>NC_080068.1:113500710-113804926 GCF_949987535.1 Balaenoptera acutorostrata | reverse complement strand
ATGCGGCTGCTTCCCACTAGCTAGCTGTTTTACATTTGGTAGTATATATAAGTCCATGCCACTCTAATTTGTTTATTATTAATAGCACTTTCCCTTCCTTCTCCCTTACTCCTTCTCACATACTTTGACCTTTAAACTAATCAAGACAGAAGGGGCTTAAGAGTATAGGAGTCAAGGCAGCTGGGAGTTCCTGATGTGTTTTATGACCATCAGTCAAAAAGTATATTAACAAAACCCAACTTTTTTTTAATAGGTGAACAAAACATGACAGAAACAGATGCCTTCCCTATGAGGTAAAAATGTGCTCTTTACCAGTAAAGCTCTTTTCCTTTGGTGATCATGATCAGCCTACAGAAATCAAAGCAAGAAAGGGACCTGGGAGCTAGAGAGCAGAACTGAGAATGTCAGGTTTTAGCATTTGGAGGGTTGGTTTGTAGATGTGCAGGTTAGTGTAGATGTGCCGCCCCTGGCTGTGAAGGGACCTAGACTGAGGTTCAAAATACTGAACAATTGGGACGGCATGGGCCCTGGGGCTAGGCCTGGGCCAGGCCGTTGTCCTTGGTCGCTGACTCCTGGAGACCTGGGGGGAAGACACCCATGCAGAGGGATTGGGGGGGGCGTAGGGGTGCTCAGGATGGCTGCTGTTACCTGTTGGTACAGAAATATTGGGTGGGCCAAAAAGCTTGTTCGCTTTTTTCCGTTCGATGGCTCTAGTAGCACTTAGTTGTCTTTAACTTCATTCAAAACAATTTTGTTAGACTGTATTGTGACAGCTGTCATATCAGCATGCATTTGAAAAAAAAAGTTATCAAAATTGAATTTTTGTGTAGCCATTTTAATATTGAAGATGGGAGGAAAAAAGCAACATTTCCAACATATTATGCTTTATTATTTCAAGAAAGGTAAAAATGCAACCGAAACACAAAAAAAGATTTGTGCAGCGTATGGAGAAGGTGCTGTGGCTGATCGAACGTGTCAGAAGTGGTTTGCGAAGTTTTGTGCTGGAGATTTCTCGCTGGACGATGCTCCACAGTCGGGTAGACCAGTTGAAGTTGATAGCGATCAAATCGAGACATTAATTGTGGACAGTCAACGTTCTACCACATGGAAGATAGCCGACATACTCAAAATACCCAAATCAAGCACTGAAAATCATCTGCACCAGCTTGGTTATGTCAGTCACTTTGATGTTTGGGTTCCACATAAGTGAAAAAAACCTTCTTGACTGTATTTCCGCATGCGATTCTTTATGTAATGAAAATGTTCCATTTTTAAAACAAATTGTGACGGGCGATGAAAAGTGGATACTGTGCAATAATGTGGAACGGAAGAGATCGTGGGGCAAGCAAAATGAGCCACCATCAACCACACCAAAGGCCAGTCTTCATCCAAAGAAGGTGATGTTGTGTACATGGTGGGATTGGAAGGGAGTTCTGTATTATGAGCTCCTTCCGGAAAACCAAATGATTCATTCCAAGAAGTACTGCTCCCAATTAGACCAACTGAAAGCAGCACTCGATGAAAGCGTCCAGAATTAGTCAACAGAAAATGCATAATCTTCTATCAGGATAATGCAAGACTGCATGTTCCTCTGATGACCAGGCAAATACTGTTACAGCTTGGCTGGGAAGTTCTGATTCATCTGCTGTATTCACCAGACATTGAATCTTCAGATCTCCATTTATTTCAGTCTTTACAAAATTCTCTTAATGGAAAAATTTCAATCCCCTGGAAGACTGTAAAAGGCAACTGGAACAGTTCTTTGCTCAAAAAGAGAAAAGGTTTTGAGAAGATGGAATTGAAGTTGCCTGAAAAATGGCAGAAGGTAGTGCAACAAAACGGTGAATATGTTGTTCAATAAAGTTCTTGGTGAAGATGGAAAATGTGTCTGTCTTTTACTTAAATTCCAAAGGAACTTTTTGGCCCACCCAATATTTCAGGACTTCCCTTGCCAGTGTGGCTGGGAGGCTTCCCTGGGACACACCAGTGGTCTGTCCGCCTGGCAGAGGAGGAGGACGCAGCAGACCTCTATCTACTCTATATGTTGACCTTGGGCTTGGAGGAGCTCATTATTTAATATGACTTAAGTGATTGTTTTTAAAACTTTTCATAAACAGAGAAGTGTTTGATCCGGCAG
This sequence comes from Balaenoptera acutorostrata, assembly GCF_949987535.1. Classification (NCBI taxonomy): domain Eukaryota; kingdom Metazoa; phylum Chordata; class Mammalia; order Artiodactyla; family Balaenopteridae; genus Balaenoptera; species Balaenoptera acutorostrata. The sequence continues at coordinate 113,802,789 of NC_080068.1, read as the reverse complement.
AAACGTACAAAATGGACCACAAGAGGAGAGGAATTGCTTTAATCTTCAATCATGAGAGGTTCTTCTGGCACTTAACCCTACCAGACAGGCAGGGCACCAGCGCCGACAGAGACAGTCTTAAGCGCAGGTAGTATGGTTTGATCTACATGTCAAGATGGTGAGGTATTTAAGTGATAACTACTTATCAAAACTTGTCCACACTGATGAAATAACAGACAGAGCAAGAGTATTTGAGGATGAAGCTCATTTGGGCACAGCCTCCCTTAAGAACTTGCCTGAATTTCCCCCCTAATCCTGTTCTATTAAATGTTTACATTCTTTGCATTGTTATAAATCTATCTGCATAGTAGATGGCAGTATTCTAACTTATATCAGTTATGAATAAATCCCTTCCTACCGTGGGTTATCAAGGAAAAGCATCATTGTCATATTTGATTTTTCTTTCTCTCTAAAGAAAAGTCAATTTATATGTCATAAAAATGTGTATAGATTCCTCAAATAATTAGGGGTATGTGACAGCTTTGAATAGCTCATAAGCTAACATCCAATTTAATTTATCTCCAGGTTTTCAGATCTAGGATTTGAAGTGAAATGCTTTGATGATCTTAAAGCAGAAGAACTACTGCTCAGAATTCACGAGGGTAGGTATCAATAGTTTTCTTATTCATATTCCTCTGATGGGATTGAGTAGTTTTCAATTATCCTATGTGTAAAGACAATTATTCTATGTGTTAATTATTATCCAAATAATTAACTGTATTGTGAAAAAGGCTTGTCAATTAATTTAGCATGGGTTATAGGTTTTGGTTGTGCCTCTCTGATTGTGTTACCTACCAGATTTAGAGACCTTTGCAAAGTATTATGCCTCCAAAGTTACAGTCTATATACCACTAGTTACAGTCTGTTACTCTAGAAATGAATGAAATGATCTTTTCATTTGGCAATTAAAAGCCAAAAATGCAAATACTACAGATGCTGGGTAGTCATTTTTTAATTGACTCCTTCCATACCCAAGTTTTTTACTGGCTTCAAAATACTGTTGATTTATATACATTCTCTCTTAATTTCTACATCACTATGCAGTAGTAGGTAAATGAACAACTTACGTTTATAATAATCACTACATGTCATGGATTTTTAAGTAATTTGTCAATGGACTATTATAACATTTACATAATTAAACTTTCTTCCGAGCTCTTTTTTTTTTAAATTGAGGTATAATTGACATATAACAGTAGTTTCAGGTATACAGCATAATGATTTGATACTTGCATACAGTGGGAAACGATCACCACAGGAAATCTAGTGACCCTCTGTCACCATATGCTTACTTACAAAGACTGTCTTTTCTTGTGATGAGGACTTTTGAAGATCTCCTCTCTCGGCAGCTTTCCGGTATGCGATGCCGTATTGTTAACTACAGTCACCGTGCTGTCCATTACATCCCTGGGACTTACGTATTTGTGTAACTGGAAGTTAGTACCTTCTGCCCCCTCCCCCCCCGCCTCTGCCCCAGCAGCCACCAGTCTGTTCTCTGCATCTTTGAGGTTGGTCGCCTGCTTGCTGGCTGGTGTTTTGGATTCCACATATAGTGAGACCATGTCTTTCTCTGCCTTCTCTCACCTAGCATAAGGCTCTCAGGATTCAGTCATGTGGTTGCAAATGGCGAGATTTCTTTTCTTAATGGCTGAATGGTAAGCCACTGTATATACACACGTCTTCTTTATCCATTCATCCATTGTTGGACATTTAGGTTGCTTCCATATCTTGGCTGTTGTAATAATTGCCGCAACGAATATGAGGGTTCATATATCTTTTCAAATGAGCGTTTTTGTTGTCTTCGGATAAATACCCAGAAGTGGAAGTGCGGGATACAGTAGTTCTATTTTTAATTTTTTGAGGAACCTCGTACCAGAGTTCTTCTTTAACCTGTAAATAATTTCAACTGGCTGCTTACCAGGTTTTCTACTTTGCTTGCTCCTCAGCTTTGGAGGACATCACTCTCCCGTCTTAATACTCTTTCGGAAGCTCTGAGCGCCACGGACATAGAGTGAAGGTGCTGCACTCCTTGGAGGTGCAGCGACACATAGGGAGGTGTTATGTAGTAGTTTTTGGGTCTTTCCAGAAGGTCTCTGCTGATTCAAGGAAACTTATATTGCCAAAATGACTTGGATCTTTTAAGGGTGTTATCCCTTTAGGTTTTCCATGTCATTATTCTGTGTTTTAGAAGAGCTAACAAAATCTGTTCAACTCTATTACTTTGAACTGCAATAATTTGGATTTTTTAAAAATCAGATATAGTATGGTATAAATTATTGCTTGATTAAATACTAAAAAAGTTATGTTTCATTACAGACATTTTATATTATAATAACAAATTTCCCCCCTCCCTCAATTGTATGTATGTAACTTTATTCTAATATTAGTAAATTAAATTTTTAGATGTAGATAATAAGCACCTTATTTTCATTTCTAAATAACTTTTGGGGGCCTTTTTAGCATCAACCGCTAGCCATGCAGACGCCGATTGCTTTTTGTGCGTTTTCCTGAGTCATGGTGAAGGCAACCACATCTATGCATATGATGCGAAGATTGAAATTCAGACACTGACTGGCTTGTTCAAAGGAGACAAGTGTCAGAGCCTGGTTGGAAAACCCAAGATATTTATCATTCAGGTAAGACTGATTATGTTATAGTCTTAATTATCAAGGCCATGGTTCTGTACATGTGACTAGAAAGGACTAAAGCTGATTTCGGAAGTAACTTTCTCCAGTAATCGGAAAGGCCCTTTTTGAATCCTAGCCAGAGTCGCAGTTTGAGCTGTTAGTATCTTTATCACTTGGACTGACATTGGAAATGACTCAAAATAACGAATGTGCTGCTCCCTGGCCCAGCCCAGTGTTAAGGCAGAGCCGCTGGACAAGCATCTGCTGGTGGGCAAGTGCAGTGCAGGGCCACCCGTTCAGACCAGGTTTGGTTTGGGGGCTGGAGAGCGTGCTAGCTGGTGGGAAGAATGTGGGCATAGAGACTTCTAGTCCTAGCTTGCTTCGTCCTTTCACATTTTCCCTTAGGCCAAGATGCGGTTACCCACTGCCAAACTGGTATTAGGGATAAAAATATTTGGGGGCTTGAATAGCATCATTTGGTACCTCAATAAGGATTCTGAACAAAAAAGAGAATTCCTCACGTTCCAGGGCTGCAATCCTCTATTTCCATGAACAGCATGGAGGACACAGCTACGTTTCACACCCTGCCATACCTTGAGGAAGGGAGCAGGGGGGGCTATAAAAAAAAAAAAAAGTCAAGGATGACTCCCTGGTTTCATGTTTGGACAGCTGCATTGGGGTGTCTGTGGGACATGTCGTTGGAGATACAGGTCTAGAACTTGAGACAGGCAGCCTGGATTAGAGAAATAAGTTTGGGAGTAATGAGCGGATGGGTGGTACTGGAAAGCATGGGAGTAGATGAGTTTCCCCATGTCAAGTATAGCCTGGAAAACGAGTGTAGAGGGAATTCCGTGGCGGTCCAGAGGTTAGGACTCAGTGCTCTCACTGCCAGAGCCCTGAGTTCAATCCCTGGTGGGGGAACTAAGATCCTGCAAGTCGCGGAGCAACTAAGCCCATGTACCACAACTACTGAGCCTGTGCTCTAGAGCCCGCGAGCCACAACTACTGAGACCACACACCACAACTACTAAAGCCCGCGTGCCTAGAGCCCGTGCTCCGCGGCAAGAGAAGCCACCGCAGTGAGAAGCTCGCGCACCTCAACAAAGAGTAGCTCCTGCTCGCCACAACTAGAGAGAAAAGCCCACCTGCGCACAGCAACGAAGACCCAACGCAGCCAAAAAATAAATAAATATTAAAAAAAAAAAAAAAAAGACGTGACTGCTCATGAAAAAGGGAGTGGCCAGCACTGTCAGACAGGAGAATTGGAAATAACTCATGGGCCACAAAGAAGGAAAATGTTTTGCCAAGTTATTTCATTTCTCTATGCCTCAGATTCTTCATCTGTGACATAGGGGTAAAATAGCACTGGCTCATGGGGTGGTTGAGAGGATAAAACGATCTGGCCTAACAAATGAAAAACACTTCGAACAGTGCCTGGCACATGGCAGGCCCCCAGTAAAGGCTGGCTCTTATTCTTACTGCAGTTGATTTGGCAAGTGATGGCATTGAGTTCCATGTGTTCTACATTCCATTTAGGAAGACAGTTGAAAATAAGGTCTGAAAATAAGCCTGGTAATACTATATAAGATCAAAATCTCCCTGTAAAAAATAGGATATTAGGGATCTTCTATTTATATGATAACTCTGAAATCCATCAGAACTGTTTCTTTTAAAGCTTCTAATTCTTCAGCCATTTCAGAATTGATGAATGCATTTATAATACTACAGCAGAATCTTGTTAGAGCACTGTATTAAGTTTACTGGGGCTGCCAGAACAAAGTACAGGCATACCTCACTTTATTGCACTTTGCAGATAGTGCTTTTTTTTTTTTTTTTTAACAAATTGAAGGTTTGTGGCAACCCTGTGTTGATGCCATTTTTCCAACAGCATTTGCTCACTTCGTTTCTGTGTCACATTTTGGTAATTTTCATATTTCAAACTTTTTCATTATTACATTTGTTATGATGATCTGTGATTTTGACATTACTATTGCAAAACGATTATGACTAGCTGAAGATTCAGGTGATGGTTAGCATTTTTTAGCTATAAAGTATTTTTTAATTAAGGTCTGTACTTTTTTTAGACATAATGCTATTGCACACTTAATAGACTACAGTATAGTGTAAACATAACTTTTATATGCACTGGGAAACCAAAAAATTCATGTGACTCACTTTATCGTGATACTCGCTGTGTTGCTGTGGTCTGGAACCAAATCTGCAGTATCTCTGAGGTCTGCCTGTACACAAACTGGGTAGGTTAGACAAGAGAAATTTTTCTTGCGGTTCTGGAGGTTAGGAGTCTGAGATCAAGGTGTCAGCAGGGTTGATTTCTTCTGAGGCCTCTCTCCTTGTCTGGGAGGTGGCTTCTGTTCACATGCTCTTTCCTCTGTTTATGTCTGTGTCCTGGTCTCTCTTTATAAGGATGCCAGTCATAGTGGGTTAGGGCCCACCAGTAGGACCTCATTTTACCTTAATTATCTCTTTAAAGGCCATATCAGCAAATACAGTCACATTTGAAACACTGGGGGTTATATATTATATATTGAAGTCCTTAGTGTATAAATGGGGGGGGGACGACAAAATGCAGCCCATAATAGTTATTTGAGTAGAAATTAATTTTAGCCCTTGTGTGAGTCAGAATTAGTAAGAATTTGAGCCCTCACTTTAAAGTAGGAGCAAAAGGCAGGAGGCACATTAATAGATGTCCTCTCAGGTCATGTGGTGTCATTTTGACCCTTAATTTATGGCAGCAGCTTGGCAAGGAAAACCCAATCTGGGAATATATTACCTGATTATATAGAAACACTTAGGCAAATACTATAGCTTTTAAAAGAAAGGGTGACTCTTGGTGCTATGGTGTGGATAATCCATAAGAAACTGTAAAACCGCAGATGCTTTCCCTTTTACAGTGTACCATTCAATCAACATTAACTATAAGAAAACGTAAGTAGGAAAAAAACCTGTCAGCTTTGGCCTGCTCTAAACCTGAATGCATTGTTTCTGAAGCGCCTATAAAGTGGCTTCTGTTGATGTTGCAGTGGAGGCGTACTGAATCCCAGATTCACTGTGAACATGAAGCATTGGGAAGAATAGGTACGTAAAGGAGGGGCTTTTCCTCCTTGTCTCGTAGGCATGTCGGGGAAGCCAGCACGATGTGGCAGTCGTCCCTTCGGACGTAGTGGATCATCAGACAAACAAGCTGGATGTCAACCTAACCCAGGTGGACGCAGCCTCAGTTTATACACTGCCTGCTGGAGCAGACTTCCTCATGTGTTACTCTGTGGCAGAAGGTGTGTGGGTGTTTAATACAAATGTGTAATTGGCTTTCTTGGCTAAGTACTCCTGTACGTTTCACCTTGGCTTGATGTAGTTGAGGTCTTTCTAATGGGGCATGTGATTTGGTCGTGAAGCTCAGAGGCTCAATGGACTTCTTTGTGCCATGTGATCAGAGTGATATCTAAAAGCATAAAATACCTCATAGAAAAATCCTTCCTGAGAACTATGTTAAAGCTACAAGGCTAATTATATTGACTATTAGCAGCAGAATATGTCAGTTACTGATGGTGACACTGCTTTTGTGGTAACACTCATGGAAGACGTTGAAAAATACTCTGATGACAGTTGTTCTCTGCTCTTGCAGTAAATAATTTTATGTTTTTCTTTTTTCTAATCGCTTGTCTCAGAAATCATTGCCTGGTTACTGCTATCTTGGGAATTTTTAGGAAATGGAGAAAATTACGTAGCATTAACCCTATTTTTATAGAACTGTATGGAATTAATCCTTTTTCCCACGTGAGGATAGTCAACAGAAAACTTTTAAAACTGTATCATGGCACATATTAGTCTTCTGCAAGGATTTTTAAGAACTCAGGCTTTTTAAAGGTGTTCTTCTGTCACAGTAAGTGACCAGAAAACTTCAGTGGTTCCTCCTATCTATCTTTTTTAGGTTATTACTCACATCGGGAAACTGTGAATGGCTCATGGTACATTCAAGATTTGTGCGAGATGCTGGGAAAGTTCGGTTCCTCCTTAGAGTTCACAGAACTCCTCACACTGGTAAACAGGAAAGTTTCTCAGCGCCGAGTGGGCGTCTGCAGAGACCCAAGTGCAATTGGAAAGAAGCAGGTTCCCTGCTTTGCCTCAATGCTAACTAAAAAGCTGCATTTCTTTCCAAAATCTAAATGACTGATAGGTGCTATTTTGTTTTATGTATCTGTATTTTTATATAAAGAAGTATCTCTAGGTTGAAGCAATTTAAATGGTGCAGCAATTTTAAATGTCTTAAGCTTTAATGAGAGAACTTTACAAAAAAATAGCTCATATTGGACGTGGTGAAGGGGTTTGATATACGTAGAAATGAAATCCTCAGGGAATTCCTATAAATAAAAATCCACAAGCATTTGTAATACTTGACTCTTGTAGTAAATTGCAAGGTTACTCAAAATATCTGACTGATTTAACTTGTATTTTGTGACTTTTTATAAAATTTTAGAATGTTTTTAAAAGTTTTTGAACCTAATAATTCATTGTTTTCCTTTAATATCTGAAATTCACTCTTCATTAAATTTTTCTAATTCACATTCTTACTCATTTGTGTAATTTATAGATGACTTGTTTTATTTGGTCATATAAATTAATCTACATATGAATTATCACTTTTTATATAGGACTTAACTCTCACTTTAAAGAAAAAATGAGCCTTCAAGAACTATTACATGGCATTCTGAGGAAGAAATATAAAACACAGTTAATTCTTAGTCAGTAGAGGCTACACACTTGCAAAGTTTGATTCTGTCAGTATCTTGCATGTTAGTTACTATTCACTGTCCGGCAATCCCAACTCACAGACCATCATCATGTTCATGGAATAACAGATGTTACCTTTTTCTTTTGGCTGCGCCACGCGGCATGTGGCATGCAGGATCTTAGTTCCCAGACCAGCAAATGAACCCGTGCCCCCTGCAGTGGAAGTGCGGAGTCTTAACCACTGGACCGCCAGGGAAGTCCCAGATGTTACTTTTAAGATTCAGTTCTTACTAATATGATATGTAAATTTTGAGTAATATGTTTTGTTAATAACCTACTGGAGGCTGAATATGATTAAAAGTTTGGGCTTTGATGATAACAAACTTGTGAGTTGCTAGTTCAGAAGCAGTAGTTTGCCTGTGCTGTTTCAGTTGTAGTTAAAAACACGTGCCAACTATATGCTAAGGTCAATGGGACATTTATTTATACCTTTTTTTGTGGTCATGACAGGGACTTCACTGTCAGTTGAACCTTGTACCTTTCCTTTAACCCCCGACCCACAGGTGCTGCCGGCTCTTCTTGCAAGAGCAAATGACTACAGAAACTCCTCAGTTCATCCAATGAACACGGGCCTGGCCCTCTAGGCAAAGAATTTACAGCTCTGGTTACCTAAGAGAAATTAGCTCACGTTATTAAAGAGCTCAACAAACCCCCCTCACACACACAATTTTTTTTTTCCCCTTGAATGTGATCAGTCAGAGGGTTTATCTGAACAAAATCCTCTTGTTCAGATGCAGTGACATTGGTACCTACATATCTCGGCGTCAAAATGTCATCAAATTTGAGCTGTGGAAGCCATAGGGACACAGTTGAATTTCGTTTATACCAGTTGTCTCAGGATAAAACAATTCTTTTGTAATAAAACTAACGTGTAATTTGGATTCCTTTAGTTTTAGTTCCAATCTGTTTAACTTACAACTTGGAACTTGAGTAGAAATTTCATACTCTGTTTATGTTAATAACTGATCTATAAAGGTTTAACATAAATGACATGTCTCATTTGAGAAACTACAGTTCAAATACTAAAAAGGTCAGAGTGTCTTGCCTCTGATCACTGAGCTGTCATCCCCTGGGTACTCAGAAATCAGTTTCACCTGTCATAAAGTAAGTACAATGTGACCTACATGTAGCTCCTTCTCTGAAGAATTAAACTTTATTTTACTTTGTAAAGTGGGAAGATCCAAGTCAAAGGGAGCTATCTTTACTAAGAATTAATTCATTTTTCGCATGACAAATTTTCTGAAGCCCTAAAAACACAGAAGTGTTCTTTGATAATTGTCTTTCACATTCTAGTTCAGGGGTCAGTAAAATTTTTCTGTAAAGAGCCAGAGAGTAACTCTGCTGGGCTTTGTAGGCCCGCTGTCTCTGCTGCAGTCAACCCTGCTGCTATAGTGTGATAACAGCCACAGTCAGTGCATCAGTGGGCATAGCTGTGTTCCAATAAAACTTTACATACAAAAACAGGCTCTAGTCTACCCCTTTTCCCCAGGTTTTCCTTTAGACGGTTTGAGAATTCAGAAGCCATCCTTTCTACTTTCCTAGTCTCAGCTTTTCCCCAGCACTATACCTGAAATTTCCACAGACCTTAAACCTGTCTCTCTTGGGTACCTCATAGGAGCCAGGTATTCGTGGCACTTGGGATGGATGCATCAGTAAATAAAGCAAACAACACTCCCTGTTCTTTCATTATATTGACAGTCTTGTCTTCCTGGGAATAGAGTTCCTCAAACACAGAACATGTCCTAAGAATTTGTCATAATACTTAACCTGGTGATACTCATTATAAAAACATATTAGTGCATATTCTTAGCTTGTTAATAAAACACACTAATATACTGCTAATTCAGAATCTCCAGGTTTCGGAGATACTGATAGAAACCAGCAGGTGGTCACAGTGTGTTGCTCTACTTAAGGTGTAGGAAGTTTGAATCTGATTAGGTTGAAAGATATACCCTGAAAACACTGGTATTTTTTTTAAGCAAATCTCTTAATATCAGGGTGTCATCATTACCCTTTCTGTCCCATAGTCAAACATGTAAAAGGTGACATCCTGGATGATGGATTAAATACCATTAGTTGTACATTTATAAAGATTTATGATTTACTATGAGTAGATGCTTAAATCTTTTCTCGGAGCTTCCCTGGTGGCACAGTGGTTGGGAGTCCACCTGCCAATGCAGGGGACACGGGTTCGATCCCTGGTCCGGGAAGATCCCACATGCCGTGGAGCAACTAAGCCCATGCGCCACAACTACTGAGCCCTCGCGCCACAACTACTGAAGCCCACGCGCCTAGAGCCCGTGCTCCGCAACAAGAGAAGCCACTGCAATGAGAAGCCCGCACACCGCAATGAAGAGTAGCCCCTGCTCGCCGCAACTAGAGAAAGCCCGCGTGCAGCAACGAGGACCCAACGCAGCCAAAAATAAATAAATAAATAAATTTATTAAAATAAAAAATCTTTTCTAGCTGTGTGCACTTGGGCAAATTAACCTCTCTGAACTGTTTCCTTATTATTAAATTGGGATTAAAAACAGCTACCTCCTAGGATTATAGGATTACAAATAATATATGTGAAGTGCCTAGAACAGTACTTGACAACAAATGGTAAATAGTATCTAAGTAAATATTAGTTATGATGAAACATTTCAAATGACATTTTATAATAATTTTAACTATATTTAATGATAAAAATCTTGCAACTACTGTGAATTTAAAAAGAAATTAATGACCAGATGATTCTAAATGAAGCCTAAGAATCAAAGTGAAGCCAAGAACACTGACCGTTTCACCTCCGCACGGGAATGAACACAGGACAGGCTGACAAAGCTTCTTAAATGCTGAACTGTAATAGCAGCAGCTTTGATTCTGACAGACGCATCCAAGCTCCTTCCAGCAGTAAACCTCAACAAGCCGTGAAAATCCACAAACTGAAAATCTCAAATGAGAACATCAAAGAATACCTGTGTTTTGCAAGCATTTTTTTTTTATTAACAAGAGATTGAAACAGTCAAATTCAAATGAACTATGGGACGAAAGTTCCAGTTGCTAAGTTGCAAAATGAACACATAATGGAAAAATTCATTGACATTTAGAAATGTAAGATTACTTCTTTTCATCGAGTTCCTCTACTTGCATTGCAAATAGAGTGGCGCACCCGTCTCAGGGCTTCAGTAGCCTGTCCATGGGAAGAAGAAGAGGCACTGATCAGAGAGGACCACAAACGTATCAGATTACTGTTCACAAGGAATTCTATACCTTTAACGTCTCCTTAGGTCAATATATAGATCTAAACTATGAGTGGAAACTGCCTACAATATTTCAATTTATGTGGATCCTCTTGTAAAAGATGAGTTTAGAGTTTCTAGTTCATCCTTATAGTTCTTGTAATGTTAGTTTTCCCCTTTACAGTGGTTTTTCCAGTTTATAAAAAACCAAACAAAAAAAACCCCACTACTCTGACCTATCAGTTTCCCTTTTTTTTCTCAACTTTATTACCTTAAAAAAAAACCCCAAAACTTTACAGTTTGCTACTCTAAATCTTCAATGCCCAGTGCTATAAACTAGTGGAAAGACCATTCCTTAGCCTTCAGGGATTGGATCATTTAAATGCAAAAGTATCCACTAAATTAAATTAAAAAAAAAAAAAGGATCATTATATTTTTCCTAAGTAATGATTATATGGAATTTAAACATATTTTTTAAAGGCTCTTTATCTCCAATTTTTGGACTACAAATTCTTGTTAAATCCTTCCTTTTTTTAAATTTCAGGGATGGGTAGTTTAGAAGTTACGGGTAACAAAAGATATGATGATTACTGGCTATTAAATGATCATGCATTGAGCGGTGGAAGATATTTCTACCAAAACTTTTTTCTTCTAAAATTACTAAGAAAAATTTAAAAAGCTAATGAGTCCACTGGGAGGCCAAAGGTAAAAGCTGCCTAGGAAACAGATTATATGGAAGTGCTCCAGAGCACAGGATCCAAACTTTTAGCTTCATACCTTGGTTTCCCCACTTTCTAACAGTGTATAACCTCTGTTTTCCCATCTGAAAGAAGGAAATGATGAAAGGAGGAATACCACATTGATTCTATTTATAAGCAGAAGAAACTTGTAAAAACCTTTCGAGAGCTTAAAATTGTTTATCAGAGTGCTCATCTTCCTAAAATTCTACTTTCTTTTAGTTCTTAATAGTTACAGAATCTGCAATTGAGCTTGATATTGGACTTTGTTCTTTAAAAACACATATTCACTTAGAGATAGATTTCTATTGAAAACTGTTATTTTACTATCTCAAAGTCATTTAAGACATTTTCCATATACATTTAAAGCTATGCCAATGTAGAATACAGATGACAAGAATAAAACTGTAGGAAATTAGTATCGGGACATGTCAGCTATTTCACTGAACAAAACCACAATACAGAGAAGCCTATGCAGGACCAAGATTTAACGCATGAGGATGAGCCACCGATTGTATTTCCCTGACACTAAATTCTGGCTCCCAAACAAGACCAGCTATAAGATGTCGTATTTGCAATAAGGTACCTTAGCAAGATCTTCTTGTAACTTGTTGTATTGCACCACATCAAAATGCTGTTGCTTTGATTTCTTATGGAAGAAGTGAAGAAACTGCCTACTCTTAACAGCTGAGTAAGTGTAATCCTAAAAAAAAAAAAAAAAAGACATAAAACCAGAACAGAACATGCTTTAAATGAACATAATACCTCTGCAAGAAACGTGCCTTAGCAACAACAAAGCAAAGGAAGGCAGATGAGTAAAATACGTGCAGTGGCCATCAGAGCAAGCATAAGGCAACACAAGTAAAACATTTAGTCTCATTTGAGATCAGCTGCTCCTTTCAAAAGCAAGCAAGCTGGGAAGAGAAATTACACATATAGGGAAAGAAAAGAGAAAAAGGAAAATGCAGATTTTTGGCAAAATAATCACGAGATAAGCTAAAGTTACTGGGTGGTTTGCAATACAAATTCAATTTTATTTATAAACAGGACACACAGTACACAAATTTGATGTGTTTATCTCAATGGAGGAATTTGTTAAGTTGTACTATTTATTTCTCTATAGAGGTTATACACAGTTTCTCTGTGGTATATATAAATCTCCATCCTCTGGAAAACAACAAAATTTAACACCTGATAAAAACCCAGATAGCAGTAATTCAATAAATAAAAAGGTTTTATTGCTCATTACTTGGATAAGAAATTATTTATAAAAGATGTTATAACTTACCATTTTCTTAACAAACTACTCACCTGTCGAGTGACTATAAAGTATGCAAAAAAGACCATGGAATTTGAAAATGTGATGAAGTATGTAACTGGCTCCATGATGTCCCAGGAGTACACCCACCAGGTGAGCCAGGCCATTGCCCCGCCCTGAACGGACAGCAACGCTAGTCCAGCCCACAGAAGTCCGTTGGTTTTGACTTCTGAGCGAGCTTCAATGCTCGCTTTCATCTGAGGGGAAAAAAAGTGACTGTTACTTCAGTTTACAGTGCACCAACTTAAAAAAAAAAAAAAAAAAAGCAGAAAAGGAAGAGAAGTAAAGTAATACACATCTGTATTACTTTAAAGAGGTCTGATTCATGAAAAAATAGAATGTATAAAACATATACATTCATGAGCGATCACTTATTTCCAAACCAGTTCACTAATAAACCATTTTTTAAATTATAAAGGCAATACCTGCCCATGGAAAAAAATTTAAATAGTATAGAAGGGTATACAATGAAAAATTCAGAAGTCATCCTCTGAAACCTAACTAAAAATTACATGCCTATTTTCTTTGACTCAGCAATTTCACTTCTGGGAATTCATCCTACAGGTACACTTGCGCACATGTGATTCATCATAGGTTCATTCTTAAGAGTAAAAGACCATAAATTATCCAATTTTTCATCAGGGTATCATGCAGCTATAGTGAGGAGGCTCTCTATGTACCAATACGGAGATCTTTCCAGGATATATTGTTAGTGAAAAAAGGTGAGAAAAGTGTATCATAGCATATACTGTTTCCTGGAAAAGGGAACAAAATAATAATATATTTGCATTTGTTTGCACATAGATAAAGAAAACCTGAAATGATTCACAGGTTCAGGGATATGGTACTGGGAGGACAGTAGGAGGAAAACTTCCCATTGGCCACCTTTTTAGGTTTTAAAATCTTAACACAAGTAAATATCACCAACTTTTTAAAAAGTAAAGAAAAAATTAAAACGTACCATCCAACAAATGAAAAAGTTCCTCTCTCTGGCATCCCCTAAGTATTCTTAGAGGTAATCACTATCAAAAGTTTCTTTTAGGGACTTCCCTGTAGGTCCAGGGGTAAAGAATTAGCCTTCCAATGCAGGGGACGCAGGTTCGATCCCTGGTCAGGGAACTTAGATCCCACATGCTGTGGGGCAACTAAGCCCGTGCGCCACCAACTACTGAGCTCGCGCACCTCAACTAGAGAGCACACACGCCACAACTACAGAGCCCAAGCACTCTGAAGCCCACGTGCCGCAAGGAAGACCCAACGCAGCCCCCTCCCCACAAAAAAGTTTCTTTTAACAACAAGGTCCTACTGTATATAGCACAGGGATCTATATTCAATATCCTGTGATAAATCGTAATGGAAAAGAATATTAAAAAAAGTATGTATAACTAAATCAATGCTGTACAGAATTTAACACAACTATACTTTCATAAAACAACAAAAAAAGTTTCTTCTACCTCTAGAAACTTTTTATTCATACACAAAGATACACATACACCTACTCATTTTTAAAAATCACAAGTGGGATCAGAGGTTTAAAAAATGCATTTTTCCCTTAAATTAAAACAGACTCCTGCCCCTCCTCCCCAGAAAAGCTGTTTGTTTTTTTTTTCCTCCACCACTGATTAACTTCAGATGTTAGGAAGCCACTGCTAACTTTCCAGCTGCAATTCCATTGAGCAGATTGGGAGCCATGGGCCTGTTCTCTGAAAAACAAACTGTGGCAGTGCTCCAGCTAGCGCGTCCCAGCTCATCTTATACTCAGTTACCAAGATACTACGGCCAATCCATGGGAAGGACGCACGGCACAGAGTTTACAACAGCAGCCTGGAGTCAGACCACCAGAGTTCAAGTTCTGGCTCTAATACGTATTAGCTTGTATACCTTTGCTGTCTTAGTTTCCTCATCTGAAGAATGAGGATGATAACAATACCAAAACTCAGAGGCTCATTGTGAGGATTAAAGGAGAAAATAAGCCTATGTAAAGCATTCAGAAAAACGCTCACATGAAGCAATAATACCAATAAATATCGGGTATTATTTACAAACAGACTCAACGGGTGATGCTTCCGAACCTGTTCGAGGGGCTGCAGCTGTCCCTTCAGGTGGTCAATTTTCTCCAGCAGGTGGTGCTCTCTCTTTTTCTGAAACTCTTCTAAATGCAAGGCTGTGAACAGTCTGTGAACCAAGGATTTCATGTTTTCCATCTCAGTAGTGTGCTCACTACTCAGTTTTTCTGAGAAAAGAAGACACAAGGGAAACATAAGGCAGTTACCACATCTTTTCCTCCAGGGTTTGTAAGTCTAGGGAACCAAATCTGAGTTCCCCTGGCTGGCTGCTTGGGCGCTCCCCACTCCTCGGGGGGCATTTGGTACCGGCCTTTATTCCTGTCTCAGGTGATTCCATTCATCTCTCTCTGGAATAATAAATAACCAGACAGTAGGTTTAAAATTCATTATGTTTTTGTCTTTTTTCTTTTGTAATATGACTAGTGCTGTTTCTTTTTTTAAAAAAGGAAGAATAATACAGGAAAAGGAAGTATCCATCTACCAGAACCCAGGTGAATACCTCACCTGAGTTTGTAACACATTAGTTACAGGTTCACTTTTATACCTGAGTTAACCTAAGATCCTTCTTCACCCTCAACTATCTATCCAAAATCATTTTAGGATCCCCTGGGGAGGGAAACTGGTGTACAAACATGTAAACAAAAGTATAATATACATTTGAAAAGCAATTCAAGTGTAAGTTCTTTTCAACAAGGTATAGATCTGAAGGGAGGTTCATACTGACGAAAGGGAATCAGTTTCTGAGCTTTTAACATAGAGTTCTTTTGATTCTGGATTTCTCTCATACTACCACTTCAGTGGATCTATAGATCTATATAAAACTGGGCTGTAATGATGCCTTTCTGAGGGTTATAACTGTTCCCCACCACTGTAAGAGAATTTGAGATAGGGGGACAAAGTGAGGGGAGAGAAGACAGACCTTCCGGCCGGGCAGCAGAAACAACTGCAGATAAGGGAGATTTATGATCCTAGTGTCAGTATTATCCCAGCGGTTTTCCAGTCTGTGACAGCAGTCCTGAAGTTAATTTTCCTCTATCTCCACCCACTTCTTCAAGACTTTATTGTGGTCTTTAATCCCGTCAACATTCTAGGCTAAAGCTCCACAAAGAGGTAGAAATGAGAAATTCCCTTTTAGCCTTCTGAGATTTGCAGAACAGTCAGAGCCTTTTTGCTGTGATGAAAAAAATGTATGGATACATAAAAGGTCTACATACAGAAAAACGGCAGAGATGGGGCATGATTTTGTCCAAAGCTGTGGAACATAACAAAGATAAACAAAGCCAGACACTAATTCAAGTGGTAAGGATAGATTTTATTCAGTAACTATTGTACTAGGGAAGGGGATCTGGCATGAACTGAACTCAACTTCTATTTGTGCAGAGGTGGGGGGGCGTTTTCAGGGAGGGAGGAGAACATCAAGGGGCTTAAGCAGAAGTGGAAATTTACAAAAAGTGGGAATGGAAGTTGCTTAATGTGACCAGGCCATTTGGGTCTGTTAACTGGCGCTTGTCCAGAACAGGAAGATCAAGTAGAACAATAAGGTGCCCTGAAAATGTTTATCTCCACTTATTCCCTCAAATGCTAAATGGGAAGTAGAAGACCTTGCAGAGTGTTGGGAACTCACTGCACATGAAATTTCTATCTCAACATGGATTTTCATTTTCATTTTTCTCAATTTCTTCCATCCTTGTCTTTGGGGTTAAATACTGTCCTGATTTTTAAAAAGAATCAAGAATAGAAGAATGTTCATAATTGTTGAAATGATGGATTTGTTTTAATTTCTCTATACTTAATTTGTGTTTGAAAATTTTTAAAAATATTTTTCCTCAAGGGATCTTCAGAGTAATTGCTGATATCAGTGCTGGAGCACGAGATCAGCCTGGATCATCTAGTTATACCAGAAAGTAAGAAAATGCTTAAAATAAAAATGGGGGCAAGTCATAAGGACATGGGAGCCAATGGTCTTCAAATTGTACCAGATATGGTTAGCAGGAGCCCATTAAGCTGGCTCCTGTGTCCTTGTGACTTACTCCCATTTTTTGTTAGCATTTCCTTATTTTTTCTTTTGTTGAAGTATAGTTGACTTACAATATTATATTAGTTTCAGGTGTACAGCATAGTAATTGAGTATTTTTACATATTATACTCCATTAAAAGTTATTACAAAATAATGGCTATAATTTCCTGTGCTGTATAATATCTCCTTGTTGCTTATTTTACAGTTTGTATCTCTTAATCCCCTACCCCTATCTTGCTTCTCCCTAACTGGTAACCACTAGCTTGTTTTCTATACCTGTGAGTCTGGTTCTGTTTTGCTATATACATTTGTTTTATTTTTTAGATTCCACATATAAGTGATATCATACAGTATTTGTTTTTGTCTGACTAAGCATAATATTTTTTAGGTTCATCCAGGTTGCTGCAAATGGCAGAATTTCGTTCTTTTTTATGGCTGAGTAACTTTCTAGTGTGTGTGTGTGTGTGTGTGTGTGTACATACCACATCTTCTTAAGCCAATCGTCTGTTGATAGACACTTGGGTTAACTACTGTAAACAGTGTTGCTATGAACACTGGGGTGCACGTATCTTTTCAAATTAGTGTTTTCATTTTTTTCTATAGGCATACCAGCAGTGGAATTGCTGGATCACATGGTAGTCCTATTTCTAGTTTTTTTGAGGAACCTCCACACTGTTTTCCATACTGGCTGCACTGATTTACATTCCCACCAACAGTGTACAAGGGTTTCCTTTTCTCTACATCCTCACCAACATTTGTTATTTGTAGACGTTTCGATGATAGCCACTCTAACAGTTGTGAGGTGATATCTCATTGTTTTGATTTGCATTTCTCTAATAATTAGCGATGCTGAACATCTTTTCATGGGCCTGTTAGCTATCTGTATGTCTTCTTCGGAAAAATGTCTATTCAGGTCTTCCGCCCAGTTTCCATTTGCATGAAATATCTTTTTCCATCCCCTCGTTTTCGGTCTGTGTATGTCTTTAGCTCTGAAGTCAGTCTCTTGTAGGCAGCATACAGAAGGTTCTTGTTTTTTTATCCAATCAGCTGCCCCTATGTCTTTTGAGTGGAGCATTTAGTCCATTGACATTTAAAGTAATTATTTACTTGATTTTTTTTTTTTTTTTTTATTTATTTATTTATTTTTGGCTGTGTTGGGTCTTCGGTTCGTGCGAGGGCTTTCTCCAGTTGCGGCAAGCGGGGGCCACTCTTCATCGCGGTGCGGGGACCGCTCTTCATCGCGGTGCGCGGGCCTTTCTCTATCGCGGCCCCTCCCGTCGCGGGGCACAGGCTCCAGACGCGCAGGCTCAGCAATTGTGGCTCACGGGCCCAGCTGCTCCGTGGCATGTGGGATCTTCCCAGACCAGGGCTCGAACCCGTGTCCCCTGCATTAGCAGGCAGATTCTCAACCACTGCGCCACCAGGGAAGCCTAAAGTAATTATTGATAGGTATGTACTTACTGCCATTTTATTAACTTTTCTTAGTTGTTTTCGTAGTTCTTCTCTGTTTTATTTTCTGTATCTAAATCACCTCCCCCCACCTCTCCCCATCCCCTTGGCATCTACTGATGATTCTTGTATGAATTTGGCTGCAATATAATTTTTCAACTACAACAGCCCTCCCATATTTACCAGTCAGAACTTGGCATTCCAACTATAAACATGAACCTTCCCTTATTTACTGATTTATTTATCTCACTGTCTATTTATTAAGGTATAGACTCAGTATTACTTTATCCTAACCCTGATAGTCCACAACCACAGCTTACTGAGAGCAGAAACCTCTGGAGCCAATACTGATAGGAACACTAAACTATAATTGTTGAATTGCTGAAGGCTCAGTGCTGACTAGTTTGAGAAATAAAAACAGTCACACATTCATGAGTTTTACCTCCAGGAGTCCCACCAGGTTCTCACAGTGAAGGTCAGAGATCAGAGAAAAATATCTCCCTGCTTCCAGCACAGAAAGGAGAAAAGTAACCATTTTGAAACAGTCCTGAGCATTACTTTCTCCATACCAAGGAAATTACAGTTGACCCTCAAACAATATGGGGGATAGGGGCACCAACCCCACATGCAGTCAAAAATCCATGTATAACTTTATAGTTGGCCCTGTGTATCCATGATTCCATGGACTAAACCAACTGTGGACCACTTAGTACTGCAGTGTTTATTGAAACAAATCTGCATGTAAAGTGGACCCATGCAGTTCAAACCTATGTTGTTCAAGGGTCAACTGTACTTTACCAAATGGAAATCAAAAGAAAGCTGGAGTAGCAATACTCATATTAGATAAAATGGACTTTAAAATAAAGAATGTTACAAGAGACAAGGAAGGACACTACATAATGATCAAGGGATCAATCCAAAAAGAAGATATAACAAATATAAATATATATGCACCCAACATAGGAGCACCTCAATACAAGGTAACTGCTAACAGCTATAAAAGAGGATATCGAAAGTAACACAGGGCTTCCCTGGTGGCGCAGTGGTTGAGAATCTGCCTGCCAATGCAGGGGACATGGGTTCGAGCCCTGGTCTGGGAAGATCCCACATGCCGCGGAGCAACTGGGCCCGTGAGCCACAACTACTGAGCCTGCGCGTCTGGAGCCTGTGCTCCGCAACAAGAGAGGCCGCGATAGTGAGAGGCCCGCGCACCGCGATGAGGAGTGGACCCCGCTTGCCGCAACTAGAGAAAGCCCTCGCACAGAAACGAAGACCCAACACAGCCATAAATAAATAAATAAATAAAATATAAAAAAAAAAAAAAAAAAAAAAAGAAAGTAACACAATAATAGTGGAGGACTTTAACACCTCACTTACACCAGTGGACAGATCATCCAAACAGAAAATTAATAAGGAAACACAAGCTTTAAATGACACAATAGACCAGATAGATTTAATTGATATTTATAGGACATTCCATCCAAAAACAGCAGATTACACTTTCTTCTCAAGTGCGCATGGAACATTCTCCAGGATAGATCACACCTTGGGTCACAAATCAACCCTCAGTAAATTTAAGAAAATTGAAATCGTATCAGGCATCTTTTCTGACCACAACGCTATGAGATTAGAAATCAATTACAGGGAAAAAAAACATAAAAACACAAACACATGGAGGCTAAACAATACATTACTAAATAACCAAGAGATCACTGAAGAAATCAGAGGAAATCAAAAAATACCTAGAGACAAATGACAATGAAAACACAACGATCCAAAACCTATGGGATGCAGCAAAAGCAGTACTAAGAGGGAAGTTTATAGCAATACAATCTTACCTCAAGAAACAACAAACATCTCAAATAAACAACCTAAGTTTAGACCTAAAGGAACTAGAGAAAGAAGAACAAACAAAACCCGAAGTTAGCAGAAGGAAAGAAATCATAAAGATCAGAGCAGAAATAAATGAAATAGAAACAAAGAAAACAATAGCAAAGATCAATAAAACTAAAAGCTGGTTCTTTGAGAAGATAAACAAAATTGATAAACCTTTAGCCAGACTCATCAAGAAAAAGAGGGAGAGGACTCAAATCAATAAAATTAGAAATCAAAAAGGAGAAGTTACAACAGACACCACAGAAATACAAAGTATCCTAAGAGATTACTACAAGCAACTCTATGCCAATAAAATGGACAATCTGGAAGAAATGGACAAATTCTTAGAAAGGTATAACCTTCCAAGAATAAACCAGGAAGAAATAGAAAATATGAACAGACCAATCACAAGTAATGAAATTGAAACTGTGATTAAGAATCTTCCAACAAACAAAAGTCCAGGACCAGATGGCTTCACAGGTGAATTCTATCAAACATTTAGAGAAGAGCTAACACCCATCCTTCTCAAACTCTTCCAAAAAATTCCAGAGGAAGGAACACTCCCAAACGCATTCTATGAGACCACCATCACCCTGATACCAAAACCAGACAAAGATACTACAAAGAAAGAAAATGACAGACCAATATCACTGATGAATATAGATGCAAAAATCCTCAACAAAATACTAGCAAACAGAATCCAACAACACATTAAAAGGATCACACACCATGATCAAGTGGGATTTATCCCAGGGATGCAAGGATTCTTCAATATATGCAAATCAATCAATGTGATACACCATATTAACAAATTGAAGAACAAAAACCATATGATCATCTCAATAGATGCAGAAAAAGCTTTTGACAAAATTCAACACCCATTTATGATAAAAACTCTCCAGAAAGCGCGCATAGAGGGAACCTACCTCAACATAATAAAGGTCATATACGACAAACCCACAGCAAACATCATTCTCAATGGTGAAAAACTGAAAGCATTTCCTCTAAGATCAGGAACAAGACAAGGATGTCCACTCTCACCACTATTATTCAACATAGTTTTGGAAGTCCTAGCTACGGCAATCAGAGAAGAAAAAGAAATAAAAGGAATACAAATTGGAAGAGAAGAAGTAAAACTGTCACTGTCTGCAGATGACATGATACTATACATATAGAATCCTAAAGATGCCACCAGAAAACTACTAGAGCTAATCAATGAATCTGGTAAAGTTGCAGGATATAAAATGAATGCACAGAAATCGCTTGCATTCCTATACACTAATGATGAAAAATCTGAAAGAGAATTAAGGAAACACTCCCATTTACCATTGCAACAAAAAGAATACCTAGGAACAAACCTAACTAGGGAGACAAAAGACCTCTATGCAGAAAACTATAAGACACTGATGAAAGAAATTAAAGATGGTACCAACAGATGGAGAGATATACCATGTTCTTGGATTGGAAGAATCAACAGTGTGAAAATGACTATACTACCCAAAGCAATCTACAGATTCAATGCAATCCCTATCAAATTACCAATGGCATTTTTTTTTACAGAACTATAACAAAAAATCTTAAAATTTCTATGGAGACACAAAAGACCCTGAATAGCCAAAGCAGTCTTGAGGGAAAAAAACGGAGTGGGAGGAATCAGAGTCCCTGACTTCAGTCTATACTACAAAGCTACAGTAATGAAGACAATATGGTACTGGCACAAAAACAGAAACATAAATCAATGGAACAAGATAGAAATCCCAGAGATAAACCCACGCATCTATGGTCAACTAATCTATGACAAAGGAGGCAAGGATATACAATGGAGAAAAGACAGTCTCTTCAATAAGTGGTGCTGGGAAAACTAGACAGCTACGTGTAAAAGAATGAAATTAGAACACTCGCTAACACCATACACAAAAATAAACTCAAAATGGATTAGAGACCTACATGTAAGACCGGACACTATAAAACTCTTAGAGGAAAACATAGGAAGAACACTCTGACATAAATCACAGCAAGATCTTTTTTGATCCACCTCCTAGAGTAATGGCAATAAAAACCAAAATAAACAAATGGGACCTAATGCAAGTTAAAAGCTTTTGCAAAGCAAAGGAAACTACAAACAAGACGAAAGGCAACCCACAGAATGGGAGAAAATATTTGCAAACAAATCAACGGGGAAAGGATTAATCTCCAAAATATATAAACAGCTCATGCAGCTCAATATTAAAAAACAAACAACCCAGTACAAAAATGGGCAGAAGACCTAAACAGACATTTCTCCAAAGAAGACATACAGATGGCCAAGAAGCACATGAAAAGCTGCTCAACACCACTGATTATTAGAGAAATGCAAATCAAAACTACAATGAGGTATCACCTCACACCAGTTAGAATGGGCATCTTCAGAAAATCTACAGACAACAAATGCTGGAGAGGGTGTGGAGAAAAGGGAACCCTCTTGCACTGTTGGTGGGAATGTAAATTGATACAGCCACTATGGAGAACAGTATGGAGGTTCCTTAAAAAATTAAAATTAGAATTACCATATGACCCAGCAATCCCACTCCTGGGCATATACCCAGAGAAAACCATAATTCATAAAGACACAGGCACCCCAATGTTCATTGCAGCACTATTGACGATAGCCAGGTCATAGAAGCAACCTAAATGCCCATCGACAGACGAGTGGATAAAGAAGATGTGGTACATATATACAATGGAATATTACTCAGTCATAAAATGGAACAATATTGGGTCATTTGTAGAGATGTGGATGAATCTAGAGACCGTCATACAGAGTGAAGTAAGTCAGAAAGAGAAAAACAAATATCATATATTAATGCATATATGTGGAATCTAGAAAAATGGTACAGATGAACCAGTTTGCAGGGGAGAAATTGAGACACAGATGTACAGAACAAACGTATGGACACCAAGGGGGGAAGCGGCCAGGCGGGGGATGTTGGTGGTGTGATGAATTGGGAGGTTGGGATTGACATACATATGCTGATATGTATAAAATGGATAACTAATAAGAACCTGCTGTATAAAAAAATAAAATTCAAAAATTCAAAAAGAAAAGGATATAAAAAAAGATAAAAACGGAATGTTTTCATTACGTTTCAGTAGAGAATCGCATGTGGAAATATGGTCAAGAAGGTTTTTTTCGCTTAACTTACGTGGAACCCAAACATCAAAGCAATTAACATAACCAAGATGGTGCAGATGATTTTCAACGCTTGATTTGGATATTTTGAGTATGTCGGCTCTCTCCCGCGTGGTATAAGGTTGATTGTTCTCAGTTAAAGTCTCGATTTGATGCTATCAACTTCCACTGGTCTACCCAACCATGGAGCATCGTCCAGCGAGAAATCTCCAGCACGAAACTTCACAAACCACTTTTGACATGTTCGATCAGTCACAGCACCTTCTTCATACACTGCACAAATCTTTTTTTGCGTTTCAGTTGCGTTTTTACCTTTCTTGAAATAATAAAGCATAATATGCTGCAAATGTTGCTTTTTTCCTTCCATCTTCCATATTAAAATGGCTACACAAAAATTCACCAATTTTGATGTCTTTTTTTAAATGCATGCTGATGTGACAGCTGTCACGATACAATGTAACAAAATTGTTTTGAATGAAGTGAAAGATAGCTAAGTGTTACTAGAGCCATCAAACGGAAAAAAGCGAACAAACGTTTTGGCCCACCCAACAGAAAATGTTCCACTCCAGTGCTTGATAGTGGGGGAGACTGTGGGGAAGGGGTAGAGCTCATGGGAACTCTGTGCTCTCTGCTCCACCACGCTGTGAACCTGAAACTGCCCTAGAAAAAAGAAAACCTACTTAAAAAAAAAAAAAAGTTAAGAGCTGTACAACGGTATATGCTTGAGTTCCTGATTTTCAGGTCCACTTCTTCTTAACCCAATAATCTCAGATTAAGCATTCAAGATCCTAAAATGAAGCCTTAAAAGTCTAAAAAGACTATATGAGACTAAAAGCCCTGACAGATGACTTCTACCAATCATTTCTACCCTTGCTAGAAAAGCTTAAACATTGGCTCTCCAAAGCCTTCTTGGTCATTTGGTTAACTAAAGCAAATTCTTAGGACAAGCCTGCTCCCTGAAAAAGGCCCACAGAGAAAGGGTAATGTTAAGATACTTGCATAGCTGTGTTTCTTACCTTTCTTAGGGCACTGTACATCGTATGTGATTTTATTAATGACAAGTTTAAAATCATTCATTAGCAAGATTTCCATCAACGTTGAAGCTGCAATTTCACTGCCATCTGAAAATGCAAAAATAAGTCCTTGTTTTACAATAGTAAGAACCATGTTTCAACATATGGAAAAACACTTGCTAATCCAGGTCTCTACAATACGGTAGTAGACATCTGTCTTTTCTGTGGGGGTGGGGGGGCTTTCCCATACCCGATACTGTTCCCACCGGGAGCAATCCTCTCTTGCTGCTCTACTGCCCATTACAGTGGACCAAGAAGAACAGGCAGGCACCCCGTCTCCCACTCTGTCGGCGGCGCTGGGACCCAGGATGACGTCCCTCGTTAGGCTGTACCTGCAGACGGTCATGCAAGGCCAGAGCAGTGGAGGTGGCGGTGGAGGAGCTGCGGGTGTCGGCAGCAAAGCCCATCACGCCGTTCCCAGCCTAACCTCTCTACTCACGTCCTTCTTCGGCTCCTGCCCTCTTCTTTTTTAAAAAAAAAAAATTATTTATTTTTGGCTGCGTTGGGTCTTCGTTGCTGTGCACGGGCTTTCTCTAGTTGCGGCGAGAGAGGGCTGCTCTTCATTGCGGTGTGCGGGCTTCTCATTGTGGTGGCTTCTCTTGTTGCGGAGCATGGGCTCTAGGCGCGTGGGCTTCAGTAGTTGTGGCACGCGGGCTTCAGTAGCTGTGACTCGCGGGGTCTAGAGTGCAGGCTCAGTAGTTGTGGCGCACGGGCTTCAGTAGCTGTGGCACGAGGGCTCAGTAGCTGCGGCTTGTGGGCTCTAGAGTGCAGGCTCAGTAGTTGTGCCGCACGGGCTTAGTTGCTCCGCGGCAGGTGGGATCTTCCCGGACCAGGGCTCGAACCCATGTCCCCTGCATTGGCAGGCGGATTCCTAACCGCTTCGCTGCCAGGGAAGCCCTTCTGCCCTCTTCTGGGCCTGGCTTTCTGCCAGTTACAGTCAGAGAGCCTGCTGACACACCCCCCTGCTTAGCCAGAGCCCATTTCGGCGGCTTGCAGCCAAACGCCTAACTGCTCTGTGGAGGCATGCGGGCAGGAACGGTTGTGGAAGCCCGCCTCTCTCTTACTTTTAGCCGCTAAGGGGGACTGATGTGCGTTGACTGAAACTTGGTAGCACCGCAACCACCGCCACACAGGGCTCCCTCCCTTTCTAGCCGAGCAAAGACGACAAGAGGCAAAACTGCAAGCGGCTGGGGTGGCAGGGAGGGCAACAAACACAGCTGAACCGAAGGAGTAAATCTGCACTTACGCGGTGTATTTCCTATAGGTGGAGAGATTCTAATAGTGATTTCAAACATCCCAGGAACAGTTCAGGAAAAAACAAAAATCTCTAGGAGAACGTCAGAGTCAGCGTGCTTTGCACAGCTTCTTATATAGCCCAGCTTTTGCTGTTATATTTTTGAACTTTCATGTAACCCAGGTGTTGATTCAAACTCACTGAACAATAAGCAAAAAAGTGGCGCTGGTAGGGGTTTCTCTATCATTCTTCTTTCGGAACGGTCTACATATAATTACGTGATATAGAGTCCAGGATGTATATTTTCGCCTGGACTGGCATCGCTTAGCTGCATTCAACCGGATATGCATGACAACAGTAATACTGCTAGTAAAATCAGGAAGAACCTGCTTGCCTGCCTCCTGTTTGGCTTTCAGCAGTTCTTCTGTTCCAGAAGGCAGCAAGTCAAGTCTGCACCTGGGTCTGTTCCTAGAATTTGGCTGTTTGGGTTCCTGTTCATCAGCTGCGGTGAGATCATCTTCCCAGGAATTGCCAAATAACTCAGCCCACACTGTGGGCAAAACTGTGACAAGCTTAGAACACTCTTTTCAAGCCCAAATTAAATGCAGGCAAATTCCACCCACAGAGCCTCTTTTTAAAAAGATCAGCAACACACCAAATCCTTTTATCTGACTTTGCAAGTGTCATTTTAAAATTTACATTTAAATGACTTCACACCTGCTCCTTAAAATATTATTATAAAAAGAAATCAACTGAGTATGATTTCTCAGTTGAAGTACTACATTATCCTTTATGCTAATATAGGAACAGCAAGAGATTGATGTGAAACACTTTTAAGGAGGTAACGATACAGTGATGAATTTTTCACCTATTCTTGGGCAAGTACTGATATGAACTCCAACGCAGCGTTTTCACTCAGTCCAAAGAGCCCCTTTACTCTATGATTTCTAGGGTTTTTCTTTGTGTTTTACGTTTCAAAGCTACTCCAATTATTTTTTAGAAACAAGCAGGGTACACATCAATGTTTTAACCTAATTTCAGGCAAGAACTGTGCTCAGTGCCCTTCTAAGTTCTGGGTTTGCACTTGCCTGCTCTGAGGAAGGCAGGCCCTGACCTGCAGGGAAGGCCCAGGGGGTTCAGTGTTCCTGTGACTGGGGGGGGAATGTCGGTCCAGTCAGGGATGAAGTATTAGGCCACTGTGGTCACAGGATTAAAACCTTCTTTCTCTGATCCTGGTTTTAGCAGGAAGAAACTCCCCTTCCGGTTAAATCCAAAGTCCTTACAATAACCTACAACAAGGCTTTCCCTAACCTGCCCTTCCCCTCCTACTTGGACCCAGCTCCCTCCGTTTTCAGTTGAGGGTGGAGTTAGCTCTCTCAGGGCCTCTGCCTGGAGAGCTCTTCTCCCATCTACAGCTTCTCTTATCTCTTCCAGGTCTTCACCCAAATGTGACCTGAGTGAGCACCTCCCACCAACACACACAACTCCCACCCCCCATCACTCTGCTTTATTTTTGACTGTAACACTAATTATTTAACATATTATGTATTTTATTTCTTTACCTTGTTTCTTTCTCCTCTTAAAATGTAAGCTCCATAAGAACAGGAGTTTTAATCTCTGTTGTTCTTTGCTCTAGCATCTAGAACAGCGCCTGGCATATGTTAGTGTAAAAAAATTAATACACAGAAACCTCAATTAAATAGAGTCCAGAGACCAGAAGGGGGAGCTCTCACACCCTGTGAGGACAGCAGAGCCCAACAGGAAGAAGAAAGACTCCTCTTCTTTCCCAGCAAGGACTCAGCCAATGAAAAGCCACGGACTGTTTGTTTACTATAGCCCTCCTCACTTCCTTTTCCTCTATAAAAGCAGTCTCCTTCCCTTGTCCTGCAAGTCCTCACATGTGGCTCACCATGGTTGCAGACCCTGAATTGCAATTCTCTGCTGATCTGCAATAAATCCATCTTTGCTGGAGAAATATCTGGCAGTCTCTTTGTTTCAGGTCAACATTTGTTAGGTGCTCAATATTTGTTGAGTAAATAAATTCTTTAATCTCTATTTTTCCAACTTCCATGTCTACCTCTTAATTGGTTCTGAACTTGGATAGGGAAGAAGAATGTTAATTTCCTTTTCAAAATTGCAATAGTAATCATTAACTTTTAAATAAGTTTATTCTAAGTATGTAATACTACAATAAAATAACAGTGCAAATTTATTCACATATTTATATTTATAGTAGCCTCTGTATATTGGACTGGGATAAAGAGTTCTTTATTCTCTTTTAGGGGCAGGAGGACCTCCTTTTATGTCCTCAGACCATGAAAACATAAAAGCTATATCCTAAATGTTAAATGTCTATGTGATTAACCACCTCTGCTGGTATTAAACTATACACACACACACACACACACACACACACACACATATACTTTCCTGAGAACTAATTCTGTCAAAAAACACGCTAGACCATAACTGTTTTATAACAAAGATTAATGAACTATTCGTGTATTTTAGTTATTCACTGGCTATTTCAATCATTGAGCCTGCATTTCATTTTCTAATTATTCAAATTTCTTACAGAAAATTAGATGCTAATGACTGTGTCATTAAAATTTTCTCAGAGAAAAATCTGGGGCCTAAGTTTATGAAATAAGTAACCAAAACATGTATTAAACTTATTCCATTTCTTTTTTATTCAATAGAGTTAATTTTTCTTATATGCATGTCCATTAGGACAAGCCTGCTCCCTGATGAACATATTACTGATGTAATATGATGTAATATTTTTGAACATATTACTGATGTTCAAAAATGAAGGACTCAGAAACTGCCAACTGTTTATTATATAATGAATTAAAGAATCCATTTTCTAGAAAAGTAAAGAACCAAAACAAAGGTTCAGAAGAAGAGAAAAAGACAAAGTTGAAGAAAACATATATATACCTGCTGTGAAGATGGCAGCCGTTTTGATACCTTTATCTTCATTTTGTAGGTCCTGAAGGAATGAACCAACTGTTGATAACATTGGTTTGACTACAAATTGACAGCGCTCTTTTCTGGATGGCAAAGTAAGTGTTATCAAGGGAAGGCCATGTTTATAATTAATTGTGATTTCTGTTAAAGAAAAAAAAAGATGGTAATAGAGGATGGATAAAATTTCCTTTAAAAATAACTTTTAGGGCTTCCCTGGTGGCGCAGTGGTTGAGAATCTGCCTGCCAATGCAGGGAACACGGGTTCGAGCCCTGGTCTGGGAAGATCCCACATGCCGCGAAGCAACTAGGTCCGTGAGCCACAATTACTGAGCCTGCGCGTCTGGAGCCTGTGCTCCGCAACAAGAGAGGCCGCGATAGTGAGAGGCCCGCGCACCGCGATGAAGAGTGGCCCCCGCTTGCCGCAACTAGAGAAAGCCCTCGCACAGAAACGAAGACCCAACAAAGCCATAAATAAATAAAATAAAATAAAATTTAAAAAAACTTTTAAAATTATTATTAAAAGATTATTAACTACAAAAATTCTAGAAGGGACGCCTAAATATAGAATTCATAACCCTCTGAATGCCCATAATAATTTACATCACGCCTATAGTGCCTTCATTATATACTAGTTTACATATTCCCCACCATTCTATAACATTTTATTAAGCCTGTATCACACTTTATTATAATTATCTGCTTAGAGTCTTCCCAGGTAAAAATTTATTGAGGGCAGAAACTGCTTCTAAGTCATCTGTAACTCCTTTGATTGCTGGAGTGGGAGTTTGCCAAGAGACATCAGAGATCTTATGGGAGCAGAAAAGGAAGGAACTGAACTCTGAGGGGGGTGGGAGGGGCGATACAAGAAAAGTCTGTTTTGCTCAAAACTCACACGTCTCACTTTACTTGGAAGACGGGAAACCAATTAGCACGGGGAGTCAAAGGAGTGATAAGAAAACTTACCGTCAGATAGCACCACTGTCCTATAAAGATTTGATTGATAGAATTGCAGATTTCCACACAGTTTCACACACAAAACCTGTAAGAAAAAAATGATTGTTTTTTCTTTTAGGAAAAGTGGGAAAGCTGAAATAAGCCTCTGTACTAGAAGGCTGTTTTAATGTTGTATGGCAAGCATGACGAAAACTTCAGCGTCCCACACATACCCAGGTAAGCCCTTAGAGAAGCTCACTAGACCTTTCTGACTGTGTTGTCCCATATGGGAGCCACTAGTCACATGCAGCCATTTAAAGTTAAATCAGTTAAAATTAAATAACACTAAAAATTCAGTTTCTCACAGTCAGTCACATTTCAACTGCTCTATAGCTCTGGGTCTAGTAGCTACCGTATTGGACAGCACAGAAATAGATCATTTCCATCATCACAGAAAGTTCTACTGGACAGCACTGCTGGGTCTAGAACATCTGAATGGCTACCTTACTACGGGATGTATTTTTAGGGTTTGTATTGGTGTTTTTTTTTTTTTAAATTAATTAATTAATTAAGTATTTATTTTTTGGGTTGTGTTGGGTCTTTGTTGCTGCGCATGGGCTTTCTCTAGTTGCGGCGAGCAGGGACTACTCTTTGTTGCGGTGCGCGGGCTTCTTGTTGCGGAGCACGGGCTCTAGAGCGCAGGCTCAGTAGTTGTGGCGCACGGGCTTAAGTTGCTCCGCGGCACATGGGATCTTCCCGGACCAGGGCTCAAACGCGTGTCCCCTGCACTGGCAGGCGGATTCTTAACCACTGCGCCACCAGAGAAGCCCTGTATTAGATAACCATGGTAGTGGTGACAAAGACTCCCTCCTCAACCAAACTTTAGTCAGGGTCCTCTAAGCCTGACTAAGCCCCATCCTCGTGCATGTCCTCCAGGAGGCCAGCTTTAGCAAGAATGTTGTCGAGTTAGTTTAGCCAGAACCCCCCAACCCTCAGGATCTGATCAAATTCCTCATCCTCCACCATTCCCCAGGTATTATCTGATCACCCTAGTCTGCCTTCAGCAAGCATCCTGCTAGGTCAGGTGAGCAAAGAATTACTCCATCCTCTTAGGATTCCCATCCCCCGCCCCTCCAACTCTGCTCGTTGGATATAAATCCTCACTGTTCCCAGTTGTGAAAGGGATGAGCCCAATCTCTCCCCCCTATTACAAAACCCCACTGCAGCAGTCCCCCTGAATAAAGTCTACCTTACATTCCTTAACAAGTGTCATGAATAACTTTTTCTTTAACAGTGGTTTTGTGTGTATCCTTCCAAACTTTTTTCCATATACTGCCACCTTTACACGTGAGTTAAATTTTATGCTAGAGTTTATATAATGCTAAAGACAGTTTGATGCCAAAGATGATTAATTCCTGCTCATAAAGTATTTATCATTTAATGTGCTGATGAAGTTTCTCTACTACTATTATCATTTTAGAGGCAACCACTTGACAACCAGGAAATGTTGAAAGAAGGCAGAGTGGCCAGGGAAGAATATTAAAGCTTTCCCAATATTTTGCATACCTAAGAATCACCTGGCTACTACAATACTGTCCACTGCTAAATAGACAGGGCTTGTTAAAAACACAGATTCCTGGACTCCACCTTTACTAGATTTTTGATCTAGTAAGTCTGAGGTAGGGGTACGAGAATTTGCATTTTTAATAAGCCCCAGGGTTATACTGAAGTTACAGGTGTGAAGGTCACACTTTTGAGTAGCTGGGTTCTAGCAGACCCTCTGAGGCCTTCAGGGCACTATTTCTAATCTTCTGAATAGAATCATTTTGAACTCTAAATTTTAGTCCTGGGACAAGGGTTACTGCCTTCAAATGATATTCAGTATCAGGTCAAAAGATGACTCAGGTTTCTCTTTTATCACATCTTTTTCCTAAATACAATTCTAATCACTTCACACCCTGCTTAAAACCCCAGGGACTTCAACAGTTTATATAAAGTGGAAAGAACAGTGACCCTAGAGTTCTAAACTCAATTCAGCCACTTAATAGCTGGAGATCACAGATAAGTCACAGGACTGTGCTTTTGTTCTCTGAAGGGTTAGGTGGGGATAACAACATCTATCTTGCAGAGCAGATATAAAAATTAAACAAACAAAGCGTCAAGCAAGTGTAAGGTGTGGTCTACGCGCCTCACGTGAGCAGTACAGGCCACCTCCCCTCCACAGCTCCATCACTTACTGTTCTCTTACAGCAGGAGCTTAGGGCCCAGGCAGACGAGCTGTGTGTCACCGATGTATTAAAGTGCCGCCTTCTTTATCCACTTCCGCCTAACAAACCCTGTCATTCCCTCCAGGCCCAGCTCAAAGGCCATTTCCTAAGTCTTCCTGCAGGGTCATGATGGTCGAGTGTGAAGGGCACAGGCTTTGCCATCAGAACCAAGCTGGAATCCCAGCTTCAAGGCATACCAGCTGCCATGATCTTTGACAGGCAGAGGGTTCGGGAAGAAACAGGTTGTGAGAAAAAGAAGGGGACGAGTTTGGCGTAAAGGAAAGGGAAAGGGAAAGGAAAGAAAAAGAAGCCGGGGCTATAGTTAAAAGAAGGAAAATGTCATTAATACGAGAAGATCTGCTTGAGCTTCAAAGTAAAAGGGAGGCAGAAAGGAGATGTATAATGATCACATGTTGGGGTCACTTAACAAGATCCGACTGCTTTGAGAGCTATGTCATATTTTATAGTATATATCTTTATTATTATTAACAAAACACAGATGTAATTCACATTCAAGACTGTGTAAGTTAACACTTAAGTGACAACTCTGCTGCATGCTCAGAAACAACGTATGTATCTCCTGCACCAAAACCAAGACAGAAACAATGTGACAAGCAAGGCTCAAGCAAGTAGGGAGTCTGCTGAGGTTCTGGGTCCTGCAGGGAAAGTGTCTCAATGGAAAATGATGTACTGTTTACAGCACACTTTTTTTGGGTGGGAGTGGGGGGGTGGCAATGTTTTTTTAAATTTATTTATCTTTCTTTTTTTTTTTAATTTATTTTTTTTTTAATTTTATTTATTTATTTATTTATTTTTGGCTGTGCTGGGTCTTCGGTTCGTGCGAGGGCCTTCTCCAGCTGCGGCAAGCGGGGGCCACTCTTCATCGCGGTGCGGGGACCGCTCTTCATCGCGGTGCGCGGGCCTTTCACCATCGCGGCCCCCCCCCGCTGCGGGGCACAGGCTCCAGACGCGCAGGCTCAGCAGCCGTGGCTCACGGGCCCAGCCGCTCCGTGGCATGTGGGATCCTCCCAGACCAGGGCCCGAACCCGCGCCCCCCGCACCAGCAGGCAGACTCCCAACCACTGCGCCACCAGGGAAGCCCTTTAATTAATTAATTTATTTATTTTTGGCTGTGCTGGGTCTTCATTTCTGTGCGAGGGCTTTCTCTAGTTGTGGCAAGCGGGGGCCACTCTTCATCACGGCGCGCAGGCCTCTCACTGTCGCGGCCTCTCTTGTTGCGGAGCACAGGCTCCAGACGCGCAGGCTCAGTAGTTGTGGCTCACGGGCCTAGTTGCTCCGCGGCATGTGGGATCTTCCCAGACCAGGGCTCGAACCCGTGTCCCCTGCATTGGCAGGCAGATTCTCAACCACTGCACCACCAGGGAAGCCCTATCTTTCTTTTTTCAATCAACTTTTTTAATTGAAGTCTAGTTGATTTACAATATTTTAATTTCTGCTGTACAGCAAAGTGATTCAGTTATACATATATATATACATTCCTTTTTTAAAAAATTCTTTTCCGTTATGGTTTATCATAGGATATTGAATATAGTTCTCTATGCTACACAGTAGGACCCTGTTGTTTATCCATTCTATATATAATAGCTCACATCTGCTAACCCCAAACTCCCACTCCATCCCTCCCCCAACCCCCTTCCCCTTGGCAACCACCAATCTATTCTCTATGCCCGTGATTCTGTTTCTGTTTCACAGACAGGTTCATTCCACATGTAAGTGATATCATATGGTATTTGTCTTTCTCTTTCTGACTTACTTCACTTAGTATGATAATCTCTAGCTGTATCCATTGTTTCTGCAAATGGCATTATTTCATTTTTTATGGCTGAGTAGTATTCCACTGTGCATATGTACCACATCTTTATCCATTCATCTGTTGATGGACATTTAGGTTGTTTCCATGTCTTGGCTATTGTAAATAGTGCTGCTATGAACATAGGGGTGCATGTATCTTTTTGAATTATAATTTCATCTGGATATATGCCAGGAGTGGGATTGCTGGATCATATGGTAATTCTATTTTTAGTTTTCTGAGGAACCTCCATACTGTTCTCCACAGTGGCTTTACCAACTTACATTCCCACCACCAGTGTAGGAGGGCTCCCTTTTCTCCACACCCTCTCCAGCATTTGTTATTTGTAGACTTTTTTTTTCAGGAAAGGCATTTTATTTTAAATACAGCAGTGTGTACATGTCAATCCCAAACTCTCAATCTATCCCTTCCGCCACCCTTTCCCCTGGTAATGATAAATTTGATAATTCATTCTCTAAGTCTATGAGTCTGTTTCTGTTTTATAGATAAGTTCATTTGTATCTTTTCTTTATTAGATTACACATATAAGCGATATCTTATGATATTTGTCTTTCTCTGTCTGACTTACTTCACTTAGTATGATAATCTCCAGGTCCATCCATTTTGCTGCAAATGGCATTATTTCATTCTTTTTAATGGCTGAGTAATATTCCATTGTATATATGCACCACACCTTCTTTACCTACTCGTCTGTCAATGGACATTCAGGTTGCTTCCATGTCTCGGCTGTTGTAAACAGTGGCAATGAACATTAGGGTGCATGTATCCTTCCGAACCATGTTTTCCTCTGGACATATGCCCAAGACTGGGATTGCTGGATCATATGGTGGCTCTATTTTTAGTTTTTTAAGGAACCTCCATACTGTTCTCCATAGTGGATATACCAATTTACATTCCTACCAATAGTGTAGGAGGGTTCCCTTTTCTCCACGCCCTCTCCAGCATTTATTGTTTGCAGCTTTTTTGATGATGGCCATTCTGACTGGTGTGATGTGATATCTCACTGTAGTTTTGACTTGCATTTCTCTAATAACTAGTGATGTTAAGTATCTTTTCATGTGCCTCTTGGCCATCTGTATATCTTCTTTGGAGAAATGTCTGAGTAATATTCCACTGTATATATGTACCACATCTTTATCCATTCCTCTGTCGATGGACACTCGGGTTGTTTCCATGTCTTAACTGTTGTAAATAGTGCACAGCACATTTTTTCAAGTTATCACATTCTAGCCCTGTTCACTGGTTTGAAGCCATTTTGGAACTACTTGTGAGCTGTAGGTAATTGACAGGTATGTCACTTTTGTCCAATCTGGCAGTGATCTAATTGACACCCCACACTAACCCAAACACTGGTTTTATCTCTACCTGCATTCATCTTAACATTCTTTTCTCCATATAAATTTGTGCTGTTTTGATTTTTCCTTTTAACTGGATATTACATCTGCCTGGTTTCCTTCATATCATAAGAGTAAAATAAATTCTTTAATGCATGTTCATTCTTATAACTGTATGAGAGTCATATTTTTACCTTTTCCCAAAAATTATCTGTTAATAGTCCAGAACAGAAGAAGTAACTAAGAGTTTGACTCTTTTGGGGTAGGACAGACTAAAGTAGCCCATGGGAAGATCAAGCCAAGCTTTCCAGTGATTTGATGACTTGATCTGTGATATCACCAATATCACAGCAACCTCCCCAGACAGGGACCTTAAGGTGGCACTTTAAGAACCAATTCTGAGCTCTGGCCACAAAATCCCGGTTGGAGGCAATATAAAATTACTAGCCAGAAAGGGGTGAGTACAGACTGAAAAATAAACTCCTACTTAGAGTCTGTAATCCAGAATTTTACTATATGAGAAATTAAATGCTAAGAAGGAACCAACAAATTTATTTAGACGATTTCCCTTAATTCCATTTAGGGAAAATAAAAATAAGAGAGTCATCCAAAACTGACTTTAACACAAATTATATTTAGAGTCTTCAAAGAGATAAAAAGGAGAATTAGCCTCCAGGAAAATCAATAAGAAATTATGATACTAAACTGGTAGAAATAAAACAAAAATTAGTAACTTGGATCAACTAATTAGGGATTTCTATGGCAAAAATGGAGAAAATCTATATACATGTAAAAAACCCAGCTTTAATGAACTAAATAAATTCTAGACTAGATAAAGTCAATAGAAAAGAAAACTAGTGAATTAGACAATATTTCATCCAGGTACAACACAGAAAGATACAGAAACTTTAAACCTTTAAAAAGCAATCAATCTCATACACTGCTGGCAAGAAAGTAAAATGGTACAACCATTCTGGAAAACCTTTAGCAGTTTCTTATAAAGTTAAACACACACTTCCACATGACCCAGCAATACCACTCCTAGCTGTTTACCCAAGAGAAATGAAAACTTATCTTCATACAACTGTACAAATGCTATTTCATTTTGTCCCTCTAGAGCGCATACTCTCTGGCTGACTACTGTAGTTCCAGCACCTGGAATAGTATAGTACCTGACATACTATAGGGGCTCAATAAATACATGGTAAATGAATGTATGAATATCTTCAAGGTGCTAAGGGAAAATAACTATCAATCTAAAACATTATATTTAGGAACATTACTTAAGGTTGAAGGAAATGAAGAGATTTTCAGATGTACAGAGATCATAGTTTCTTTCCCACACATCTTTGCTAAGGAACCTCCTAGAGAGAAGGGAATTAAACCCAGATGCAGGAGAACACAGTTATGAGCTGAGTTGTGTCCCCACCTCCCCACCAAATTCATATGTTGGAGTCCTAACCCCCAAGACCTCAGAATGTGACTGTATTTTAAAGAGGTAATTAAGTTAAAATGAGGTCATGAGTGTGGGCCCTAATCCAATGTGACTGGTGTCCTTATAAAAAGAGGAGATTTGGACACAGACATGTGTGCACACAGAGAAAAACCCTGTGAGGACACAATGAGAAGGCAGCCGTCCACAAGCCAAGGAGAGAGGCCTCAGAAGAAACCAACCCTGCCAACACCTTTACCTCGGACTTCTGGCTTCCAGAATTGTGAGAAAATAAATCTGTTGTTTAAGCTACTGAATCTGAGGAACTCTTGTTATGGAAGCCCTAGGAAACTAATACAAAGCCAAAGCTGTAAAATATGTTGGTAAATAAACTACTTATTGTAAGAAATTTTAAACCATTTCTTGTGTTAAAATGAGTGGAAAGCTAAACAAGATTTGGCATGCTATATTCAGTGGATTCTTAGAACATGTGAAGATCCTCGTCACGTTCAGAGGAGGGCAAAGATGGTGAGAAACCTAAGACTTTGTTAGGAAAGTTATAGTTGAGTATGTGTATATTAAACACTTAAAGGAAACCATTCAAAGTACAGTTTCTACAGTGGTAGAAAAGGAAAAAGAATAGAACAAGCTTTTTCAAGGAAAGTAGAAAAAAGAAGCAAAAAACCCTATCGAAACCAGAAAGTTTTTAAAAAAGATTTAAAGAAATGTAATAAAAGCTCATTGTGGAAACTTGGAAAATAGAGAAAATGAGCATACACAATTCCACCAACCCCTGACTTATGCCAGCCTTTCCATAAATATATATGCTCATATAATCATAGAGTTGAGAGCTGATCACTAATGTTTTATAAGCATTTTCTTACTTCATTAAAAACTTTCATAAACAAAATAATTTAAATTGCTCCATAGCCACTTATCCTACAGATGTAACAGAATTTATTATTTATATACCTATTGTTGGACATTTCCATTTTATATACCATCTCTACAAAGTTTTTTTCTGTGTCAGAGAGGAATGCATGTTCATTTTAGAAAAATCTATAAATCACAGACTCACAAAAAGAAGAAAATAAGAGTCATCAATAAGGCCATCATCTAGAATTATCAGTTAACACTGACGTATACCTTCTAGTTTATTTTCTATGTGTATTGTATTTCGCTTTCACCATTACAACTAAACTGATTCAAAACATCTTTGCACGTAAATCTGTTTGCATTTTTTTATATAAATTTATTTACTTATTTATTTATTTTTATTTTTAGATGCATTGGGTCTTCGTTGTTGTGCGCGGGCTTTCTTTAGTTGCGGCAAGAGGGGGCTACTCTTCATTGCAGCACGCGGGCTTCTCATTGCGATGGCTTCCCTTGTTGCAGAGCATGGGCTCTAGGCACATGGGCTTCAGTAGTTGTGGCAAGTGTGCTCAGTAGTTGTGGCTTGTGGGCTCTAGAGCGCAGGCTCAGTAGTTGTGGCACACAGGCTTAGTTGCTCTGCAGCATGTGGGATCTTCCCGGACCAGGGCTCGAACCTGTGTCCCCTGCATTGGCAGGCGGATTCTTAACCACTGCGCCACCAGGGAAGTCCTTTGTTTGCTTTTTTTTTTTCCTTTAGGGTAGATTCCAGAGTGACTGGATCACAAAGTAGTAATAGTTTTAGGATCCTGATAATGTATTATCAGACTTTTGGGGGAACATTTTCTTTCTTTCACGTTGTTTTACTCAATGGAACACCCAAATTATTAATCTGAACCCAAACAGGCAAATCTTCATAAGATTCAGAATCAAACAGTAACAGACACGGTTGGGCATCCCTGGAGCAACAAGCTTCCCCATGGAGGCTCAACCCCAGACAGGCGTACCAGACATCTTCACTGGGACAGCCCACTGGTACCTCAAGCTCAGTACCTCCTGAACTAAGCTCTTTCTTGTTCCTCCATGGACCTGATCTTCTCCTTGATGGACTCACACCACTAATTACTAGTCATTAGACTAGAGGCGTAGATAACTAGAAAGTTATCCTAAACAACTAATATTCCATAAAATAGCTGGTAGACCAGTAGTTACAACTGAACTGTCACTAAGGCCTACCGGTTCTACTTCTTACAGCGCTCTCAAACCCATCCTCTCCCGTCTATCTCCACCTCCACTGCCCTAGTTCGGATCCTCACCATCTCACCCAGATCACTGTAACAGCTTCCTAACTGGCCTCTCCCACCAATCCGTTCCAGATTAAGATCTACTCCAATTTTCTAAAATTACACACAGTCAAACTATTTCTGGATTTTAAAACCTCTGTTTGTTCTCTATTGCAAAGGGAAACAACTCCAAAGAAAACTTTCCCTGAGCTGATTCCTGTCCGCTTATCCCGCCTCCCCTTATCGACCAGCACCGGCCCCCTCCCGACCCAACCCGCTATTTCAGATATGCAGAGCGTACTGCCGTTTCCCGGATACGGCACAATGTTCATGCTTCCTTGCCTTCACACTTATTCCCATCCCTGCCTGGAAAGCCCTGCCCAGTGTACCCACCCTGCGTGGCCAACTCTTACACTTAGTGCTCTCATCTTCCCACCATAAAACCTACAGAACTCCATCTGTTCCCACCATTGCTTCCTTCCCTCCTACTGCAGTCAAGTGACCTTCATTTTCAAAGGCCAATCCCTCCTCAGGTGTTCACCACCTTATACATGGCAAAGCTTTCTCAGAATCCTAACTCCCTCTTAATCACTGCCTCTCACACTCTACAGGTTCAATACAATCAGCAAATATGCTATAATATCTCTCATCTTTAAAAAGTTCCAAACCTTCTAATAACCACATATCCCCCCAGCTTCTGGCACATTTGTATGTTCTCCTTGGCCAAACTTTTCATTTTGTCTACACTGGTTCATCTTCAACTCCCATTCACTCTTTAAAACACTGTTTTTCTTCCAGTTTTATTGAGACTTACAGCACCATACAAGTTTAAGGTTCCCATTCAGTCAAACAAACTACCAACGGGGGGTGGGGAAGGCAAGACAGGGGTAACAACCTATCTTAAGATGTACAAACTATTATGTATAAAATAAATAAGTTACAAAGATGTGTTGTACAGCACAGGGAATATAGCCAATATTTGATAATAACTATAACCAGAGTATAACCTTTAAAAATTTTGAATCACTACGTTGTACACCTGAAACTTATATAATATTGTACATCAACTATACCTCAGTAAAAAAAAAAAAAAAAAGAAAAACCCAACATACTACCAACAGGCTTCTATCTCCAGCCCCTCAACCACGTAGCCAGACCCCTCCTGAGGTCCAGACTAGGACATCCAATACTTGACTAACATCTCCCCTCACATAATCACACACATCTGAAAGTGAGTTTATCCAGAACGAAACTCTTGATTTCCCCCTGGAACCCCTTCCTCTGGTTCATCTTTCCCTGTAATAACTGACCCATCACCTCCCTGGCTGTTGAAGTCAAAGCCAGGAGTCATTCTTGAGTCCGTCAATTCCATCCACCCATCCATTCTACCTACATAGTTCATCCATTTCTCTCCATTTTTATTGTTAATGCTCCGGTCCAGGCCACCATTATCTACTGCAGCAGTTTCCAAACTTTTTATTTGCTTCTACCCTTGCTCTCCTCCATGCTACCCTCCTCAACGCATCAAAAGTGATCTTCTTAAGATGTAAATAGTGTCACCACATTCCTTTGCTTAAAATTCTTCAATGGATTCCCCTTCACACTTCAACAGAATAAAAGCTTATCACAGCCAATGAGATGCTACATGACCTAGACACTGCTTGTCTTGCCAATCTCATCTCATTCCCCTCTTCTTCCTTGCTTTCCTTACTCTGATCCTACTGTCATCCCTCAATTCCTAGAACATGACAAGTTTCTCAAACCTCAGGGGCATAACACGCTGTTCTCTGTCTAGGATGCTCTTCTCCCCCATTTTGTACAACTAAATGTTTTACATGCAGTATCTTATTTAATCTTCATAGAAACCGCATGAGCTACATAC
Source organism: Balaenoptera acutorostrata (assembly GCF_949987535.1). Lineage (NCBI taxonomy): Eukaryota > Metazoa > Chordata > Mammalia > Artiodactyla > Balaenopteridae > Balaenoptera > Balaenoptera acutorostrata. The sequence goes on along the minus strand of NC_080068.1, from coordinate 113,762,350 downwards.
CATTACTTTCCATCTTTTTTCCATTCAAATGTATTTACTGCTCACTTATCACTTAACTGAACATTGATATAATAGGAAGTCACTGGAGAACTGGAGTTGGTAAACGAGAGCATGTGGGGCTAATCCAGCATGCCTCTCCCCCACTTCTTTTTTTTTTTAAGCTCAGTTTTAGAACAGTAAAATTGAGCAGAGTTCAATTTTCAATTGTAATTTTCAATTACAGAGTTCTCATATACTCCTGGCCTTTCACCCAGCACCAGAGTGGTACATCTGTTACAATCCATGAACCTATATTGAACACCTTTATCACCCAAAGTTCATAGTTTATATTAGGGTTCACTCTTGGTGTTATACATTCTATGGGTTTTGACACATCCACCATCGTAGTATCACAGGGACTAGCTTCACTGCCTTAAAAATCCTCTGCTCTGCCTATTCATCTCATCCCTCTCTCCTCTATAACGCCTGGCCACCACAGATCCTTTTACTGTCTCCATAGTTTTGCCTTTTCCAGAATGTCATGTAGTTGGAATCATATAGTATGTAGCCTTTTCAGATTGGCTCCTTTCACTTAGTAATACGCATTTAAGATTGTTCCATGTCTTTTCATAGCTTGATGGCTCATTTCTTTGTTCTTTATAATTTTTTATTTAAATATATTTGACATACAACATTCTGTAAATTTAAGGTGTACAGCATGTTGATTTGATGCATTTATACATTGTAATATGATTGCCACGGTAGTGATAGTTAGCATCTCTATCACATAAGTATCATTTCTATTTTGTGGTGGGAATAATTAAGATCTAGTCTCCTAGCAAGTTCAATGATTATAACACATTATTGTCTATATTGCTCATTTCTTTTTAGTGCTTTAATATTCCTTTGTCTGGATGTACCACAATTTATCTATTGGCTAACTTAACTTGAATGCTTCCAATTATGAATTTGGCAATTATGAATAAAGCTTCTATAAACATCTGTGTGCAGGTTATTTCCCATATTTCAATTATCAGAATACTGAACACAGGGAGCTTAAGTAATCTGTCTAAAGTCACACAGCTAATAAGTGAGCACAGTGTCAAGCTGTTAGGAGCCCCGACTCTTTAAATCGCTTCGCTGTACTGTCACCCTGTGGGAAAAGGGATCCTGGCTCAGGTTATCACATGCTGTGCCCACACCTGTGGGGAGCAGTGGGCTCTATTTCCAGATGAAGAGTAAAGAAGGGATGCTGGGAAGATAGAAACACCTGTTAAAACAAGCTCCACACTATTGAAACCCATGTAAAGAAGGCTCCCAGGTACCAGCGATCTGAACTACAAGGATAAAATACTAGGTACTTCTATCACAAACAAATCTTAAGAAACTGCATTCATGCAATAATGTTGAAACCAATTTATTAATTGTAAATAATTTATTTTTTAGCCAGTATACTCTAATATTTCAATATGTTTTGTAACAGACTAGAGTAGGACAAGCAAATTAGTCTAGTATCATCTTTCTGGGTTGTAATCCTTCGTTAGAATTTTGCTCTCAAAAGCATTTCTTTGTTGAATGAAGAAAGGAGGAAACAAGGAGAGAAGGAAGGAAGGGAGGGAGGGAGTGAGGGAGGGATACATACACACACACACACACACACACACACAAACACACACGAATGTAATTTCAGGGGTCCTGCTGAGGTCAGTCCAGAGAACGAAGGATCACTGGCTTAAAAGCCAAGTGTTTAGAGGGCTATAAATGTGGCCTGGCTGAGAATCTACAGTCAGTAAGTGAAAGTTATTATTGGTTGCTAGCCAAGTGCTATATGCTGTTATTCCTGTTTCTTTTGTTTCAATCATGTTGCATATTAACTACTCTTCTCGGTCTGCTCAGATCAAAAAGAAAAATTTATTTTAACAGTGATGATTCATGTAGTACCTGAAAGAGACTGGAGTATTAATTAAGACAACTGCCTAGTGTGTGCTACAAAATGCAATTTTTGTTGGGCAGATTTAAAATATAAATCTAGAGAAAGTCAGAAGAGAACATCAAAAGAGAGTTGCTATACAGGAGTTTGATTTTTGTTTTTGTCCAGAGAAGCAAAAAGAAATCATGAAAGCTTGGAGCTCAGTGTGAGGTTCTACAAAAAATCATGATGCACCACAGGGTGGAAAACTAATGAACCCAAGGATAAGCTTCAAAGCAAAACAATTATGTAACCAAGGAGTTTATCTGCTTGCTTCAAACATTCCACAGAACTCCACTGTAGGTGGTACATAAAATATGGTTTAAAATGACTGAGTTTCATTCTTTTTTTATGCTTGTATTTTACCCATTTCCTTGTTCAACACTTCTTCTGCATTCTTATTCCTTCCATATTAAATTTTGCTCACTAGAACTTAGATTAGTGCTTTCACTGAGAGCCTATGTATGAGTAGTAAACCCTCAGTCTATGTTATAAATTCAATTTGTCCTTTTCCTATTGAGTTTAATCTGTTTACATTTATTGTTATTTCAGATAAATTTGGATATCTGTCACCTTATTTTGTGCTTTCTATTTACCCTGATTTTCTTTTGCTTCCTTCTTCTTTCTTATCTCCTAATAATTTAACTGTTTTTTTAGACTCCTTTATCTCTCTTTATTGGTTTGGAAGTATATGGGTTTTTTTTTTCTTCTATCCTTTTAGTGTTTGCCCTTTACATTCTGAGACATTCTTATTTGGCTTGGTGTGTAAAGTTAATTTCTCTACCCTACGGCTGAACAACAACAGGATCTTAGACAGTATCAATCACAATTAAGAATGAATTATTTTGACCTTATTTTTTTAGAACCCCCAAATTAGCATCTCATGTTGTTTTATATAGTGATTGTTTCTTAGATTCATCTGTAAGTTTTCCAACTATTTTGCTCTCCATTTCTTCTTACACCCTGTTTGTTTATGTGTTCAATTTCATGCTTCCTGAGAAGAACTTTCAGTAAGAATCTTTTAATCTTTTAATCTCTTAAACTTAATGCTGTTGAAAATAACAGTTTACTGGATATAAAATTCCAAGTTGTTACTTGCCCTCAGAACTTTGAAGATATTCCTTTGCCTTCTGCCCTCTATTATCATATCTTCTGTAAATTTAAGACTTTCTGAAAGATTTTCTTCCACCTTTCTGCTTCTGGGGTTCTACAGTTTCCCCAAAGTGTGTCAGGTACAGATCTAATTTCATTTTCCTGCTTGGGATTCATTCTATTTAATTTAAAGATTCATTCTGAGAAGGGTCCTCATGGGGAGAGGAGTGGCCCGAAGTGGGGAGTCTGAATCCAAGCGTGGCTAGAGGGTGTCCACGCAGAGGGGAAGCTGGCAGGGGTGTGTTGGAACCTAAGCATGGCAAGGAGGCTGTCCACATAGTGTAAGGGGGATTAGTGGGGGATAGCAGAACCTGAATGGGAGTGAAGAGGGCATCCACATGGAAGGTAGGCTCAGAACCAGGTGTTGGAGCCCAAATTGGGTGAAGAAGGCATCTATGCAGGAAAGGACTAGTGGCAGAGATGAGAGGCTGTCACATACCAGAAAACTGACCAAATAAGCAAAAATATCAAGAATAATGGAAGCCAGATTTACTCTGTCAAAGGAGGGAGCTACACTATGGAAAGGGAGAAAACTGGAATGAACCCTGTAGAACTGGAATGAAATTGGAAGTATTGGTATGCATTCATGGTTTTTAATATGTAAAAATATAAATAAATAAAACCAACAAAATAAATATAGTACTTCAAAAAAGATTGAATGTATATGTGTATATAAATGTAAAAGATTTAAATTTTATATATTTATGTTTTTATATAAAGAAAAATATATAAAAATCTTTTGAAGGGCACTGTGAACAGTAATGAGCGTATGTGGCATCCAGTTCTTGGCTTCTAAATACAATTCTTACCCAAAGGGAACCAGAGCTCCTTGAAGAAATGGCTAATTTCCAGGGCTGGGGCATGGAAAGGACGAGATGAGCTTGGAAAGCAAGGAAGTGCTCAATGAATGATAGGAGACATAGCAAAAGGACACACCAGTCAGCTTGAAGGGAGTCTCAATGATCAAATCTGGAACGATCTGGGCATTAAAACAAATACTGATAGTAACAGATTATAATCCATTGAAGAAAATAGGAAACCATGAGCCCACTCTGATATAATTAAGTAAATAAATGAATTTAAAGTTTGATAAGGAACAAGATGTTTACAAAGTTTTAATATGCCTCCACACAAAAGCATTAATACGAAAGGAAAAACAGTAACTGCAAAGGGAAGAGGTCTGGCAGACACCACCTCAATCAAGCAATCAAAGTGCACACTATCAGTCATGGGGAAAACTGACATCATGCAGTGAGAAAGAATACATGCAACACTTCTGTGATATTCCTGACAAAGATGTATAACCTGAATCAAACCCCAAGGGAACACCAGACAAACCCAAACAGAGACGTTCTACAAAATAACTGTAATCTTCAAAAGAGTCAAAATCGTTGAAAGTCAAGGAAAGAATGTGATACAGTTCCAGATTGGAGATAAGACAACTAAACACAACTGTGATTCTGAACTTTTTGCAGTAGAGAACATTATTGGGAAAACTGGCAAAATTTGCACACGGTCTAAGAATTAAGGTAGTGGTAATGTTAGTTTTCTGATTTAGATGGCCCTTTATGGTTAAGTTGGAGAATGTTCTTGCACTTCAGAGGGAATGGCATCATGTCAACAACTTTATACTCAAATTGTTCAGAAACAAAGCACTCATACAACTTTTCTACAAGTTTGCAATTGTTTCAAAATAAAACAGTGCTAAAAACAATAGGTTTAGACAAACACCAAGATTACCATTTATAGAGAGAAGTGACCTATTAACAAGGGGTCAAACATTTTTTGCATGCCACTGGGAAACTATGATTACTTAGGGAATTGGCATCCTTCTGACATATGTCAGTAAAGCTTAAAGGAGAAATTATCATATTTATCCTACAACAACCGTTTCTTAGAAGGATATTATTAAAAGACCATTCTGAAAATCTTACACAAACACACCACACACGCAGAGTTTATTTCAAGACTGACTCAACCCAAACCCAGCTCCTTCTTTCAATTTACATCCTGCCTGCGACCCATCTTGAGAAGTCTATCAGCTATTGTACTAACCCAGTCAGGGGCTCACATTTCCAGGACAGCATCAGTTACTTGTAAAATAAACTGACCTATACAGTCAAATTTGAGTAATACTGCTTCTCATGGATATTAACAAATGATCAATTATTTCAGTATTAAAGTCTAGTAGAGAGTATATCACAGTAACTCTACTACATGCCAATTCACTAAAAATACATCGGGGAGTGTGACTGAAGGAAAAAATCAGTTTAAAAAAAATTCACTGTTTTCATCCCTTTAAAGTAGCAATAGCAGCTTCTTGTGCTCCAACCTTTCAGTTAAAAAAAAATTTTACTGTTTTCATCCCTTTAAGGTAGCAATAGCAGTTTTTTGGGCTCTAACCTTATATTCTAGATGAATTAAGAAAATGTCAAGTATCAAGAAGTAGAAAATATGGCCTAAAAAGAAGTCTAGCTCATTTGAAAAGGAAAAAGATGCAGCAGCCTGACTTAGAAGAGGAAGCAACTTTTTTTTAAAGAGTAACCAACACATTTTATTTATTTACCTTTAACATCTTTATTGGAGCATAATTGCTTTACAATGTTGTGTTAGTTGCTGCTGTATAACAAAGTGAATCAGCTATATGTATACATATATCCCCATATCGCCTCCCTCTTGCATCTCCCTCCCACCTTCCCTATCCCACCCCTCTAACTGGACACAAAGCACCGAGAGCTGATCTCCCTGTGCTATGCGGCTGCTTCCCACTAGCTATCTGTTTTACATTTGGTAATGTATATATGTCCATGCCACTCTCTCACTTCTTCCCAGCTTACCCTTCCCCCTCCCCGTGTCCTCAAGTCCATTCTCTATGTCTGCATCTTTATTCCTGTCCTGCCCCTAGGTTCGTCAGAAACATTTTTTTTTTAGATTCCATATATATGTGTTAGCATACGGTATTTGTTTTTCTCTTTCTGACCTACTTCACGCTGTATGACAGTCTCTAGGTCCATCCACCTCACTACAAATAACTCAATTTCGTTTCTTTTTATGGCTGAGTAATATTCCATGGTATATATGTGCCACATCTTCTTTATCCATTCATCTGTCAATGGACACTTAGGTTGCTTCCATGTCCTGGCTATTGTAAATAGAGCTGCAATGAACATTGTGGTACATGACTCTTTTTGAATTATGGTTTTCTCAGTGTATGTGCCCAGTAGTGGGATTGCTGGGTCATATGGTAGTTCTATTTTTAGTTTTATAAGGAACCTCCATACTGTTCTCCATAGTCGCTGTATCAATTTACATTCCCACGAACAGTGCAAGAGGGTTCCCTTTTCTCCACACCCTCTCCAGCATTTATTGTTTGTAGATTTTTTGATGATGGCCATTCTGACCTGTGTGAGGTAATACCTCATTGTAGTTTTCATTTGTATTTCTCTAATGATTAGTGATGTTGAGCATCCTTTCATCTGTTTGTTGGCCATCTGTATATCTTCTTTGGAGAAATGTCTACTTAGGTCCTCTGCCCATTTTTGGATTGGGTTGCTTGTTCTTTTTTTGATGTTGAGCTGCATGAGCTGCTTGTATATTTTGGGGATTAATCCTTTGTCAGTTGCTTCATTTGCAAATATTTTCTCCCATTCTGAGGGTTGTCTTTTCGTCTTGTTTATGGTTTCCTTTGCTGTGCAAAAGTAAGTTTCATTAGGTCCCATTTGTTTATTTTTGTTTTTATTTCCATTTCTCTAGGAGGTGGGTCAAAAAGGATATTGCTGTGATGTATGTCATACAGTGTTCTACCTCTGTTTTCCTCTAAGAGTTTTATAGTGTCTGGCCTTACATTTAGATCTTTAATCCATTTTGAGTTTATTTTTGTGTACGGTGTTAGGGAGTGTTCTAATTTCATTCTTTTACATGTAGCTGTCCAGTTTTCCCAGCACCACTTATTGAAGAGGCTGTCTTTTCTCCATTGTATATTCTTGCCTCCTTTATCAAAGATAAGGTGACCATATGTGTTTGGGTTTATCTCTGGGCTTTCTATCCTGTTCCATTGATCTATATTTTTGTTTTTGTGCCAGTACCATACTGTCTTGATTACTGTAGTTTTGTAGTACAGTCTGAAATCAGGGAGCCTGATTCTTCCCGCTCCGTTTTTCTTTCTCAAGATTGCTTTGGCTATTTGGGGTCTTTTTTGTTTCCATACAAATTGTGAAATTTTTTGTTCTAGTTCTGTGAAAAACGCCATTGGTCGTTTGATAGGGATTGCATTGAATCTGTAGATTGCTTTGGGTAGTATAGTCATTGTCACAATGTTGATTCTTCAATACGCAAATCAATCAATGTGATACACCATATTAACAAATTGAAGGATAAAAACCATATGATCATCCCAATAGATGCAGAAAAAGCTTTTGACAAAATTCAGCACCCATTTATGATAAAAGGAAACCACTTTTTGACGTGGGGTGAAGAAGAGATACTGATGTATATAATGGACAACAGCAGGAACTAGCCTAATTTGCATAATGAATATAAATCAGGGAGTAGCAGTATATATTTAAATTTCTTAGCTGAAAGGCAACAGTGATACACTGATACAGAAAAACAAAATCAGAGTACTTCCAAATATAAGCATTTTTAGAAGGACTTTACTCTACTACAAAAGCACTCCATGTGACACTAGTCTCAGTATGAGGCTTTCAACAATAATGCGGTACTACAATTTGCCCTTTCCACATCCACAAGTGTAAACTCCATTATTATTGCTTCTTTTCAGGGATTGCTCAATTGTATCTCATAAATATCATTAGATCGTGTAATTTACTTTAAAAAGATTTAAGACAGAAGCTGGAAACTGGATAAGAAAAAGCAACAGACTTGTTTCCTAACATTTGGCTGTTTGAAACTATCAAATGGTGAGTTCTTATCACCTTTAAAGATATTCAAAATAACATGGCTCGAGGTCTAAAAACAACTCCAAAAATGAGTCATAGTATTTTACCAAGTCAATGTAATTATTCTCTATTTTCCCAAACTAAAAATATTTATTTAGATATATATGGTCTAATATGTATATACTTATATTATAGATTTATGTATATTTATAGAGTATATATGTAATATGTATATATTTATATACGTATTAGAATGAATACATATACACACATATTTGTTTATAGTCACAACTTCATATACTGCAAAAGTACTTGAAGATCTCTCTATGACAAAAGTGATAGTTCCATAACGGGAAACAAATGGGCGCTATATAAAGGGAACATATCAGGATTTCTTTAGGAAGCACAGAATTCCAGTCTATTACACACTCTGCTGTGGGGGATGTGGAAGTGACTGCCCCCCTAAGTGACAGAAGCTATGCAGCAGACCTCTTTGCCCCGGAGATCTGGATGTTTAGGAAACTGATAAATGAAACCTCAGTATATAATGTCTGAAAATATGGAGTCTTCCAGTCAACAGTTAATTCAACAAATATTTACTGAGTATCTGCTATGTGCTGAGTGACCAAACTCTTTCAAACTTCTGCACCAATCCAGCCATCCTCCCCTGCCTTCTTAGTGTTTCAGGGATGAAGTCTTTCTGTGTCCCCCTAAGGCTAACACATTTCCCCTGAGCTTGGGATTCCATCCCTCCCTGCTACACTAGAAACCTCACTTTTCTGAATATTTTCCCAGTTAGATCATCAGCAGGTAAGCCTGCTCAGGCCTCTCCTACCTTCTGTCTTCCCTCCATCTCCATCCGCCTTTTCCCTTCTTAGCTGAGTGACTCGAAAGGGTTGGTCACATTTGCTGTCTTACTTCTTCAGCTTTCACTCATTCTCTACCTACTGCAACCTGGCTTTTGTTTCATCGTTTCACTGAAATTATTACAGAAGGCTACTGCTCTCCTTGTCTCTGAAGCAAATGAAAACTCCTTAGTCACTGACTTCACAGAAGCAATCGTCACTCTTGATCCCTCCTTGAAACATTCTCTTTTTTGGCTTCCGTGATACCATGTTCCCTTGGATCTCTGGTCACATCCTCTCAGTCAGCCTCCTTTAGAGCGTCTTTGTCTTGTCATCCTTTAAATGTTGGTGTTTCCCAGAGTTCCACTATATGCTACCCTCTCTCACCTCACAGTATGAATTCTCTTTGGGGAGTCTCGCCTAGTCACATGGCTTCCACTACATTATTTTCCTGATGACTCAAAGCTATATGTATCCCCAATTCAGAGCCTCTCTTCATGCATCTAATTTGTATACATGATGAAATCTTTTAGGATATATACCTCGCTCATACAATCTCCCATTTTCTAAACACTGCCTCTCATTCTACCTAGAGCGTAGCAATGATAGGATGCCCAAAACCAGGTCTGTATTATGTGAGCCCCAGTCCCTTCATCACAACTGAAGAGACATCTGCACCAAGTTGGGCCGATCAGATTCCCATGCCAGGAATCTGACTGAGGCTAAATCTGTGTTCAAACTGGAATTCTCAAACACTGCTGGTGAGTGTGTAAACTACAACTTTGAAAACTGGCAGTATCTCCAAATACATACATACCTAATGACCCAGCAATTCCACTCCTAGATATAAACCAAGAGAAATAATCGCATATGCGCTCAAAAGACAAACATAAGAACATTCATAGAAGCACTCTCTATAATAAGCAAACTCTGGAAACTACAGAAATCTTCATCATCAGTACAATGAATAAATGGAGGTATATTCATCAGATGGAATATTATAGCAATGCAACAACATGGATGAATCTCACAAATATTCTAAGCAAAACGGTACAAAAGAGTATATGCTCTAAGATTCCATTTATATAAATTTCAAAAACAGGGAAAAGTAATCTATGGTGTTAGAAGGCAGGATGGTGATTATACTTCAGGGTTTATGCAGTGACTAAAAGGGAGAGTAAGGGGGCTTCTAGGGTGCTGGTAATATTCTGTTTCTTGATCTGGTTTTAATAGCATAGGTATGTTCACTCTGTGAAAATGCATTTAATTTATGCACGATGCACTTCCTATATGCATGTTATTGTTCAAGATTCTCAGCTAAATCTGAACTGGACTCTTGAACTGAGATTTAAATTCTCCTTTGTGATAATTCTTTACAATAACAGATTTAGTACAGGAATAATGAGAGTAAGTATAGTAATGGAGAGAACAAATAAAGTATAATAGAGCCCCAGAGAAAGAAATCATTTAGGAAGAAAAACTTTACATGGGAAGTGCCTTTCAGATAAGAACATTTACCAATTTTTTACTCCTTATCTAGGCTAATTATTGTCAAGAATTCTCTCAAAGGAAGAGAATCAAGACTTGAGAGGTCTAGCCAGATGGAGCTAATCAAGTCGTCTTCCTGGCTTTGATGCCTGGGTGTCTGAAATGATAGAAGGCTGAGGGCCCCATGGGGTAGCACTGCTGGCAACTCCACTCAAGTCCTGCAAACCAATACACAAGATGCTTTCAATCTATTCCACTGCAGGCGTATTTAATGACATAGTTACAGTTTCTTTTAAAAATTTCTTGTAAAATATTATGTTCTATTCAAATAAATGCAAAACAAAAGACTTCAACTGAAAGCCAGGATGATTTAAACTTTAACAGGTATTTCTTTGCTTCTGTCATTTCTAATGTTATGAATTTATAATTATATATTTCATTTTGGTCTCCTTCCTAAAATACAATGTATGCATTTCTTTTTTTTAAATTTTATTTATTTATTTATTTTTGGCTGTGTTGGGTCTTCGTTTCTGTGCGAGGGCTTTCTCTAGTTGTGGCAAGTGGGGGTCACTCTTCATCGCGGTGCGTGGGCCTCTCACTATCGCGGCCTCTCTTGTTGCGGAGCACAGGCTCCAGACGCGCAGGCTCAGCAATTGTGGCTCACGGGCCCAGTTGCTCCGCGGCATGTGGGATCTTCCCAGACCGGGGCTCGAACCCGTGTCCCCTGCATTGGCAGGCAGATTCTCAACCACTGCGCCACCAGGGAAGCCCCCAATGTATGCATTTCTATCTCATGTCTGCCTCTTACAGCTCTGCTTTCTAACCTCACATCTTACTGCCTCCATCATTAGTTTGGAGTATCAGCCTCAGGGCCTGACATTCACTTGGCCACCACACCCTGACATCTATCAAGATGGTGCTGAAACAGAAACTGGCAATGACAGAAGACTCCAAGCGGATCAAAAATAAAAAGCAACTAAAAATATCATCACCACTTAGTCAGTCACCCCTGAAAATAACTATACAGCAGAACACATCTTATGGCAAGATGCTCTTTTAGGTCTACTGGCATCCAGTAATTTATTTTAAGAAAGAAAGAAAACAGAAAGGAAACCAACACAAAGATCTAATTAAATCTAGAAAAGATGATTATTTTTTAAGGTGGTTCAGTGAAACCATAATATGCAATCCAATGACAATTAGCCCAACACATAATGGCAGAGCGAATATGAGTCTAGGACCACAGTAGGGACAGAACACTGTTTGTGCCCTCAAGAAGCCAGCCCTCTGGCTGTGAAGACAACATAACCTCAGAAGGGAAAAAAAGTGTGTAACTGGTTGCTAAGGGGCATGGGGCAGATTACATGTGCAACAGTCTTTCAGAGGAGAAAAACATTCATTGAATGTGCTAGGCCTAGAAGACAGGTAGAAGTGTAAAGGAAGAAAGGCCTGGGAGAAGGTACCTAAGTGGAAGATCAGCAGAGGCAGGAGATGGGAAGCAGGCACTCACACAGGGAACGGAGAACAGAGAACTGATGGCTTTGATGCAGGAAAAGATGAAATAAAGTATTTAATAAAATAGAATTGAGTTTCCTTTTGATCTGTCAGGTCAAAACAGCATCGTTTTTAACAATAGAAGTTCACTATTTCAGTATATTAAAGCTCGTTAGACTTAGATTTCTTACATTTTGAATTTAGCAAGATGCAGTTAAATAAAGTGTATTTAAATGCAATATAAGATTAAGAGGCTTGTAAAGGAAAGAATGGCAAAAAAAAAAAAAGAATTCTCTCAGAAACTGCTTCATCTACTAAGGAGACAGAGTGTAGTGAAGCAGGAAAGTAATGTAGCGGCATCAGCTCGCTAAGGCTTTTATCTGGTTGGTTCTTTCACTGATTCACTCTAGCTATGTTCTCTTGGGCAAATCCCCAAACTTCTTCCAGGACCTATTCAGGGGTATAATTAATAAGTTAAATAGATAAGTGGTTTCAAATATTTTTTTAAATGTGAAACCCTTGAACGTCCAAATCTATTCCTACCCAGGAGGAATATATAAAATAGACACACGAGAAACTGCTCCGGAAGACCACAGCCCCAGTGACGGGACGACCCTGTGACTCTCCCTAACCCATCCCACCACTCTTGCCTCCCTGTAATATGTAGCCCCAGAGATATTTTCCAAGCCCGTAGGTCCCTCTGGAACATAAGTTATAAGTCTCCAGACTACACATTTCCAGAGGCCTTTCTAGTTTAAGATGGGGGGCTGGGGAGTTGTTCCTCTTATCGAATGCAATCACAAATAGTAGTTAGTTGGTAGAGAGGAAAGATGTTAAATAATACAAACATACCGTAAACATTTTAATTTTAACCCAAACCAAGTAAGTTTTCAATCATTTGCCAATATTTTGTTGTAAGGTTAAATTCTTTTCTTTGAGAGGGAATCCATTGATTGTATTCTGCAAAAACCATACCCATAAGGTACCATCTGACACCTCCAGTTTCTGTTTCTTTAGAGAAAGACCTTTAAGACCCCTCAAAAGCAATCTGAGTTCAGAGCTTTTCTAGATTTTCATGATTTTTGTTCCTAGGCTTTCCCTGTTGGCTTGCCAACGTCTAACTCAACAACAGATTTGAGTAACTCATATTCATCAAATTGTCCAAAGTATTTCACTTAATTTTCATAGAGATAACTCTTACAGTCATATTTCTTTGGTTTATATACATTTAGTTGAAGTACATAATTACAATAACAAATACAACTAATAAACATGCTTGGGAACCAACAGTTAATTCTTGGTAAGTCAGCAATTCAATTGACGGGAACAGCCTTAAGAATTAAGCATGCCTGTATGTTTTACAGATGGAAGGAATAAGTATAAGGGGGATTTGGTTAAGAGGAATTTGATTAAATGGATAGTAGAGAGCATTTTTACTGTGCATAAATATAAATTAAGCATTTTAGAAGCTGCTGTTTATATGTAATTGTGTGTTAATTATACATTATTTCATTAATCGAATTGCTAAATAAAGAGTTGGGTTTGCAAGATTCTCTACTTGTCAACACCATTAACTCAGTAAGCATTACTGACTACACTTAAAAACAATTACATGTAAAAGTCTTGTGGTAGCCAGCTTCCAAAGTGGTCCCCCCAAATCCCTACAACCTAGCATCCACACCCTTGTGTAATGCCCTCCTGCACTGAATTAGGGCTGACCTGAGTGGCCAACGCAATACCAGAGAAGTGATGGTGTGTGAATTCTGAGGCATAAAAGGCACTGTAGCTTCTGCCTAGTCTCTTGAATCACTCTCTCTGGGGGAAGCCAGCAGCACATGATGAGCATGTCCAAGAAACCCAGCGGAGAGGCCAATGTGAAAAGGAACTGAGGCCTCCAGCCAACAGCCAGCCACGTGAGCCTGCAGGTGACGGCAGCTCCATCAGACCTGCAACCTCGCGGGAGACACTGAGATAGAACTGCCCGTCCAAACTGCTCCTCAATTCCTGCCACACAGAAACCAGGAAAGTTAACAAATTATTTTTGTTTTAAGCTGCTTAGTTTTGGGGTGAATTGTTACGCAAGTCTATGATAAATCTAAAATTCTCACTGTTCTAGGTCTTTTTAGGTTAAACTTCTCTAGTTTAAAAAAGTGAGAATCTATTCATCCTCTAAACTTAGGGGTCAGCAAACTATGGCCCCTGAGCCTTTTTTTTTTTTTTTTTTAATTTTAAAGGTTGTTTTAAAAAAATGAAGAAGAGTGTGCAACAGACGCCGTATGTGGCCCACAAAGTCTGAAATATTTACTATTTGGCCTTTAACCAAAAAAGAGTGCTGACCTCTGCTACAAACTCCAATAATGGAGGGAAGTACTGCTCTGAGTTCATCGTCTGCATCCTAGTGGGCTTTAATAACACTCATCTAGGCTGATGAAGAGTGGAGGACTCCGGAGAGGCTTCTTTCCCCAAGGCTGAGATTCAGACACCTTCGCAGAGGCTGTGGCTATTGGCTACGTGAGAAACATGCAGCTGCCGGTGGCACCGAAACTTCCAGGAGAGCACCAGCCAGAGCTGGGCTGTGCAAGGGGCCTGCCGTTTGTCAAGACCAGCTCTCTCAGCGGGAAGAATGCAGTCTCGGATACAGCTGAAGCTGCTGAAGAAACAGCTGGCAGGTGAGGAGACAAAGGCTCCAGGGTGTTGCTTAAATTGGTCTGTGAGGACCCCTGAGCTCTTGCACTAAAGAACGGAGATTCATACCTGGGAAGAGAAGCACAGTTGACCTCTGAACAACGCATGGGGGTTAGGGGACCCCTCTGCACAGAGGAAAATCCACACATAACTTACAGTCAGCCCTCCACACCATCCTCAGGTCCTCTGCATCCACAGGTTCTACCAACTGCAGATCATATAGTACTGTAGTACTTACTATTGAAAAACATCCACATATAATTGGACCTACACAGTTCAAACCCCTGTTGTTCAAGGGTCAGCTGTACTTCCTGCTACTCTCACCTTGTATTGGGCTGTACCCTGCAGATCTACAAGGCTTGCACTTGCTCAGCTTTAAGACCGAAGAAAGAGCCCAGAGTCAGTGTCAGAGACATCAATGGTTTAATGGATGGGAGAGCTTACACGTCTGAAGCAAGGTCCTGGAGCAACACCCCACTGTGTGTGGCCTACAGTGGGCAGGACATGGTGGCAGTCTTCACTCCCGGGGAAGGGGAGATTGCCAGTCATAGGGGGAATTGGTGTCAGGTTGGCTCATCAGTTAGCTGGGAAACTAGCAAAGGGGCACGTTCCTCACCACCCCTTTGATAAGAACAATAGCTAGCTGGGGCTGGGGCCAGTATGTAGGAAGGTAAGTCATGTGAGTAGGGTGTAGGTGAAACAGGCACTGGTCGAGCAGGGCCGGTATAGAGAGCAAGAGAGCAGCCATCTTGAGTGGCCTGACCATACACCTTGCAGTGTCTCTCCAGTCCCTCTACTGACAAAGCCTAGCACCGCACCGGCTGGCAAAAGGGAAAGGTTTACAGGGTCCAATTCCAATATCACAAAGCAAAGAAGGGGAGATTTGAAGCTGAGGGATAATAAATTGATAACTGACACCAAACTTCCTCTTTTTTCTCATCTACTTTGTCCTGCCTTTTTTTTTTTTTAAGGAAAAACATGCTAGCATATATTGTAAGATTCAATATTTCCCACTGTATTTAGTAAAACAAGCCACAGGCACTCAACTTCATTCTATTACGTAACTTATTTTCAGAGTTAAAAAGACCTCTAGTGAATTGGAGGAGTTTCACATTCCTATCTAGTTATCCAATGTTGGGGGGAAAAAAACAAAAACAGAAAAGGAAATGTGATAGCTGAAAAACAAATTCCTAAGTCCCAAAGCATAAGAGATTGGGTAATACTCATAAACTAGAAATGTGTTCTTCATCATCGAAAGCTACAAGTCAGCTGCCCAACTGTGTGTGGCGGGTGTTAAATACTACACTAAACAGAACTATAGAGACTGGATGGGTACTCAGTTGTGTCCTGAGCAGAAATTATTTATACAACTTGCTTCCTCTGAAAGAATATCCTCCACGGCAAATTACCCTAGCTTGGTCACATCTGTGATGTCACTGACCTCACCCGGAGATTGATATTTAGGTAGAAAAGATGAAGATGAGAGCAAACTATTACATAAAGAATTAAAGGGAATTCTAAATGCTCTGAAATCTGTGAAATGGCAAAGCTCAGGAACTCTTCAAATAACAAGTCAACTCATACAACATGAGAGTCCAGGGAAGGCAGTTCATATAATTCAAGGGAAAAAGAGGACTTTTGCAGTTAAAAATAACCCTTCAGAAGAATTTTAGAGGATTCTTTTTTAATCCGATAAAAGAAGAAAAGAAAAAGAAAAAAGAAGCCATGTTTCCCAAATCAAATTTCTAGGAAACCATCTAGCCTGGAGAAATGCTCTAGCTTCAGCTCTTAAAAGTTCTCAAGAGGATGGACTGAATTTTAAGATTTTTTTTTTTTTGATGTGGACCATTTTTAACGTCTTTATTGAACTTGCTACATTATTGCTTCTGTTTTATGTTTTGGGTTTTTGGCCGCGAGGCATGTGGGAATCTTAGCTCCCTGACCAGGGATAGAAGCCCCACCCCCTGTGTTGGAAGGCGAAGTCTTTACCACTGGACCGCCAGGGAAGTCCCGAGGATGGACTGAATTTTAACTTTGGGAGATCAAGAAGGAAACTAGATGTAGGTTTCTCCGAGACCCTACCAGCCAGGACCCACAGAGAACTCTTCTCCAGCAACAAGTCCCACATTGCTGCTCCAAGGCTTCACACTTTGTTGCCCACAGTCTCCTCTGCCTTAAATGCCCTCCCCTCCTCGACTCTATCCTTAAAATTCTAGCCATGAAGCCAAACAAGGGTGCAAGGGTCAAGGGCAGACTGTTTGAATCTGAGTCCTGGTTCTAGCTGCAGGACCTATGCCCAGGGTCCTAACCTTTCTGGTCCTCACTTTCCTCTCCCTCAAGAAAACCCCAACTAAGCAGAAAGGCTAAGTTTTCTCTCCCACATCAGTCACTGCTGACTCTCCCCATCCCAGTAAAGGCTACCACCATCTACTGAGCTGCTCAAAACCATGGAGTCCTTCACTGCCCTTTCTTTTCACACATACAATCCCTCAGCAAGTGCTATCTGCTCTACTTCCAAAACAAACTCCAAATTGAGCAAACTCTTCCTATTTCCACTGTTGCCAACCTTCTCCAAGCCACCAGCACCTCTCCATAGCTCCTCTAAGTACCTCTTAACTGGTTTCCCAGCTTCTATTCTTGCCCTCTTCAATCTATTCTCCATACAAGAGCCAAAATGATCTTCTAAAAGCATAAATTAAATCTTGTTACTCCCTTGCTAAAAACTCAGTAGCCCACCAATTGCATTTAGGATAAAATTTGAATTCCTCCACTGTCTGGCCTCTGTCTACCTCTCTGTCCCCCTCTATTTCTCCTCCCTTCGCTCTCTCCTCTCTAGGCTACTGGCCTCCTCTCTGTTCCTGAAATTCATCCATTTCATTCTTGTTCCGGGACTTTGCGCTTGCCACTTCCTCTGCCCGGAACACCCTTCCATTCAGTCTGTGTACCACTGACCCCTATCATTCAGCTCTCACTCAAATGCTGCCTCCTCACGTGGACTTCCCACCTCCTGCCCAATGTTGTTCCTGCTGCAGGACTCCTCGTCCCTCACCTCTCCCTGTTTTATCTTCTTCCTAGTTCTTATCTTGACCTGCAGACAAATCAGTTACGTGTTCACTTTTCACTAGCCTCTCCCCACTAAAACTTCAAGAGAACAGGGATCTTGACTCATATTCTATTGTCAGGGAGCCATATTCTGGGCTCACGTATCCCAAACCGCATCAAAAGTTATTCACTTCCTAAATTACTTAATGGATTCCATTTGAGGAGGCAAAGCCCAGACCCTTTAATTCCCCTAAATCATGCAACACATCACCTTATACTCAAATAATTACTGAGATGAATTTAATTCTTCCTGAGTACCCTTAGGTTTTGTCGGTTACTCTAAATATTTCAATAAAAAATTAAACTTCATTTGTCATTCCTTCCAAAATGCTTCCAGATACATGCCAGTAAACATTGGTCATCTTCTACTGGTCACAGAAAAACCTGAAGGATTAAGATCTACTTGGGGATAAACTTAGTACCTTTTGAGGAAATTTTTTTTAATCTCAAGAAACTAAATTTAGAAATAACGATAATGGTCAGAAGATTAGAATTGAAAGCTGTGGTGCATCTTGAGCTATGTTAACTTTATTAGAAATTAAAAAAAAAAAAAAACAACCTAATCTCCCTAGCAAAAGTGCATAATGGAATCATTTATCCATTACTCTAACATGTAATACTAGCATTATTTTTCACATATTAATCGCCACGATTCTTCCTTTTCTCATCTCTACCCTGCAATGTTTAACAAATATCCACAAATAAAAAACTGTTGTGTGATGAAGAAAGAAAAAAAAAAAAAGGAGCCTGTTTTAATCATAATATAATAAAACACAGCAAATACACCTCAACTTATTCAGTTCAATCCTGCAAGTAAGAATGTTATCCAGGCTTCCTTAAAATAGAATTCTTAGAAACACAAACAACAGCAAATTCGTAACACTTCTGCCAGCTCCCATTTATCTTAAAACCCAGCTTTAACTTCCAAACGCTGCAGACAACAGCATCCAGCCTTTTACAATTTTAGCTCTTTCTTTGAGCTAGATTACAAACCTAGCTTAACAAAATGAAAACAAATTAGTCAAAACACTAAGACAGGGCTTCCCTGGTGGCGCAGTGGTTGAGAATCTGCCTGCTAATGCAGGAGACACGGGTTCGAGCCCTGGTCTGGGAAGATCCCACATGCCACGGAGCAGCTGGGCCCGTGAGCCACAGCTGCTGAGCCTGCGCGTCTGGAGCCTGTGCCCCGCAACGGGAGGGGCCGCGATAGTGAAAGGCCCGCGCACCGCGATGAAGAGCGGTCCCCGCACCGCGATGAAGAGTGGCCCCCACTTGCCGCAACTAGAGAAAGCCCTCGCACGAACCGAAGACCCAGCACAGCCAAAAATAAATAAATAAATAAATAAATAAAATTTAAAAAAAAAAAAATTAAAAAAAAAAAAACACTAAGACACCACCTTGAGAGCATAATTAAGTCTAAACAGCTGAACTGGTAGCTAGGCATTTGTTTGGTAAGTAACA
This sequence comes from Balaenoptera acutorostrata, assembly GCF_949987535.1. Taxonomy (NCBI): domain Eukaryota; kingdom Metazoa; phylum Chordata; class Mammalia; order Artiodactyla; family Balaenopteridae; genus Balaenoptera; species Balaenoptera acutorostrata. Next base: position 113,743,277 of record NC_080068.1, on the reverse strand, counting down.
TAACATCACTTATGTATTACAGTCCTGATTTCTTAAAGAAAATATCAGGTATTAAGATCAAAGTTTGTATTAGTTTTAAAAAAGAAGAGGTGAGCATTTAATGATAATAGGTAAGTATGGTATAAGCATTTTCCTAGAGAAACTTAGTATCTGCTATACCTTCCTATTTCAGAGGTCTCTCATCTCTGCTCCATGTATCTTTATCCCAAACTACTTGAAAATTTTCATACATGGAGGAAAGACTGGATTTCTGAAACAGCCTGGACTGAAATGAATAACAGCTGGAGCACCAATCCTGCTTCTGTGACAAGATGCATGACTGACAAGCCACCTAACCTCAATTTATTCATCTGAAAAAGATGGAATGGGACGAGGTGATTTCTACATTACCATCACCTTTGAAATTCTGTCCTTGTGAAAACTCATAAATCATTACAACAATTAATACTACAAATAGATGCAGAAAACACAAATGTCAATCAATAAAACCATTACTTCCTAAAAAAAGAGATGTAGTGTTCTCGCAAGGAAACGGGGACGGAGGATGGTGGGGGGGAGTGAAGAACAGATTATGTCGGGCGCCTACTGGCGATCAAATTTCAAAGTTACTCTCATTTTGTCTCTGAAGTAAACTGCAGAAAAATCAGACTGCCGCGAACTGCATGTCTTAGGCTAGTCAGAAATAAATCCTTAGTCATTTGTGAAATCAGGCACAGGGACTGGCACGTAGTAAGTACTCAAAAAAAATTTGTTAAATGAATAAATTTATTCATTTAAATTTGGACAAATACATACACGGTTTTGCTTCTTACCTCAAGAGCCTAAGTTTTACAAATTAAAATGAAAAAAATTCAAAAACACTTCAAATGTTATACAGAGGAGAGGCAGTTGGGCAGCTGGCCTGTCTAGAATGATTTTCCAATGGCCAGACTCTCTTTAGCCTTTTTAGCTGACCAGGGCTACAGACCTGAGCCAGGCCACCACCTTCTCCTGGAAATGTGAAAACCTGAACAAGCAGGAAGTGACCGAGGGTGTTGGAGCATCATATAGAAGTGCCCTGGAGAGACAGATGATTTCCCGATGCAAAGTTCACAGACCTGCTCTGGTTCCCATCCCTGCAGAAAACAGGTATCCAGCTATTCCTTCTAGAAACTACCAAAATGTTCTTCCAATATATTTCTCGTCGTTTAAGAAAGTCAGAGTAGGATTCTGTTGTTTTCACCAAGATTAATTGTAATTAATATAGGGAAGGTACAGGACAATACAAATGTGCTGTATTGCTTTACCTGTAACATTACTGTTGAGAGAGGAGCTACCGTCTACTGGAAATCTATATAGCAGCACTTTGTCTGTGTTACATGATTTAATCCTCAAGTAAACCCCATGAGGTAGATGTTCTTCTTCCCATTTCCCTAAGGGGACTCTAAGGGTTAAGTAGCTTGCAGGGCCCAAATCACAGGGTCCAAGTTCACATGCAGGCTGGTCTGACTTCAAAGTCACCAGGCTACATTGCCTTTAATATTATTATTTTTATTTTCAAAACCCCCCGGCTTTCAAAGGACTTTTCATAAATCTGAGTATTCAGAACTATAATTACTTATCCATGTGGCAGTTGATATGATATCACTTATGTACTAGAGCCATAATTCTGAATATTAAATTTTTGAATGTTAAATTTATTAAATCTCTTCTTTAAAGCCTTTGTATTCTTCTTCAGACTAGTTTTTTTTAAAAGAAAAAGAAAATTGTGATAAAAACTTTTTTCTTGTAAATTTTCTCTGCTAGAAATATCTTCAAACTTTATTTTCTGTAAGAAACTTCTAGAAGGAATTTGGAATGGGCGAGAACTGTAAAATTAGGAAGGAAGTGAGGAAGAGAGAATCTAGTGCTAAGAGTAAACAGTGCTGACAAGTCAGTATTGGCAGAGTCTCAGACATCTACACTACAGTTGGGGTGCTGCCTCAGAATGTAGGACACTGGCTAACAGGAACCCTAATCTAGGACACTCATTTGTAATTGAAATAACAACAGAAAAGATTAAAACTCAATCCCTTCTGAGCTGTAACACTGAGGACCAGTGCATTCTGGAAAGATCATGAAGGAAATGACTAGGACAGATAACCTAAATGAAGATACTTCTGACTATACCCACTGGAAAAATTGTATTCCATTCAGAATGACGAGGTGCCTTATCTCATCCTGCACCCTCTTTCCCTTTCAGCCAAAACCATTTAGTGAGCACTTACTGTATTTGCTATATAATGTACCCTGGAAATATACTGGTAAACGAGATATAACCCCTACACTGTGAGACAAAGGGGTAAATAAACAGTTGTAATACTGTGTGATAGACCTATGATGGGTGAGGGTGCTCTGAGTCTGTCCACAGAGACACCTATAGGATTCCGTCTTGAAGTAATTAGAGCATATTTTAACAAAATTAAATAATTGGTTTTCTAAATGCCTCAGGTGGTCCTCGATTTTAAATCATACTGACGTTTCTATTAAAAATAAAACAGCCTTGAAATCACACAATTACTTTCCAAAATCCTGAAGATCCTTTAAGATCTTTCCTAGTAGGTTTTAACTTTTTAGTTTCCATCCATTCAAAACTCTTTGCCAATAAGTAATTTGGCTATTTTACATATTTCATCCCAAATTTCAGAAACATTAGCTTTTATATTCCTTATTCCATCTTTTTGTTTAAAATAAACAAACATGTATCATTACATGTTACCACTGGGTGTGGGAAGGGAGAGGGAATGTGGAGAATGGATTCTTTAAGTTGCTTACAATAAGCACATACTCCTTTTGTAACTGACAAACGTGTACTTATTAATAATGCCACAAAATCCACACACTGTTTGATGTGCATGTTTCCTATGGATCAACTACAGAGATGCAAGTACACTAAAGTCATTTCACTGTGATTTAATTATTCTTGGGTAATAACTCTGGTAGTGACATTATAATTTTGTGACTTGGCATTAAGCAGAAACAAGTATAAAACTGCTCTATTTTATGTGCTCTGTCCCTTACTTTATTATAGTATATTCTATAAAATCTTGAGGGATAAAATTTGCCTCTGAGTGCAGCTACTATAGAACACTGTGTCCCTTTCTCTCAGGGTATTATATTATAATTCCATACTGCCAACTCGGATTCACATGGTTTTTCTTCTAAGCATTTCAAAGTGTTAGACAGCCTTCACTCCATCTATGGTGCAACATTTCTGCATGGTATATTAGAAATAACTAGGGTAATCACTAACTTCTCTCAAATGTGTAGGAAAAAGATGGAGAAGGAGTATACAAACTCTTCCTACGACCCAGACTCTGAGCCTTCAATTGTAAAATTTAGAACCAAAACCACTCTTTCTAGTCTCTTAATCTTTTCTCTTCAACCCATTTTTCCTTTCTAACCAATCCACTCTATTAATAGTTATGGAAAATCAAAGAAATAAATTCAACCAAACTGGCGAGGTTTAGTATAGCTTACAGCTAGAAGACGTCGATGCTGTGGCTTCTGGAGCAAGTTATCTAGCCCCTCTGAGCCTCAGTCTCATCACCCGTAAATGGGGATCAAGTTGCCTCTTTACCACCTGGAGGTGCTTAACAGCACAGAGGAAGGGGGTCTGTAAATTTATCAAGCATCATAAAGACAATGTGTTATTTTTTTTAATTAATTAAGTTATTTATTTATTTATTTTTGGCTGTGTTGGGTCTTCGTTTCTGTGCAAGGGCTTTCTCTAGTTGCGGCAAGCGGAGGCCGCTCTTCATCGCGGTGCGCGGGCCTCTCACTATCGCGGCCTCTCTTGTTGCGGAGCCCAGGCTCCAGACGCGCAGGCTCAGTAGTTGTGGCTCACGGGCCTAGTTGCTCCGCGGCACGCGGGATCCTCCCAGACCAGGGCTTGAACACGTGTCGCCTGCATTGGCAGGCAGATTCTCAACCACTGCGCCACCAGGGAAGCCCAACAATGTGTTATTAATACAATAAATGCTCTTTACCTTTTTTTGCTTGTTTAAAAATATTTATTATATCAACATACAATTTGAAGTATGGTATTCTGTATATATGAAAAGTATCCCATAGTAAGGTAAAATTTTAAAACCAACTCGAAAAACATATCTAGTACAAACATGGCCAGAAATATTCTAATGAACATTGTTATTACAACCAAGTACAAGAAATAAACTAAACTCACTATGCCATGCACCCGTTCGAGGGCCTGATTTTTGGTTAATTGCTCTTTATTCTTAATCAACTGCCTATCTCTTTATATCAATAACAAAGAGAAAAAATATATAAATTATTGCCATCAAATCACCGGTGCATAGAATCAGTTATGATAAAAACTGAACATTAATGTATGCATGTGTGAGATTACAACATCTGGCATTTGGGAGGCTCTCAACAAACATTCCTTTCCTTAACCTCATATTCTTGTTACATCTAATAAGTTACTTGAAGTTTCCTCATAAAGAGCTATTTAGGGCACATGTACAATAAATTATAGCAGTGAATGGGACCAACTAAAATCCCTCTATGGTATAAGTTTGAATAGTAAGGCTAGAAAAGGAAGATAATTGTGGTGCAATAAGTTGGAATTAGTACTGTCCAGTGATGAATTGTTTCCTGCACACAATATGCAATAAAGAAAGAAATCAGTAACAGATAAGGGCAGGCCTCACTCCTGTCCTGTCACTGGGGTTGGTGAGCCAGAAGGAGTCGCTGTAAACCTCTGCTGTGGGGTTCCAGAATTTAAATTGACCCTGGTGTTAGAGGTTATCAAGGCATCTGCCTGGCATCTGCAGGGCCTGTGCACAAAAAGCGGAAGAACAGAAGGCTTGGTAGGTAGTGCCTCTACCCCCGTCTCAGAGACATCATGTCAGTCCCTCAGAAACTATCTGATGAGAAAGGATAAAGTATTTAAAGGCAGAGTTAAGTTAGGCAGACAGGAATGAGCATCCAAACTGTCACTCGGCAGCTATGCGATCTGGGTACATTAACTTCTCTAAATCTCAAGTGTGCTCATCTACACAACGGGGATCACACTGCTACCTCTCAGAGTTCGCATAAGCACCGAAGCTGAGCCGGTGTGTAAAGTACCTTAACAGTCAGTGAGTCCAACATTACTATTACTCTACTGTTATGATTATTGTAATTTCTCAGCAGAAGCAACATGACTCCAAAACACAATTATAGACTAACTCCACGGATAACCTAAAAGCTTTGTTAATTTCTTGAAGAACAGCACAACATAGAAAGAGATTCAATATTCAATAATGGAATGAAACCAACTGGGATGGCTGGTATAATATATAAGACACCAGTTTGGGGAGGGTAGTAAGCACATCCTCTAAGAAGCTTATAGTTAAGTTGACAATTTTCTTTGCTGCATGTAAGTCATAAACAAGAAAGAGCCTATGGAAAAAGACCGTTACTTAAAGTACACTTTAGACAATGTAACTATTTAAAGACTAATGACTTACTAGAAAAATCATACCCTCAGTCAGGTCATATGATATTTTATTTCTACTACTGTTCCTACTTGACTTTGGTGCAGTTGTTCTGTATCTTTGCTAACCATAATTTGTTATTAGGCTGTTTCCTCACTTGCCATTTGGTTAGGTAAAAATGCAATATATTAATTTAATAAGAAACATAGTAACCAAAAAAGTTAATTATTATATGAGTCTTAGTTTGGGTTTCTCTGAAAGTAGAGCCTAAGACAAGGATGTGGGTGCAGTAATGTATTTTGGAGGTGATCCTATGAAACAAGAGTGAGAGATGGGAGGCATGAGACAGGGAAGGAAGAAAAGCTAAATCTACGAGCATTACCGAGGCCACTGCTAGAGACAACAGGGGACAAACTCTGCCAGTACCCACGAGAAGTATTTAACTATCTCCCAGGATCGTTGATCTGGAAGACAGGAGGCCAGAGCGTTGACTCAGCCTGGTTGAGGATTGCCCCCTGGGGGGAGGGGGAGGGGCACTAACTCCACTGCCCTTCCAGGCTGTGCTTGCAGAAAGACAGGGTGTACATTAGTTTGAGGTGGAACACCCGCAGTGGAAGGTGAGTCTGAATTTGCAAGACACCATCCATCACAGCCACAAATCAGAGGCCGACAAAGTGGATGTGCGCAAGGACCAGGGGCATCTGCTAGACATAAAATACCAAGAAGCTACATGTGAAAACAAGACTTCCCAGGCTCTTCCAAGGAATAAAGGGAAGGTACTCTTATTTTGACCTTCCCCAAATAGTTTTGAGAGCATCATTATCTAAAGTAGGTTTAAAAAGAGGTCAAGTAGGAAAATAAAATCTTTGCATATTCCTTATTGTGGGCTTAAGTATCTAATTAGATTTTATCTCCACAAAGAGGTTAACTGCAATATTATTTACAACAGCAAACCAAAACAAACAAACAAAAAAAAGTGAAGCAACCCAACTATCCAATAATAATGGAAGCGTTAAATAAATTATTAATCTATAAAATACAATTATTATGCATCCATTAAAACTGTTTTCAAGGGCTTCCCTGGTGGCGCAGTGGTTAAGAATCTGCCTGCCAATGCAGGGGACACGGATTCGAGCCCTGGTCCAGGAAGATCCCACATGCCGTGGAGCAACTAAGTCCGTGAGCCACAACTACTGAGCCTGCGCTCTGGAGCCCATGAGCCACAACTACTGAGCCCACATGCCACAACTACTGAGCCCGTGCTCCTAGAGCCCGAGCTCTGCAGCAAGAGAAGCCACCACAATGAGAAGCCCACGCACCGCAACAAAGAGTAGCCCCCGCTCACCGCAACTAGAGAAAGCCCGTGCCCAGCAACGAAGACCCAACGCAGCCAAAAATAAATAAAAATAAAATAAATAAATTTATTAAAAAAAGAAAATTGTTTTCAAGAAAGTATTTACCACACGAGGAAAGACTCATGATAATGATATCTGAAAGAAGTTAGATCCAAAACTACATATAATGTTAATGCATTTGTATAAAAGTATGAATAAATTTGTTTATTTATAAATAAAAATTTTAGTATTTCAAAACCAGCACTTTCATAACTATACATTTTCACTTCCTTTACACCAAATCTGGACTCCAATGCATCAGCTAACCAACTGTGGTTTGTTGCCCCCACCCCCCGGCAGCCCAAGCACACGTGGAAATGTGTGGGTAGCCTTTCTCAGTTGCCATATCGACTGGCGGGTGCTACAAACATGGTAGCTAAACAGAGACACTAAACATTCTGCAATAAACTAAAGAGAACAGAAACCCGCCTTGCCAAAACACCAACAGTAAAAAACCATGAGCTAAGGAATAAACACTTAGAATGATCCTACGCCAGACAACAGCTCAGTTTTGCAAGCGTCTGTGCCAGAAGGTTGAAGCAAATTTGGACTACAATTTGCATATATCACTACTATTTTATAAAACTGAGTGGAGATGGGTACCTCAAAATGCTAATACTAGTGTTACAAAGCAGAGAGGCTACAACAACATGGTTGGGACAAAGAAGGAAATCAAGAGAGGTGCAAAGAGTGGTGACTTTTTAACATGAAATTGCATATTTAGGCTTCTGCCAACTGTATAGTCAGTTGCAAATCAAAAGAACAAAATTAAATCCCGTGTTCCAAATATAGAAATTCATAATCACAAATTGTGTCCAACAGATGAGGTATTGTTTCCAATTTTATAACATGTTCTTACTTTCTTGGAAGAGAACAAATCCACATAAAGTATATTATACACCATTTGTACTTTTGACTTCAGTACATGTTTTTAAGAACATATTATGTACAAACATGACTGCGTACAGAGAAAGGCTGTAAGGAAAATAGCAAAATATTAGTATGGTTATTCCTTAGTGGTGGAATTATCAGAGGTTTTCATTTTCTTCTTTACTGAAATTTTAAATGAAAGACATAAGTCTGCAATGCCCTCAAGAAAATCCAAAAGTCAGCAGAACAGGCTAAGTTACACGTGTTTAAGGTTAGTGTCAAGTCCAAATGAAAGCAAAATAAGCTCGGTGAAAGGAAGGATGACAAGACTCAGAGCTGAGCTACGTCCTCATAGTTGGTTATCTGCTGGGCAATAAGTGGCTCAGACCATGATCAATACAGCCCCACTGTGTATTCTCTACTAGAGGTAAGGTACTATCCAAACTCACTGGCAAGGGACTTCCCTGGTGGCGCAGTGGTTAAGAATCCACCTGCCAATGCAGGGGACACAGGTTTCAGCCCTGGTCCAGGAAGATCCCACATGCCGCGGAGCAACTAAACCTGTGTGCCACAACTACTGAGCCTGTGCTCTAGAGCCCATGAGCCACAACTACTGAAGCCCGCGTGCCTAGAGCCTGTGCTCCGCAACAAGAGAAGCCACCGCAATGAGAAGCCTGCACACCGCAACGAAGTGTAGCCTCGGCTCGCTGCAATTAGAGAAAGCCCGCATGTAGCAACGAAGACCCAACACAGCCAAAAATAAAAATTAATTAATTAAAAAAAAAATTCACTGGCAAGACTTTTAAGATTCATACAAGCAAAAGGTCCATTAGTCAGGATAGTACACATAATGAAGACCTGAAGTTTGTTCTACTACTAAGATAAAGCAGTAAAAATAGCACATAAAATTCTCTAGCAGGAGGTAGTTACAATTTAAGCAAAGCTGATTACTGGGAAAGGAAATAATTAGAAAGATAATTTAGAAATATGCACTAAAGGGGAAAAACAAGTATCAAAATATTCAGTCATTTATTCCTCTATCAAGTGTTTGCTGAGTGAGAACCCCGAAGCACCATGTATCTATCACTCCTCATTTTACTTGTATCCTCTTTGAACTTATACTTTTGGTCTATGCCCTCCATTTCATAAGTTACTACTCACCATGTTGGAGGTACTGCCTTTTCTTGCCTACGTGGACATGATGGTGCATAAGTGATGACACCTGTTGCTCACTGAGCTTGGGAACTGATATGAATGACAGGTGTCGCTAGTCCAGAGGGTCCTCTCCCTCAGCACTACATAGAGTGACCCTTCTCAGATGTGCCCTTGGAAGAAAAAAAGAGTCTTTCACAGGGACTTCCCTGGTGGTGCAGTGGTTGGGAATCCGCCTGCCAATGCAGGGGACACGGGTTCGAGCCCTGGTCCGGGAAGATCCCACATGCCGCAGAGCAGCTAAGCCCGTGCGCCACAACTACTGAGCCTGCGCTCTAGAGCCCGCGAGCCACAACTACTGAGCCTGCACACCACAGCTACTGAAGCCCGTGTGCCTAGAGCCCGTGCTCCGCGACGAGAGAAACCACCTTCATCCTTGTGGGCTTATATCTCTTTTTTATTCCTGTAGTCTTCCTTTCTTAGGGTTTCAGGAAGGAAGCCATTATGTATTTGTTGAACCTGCCATTTTTTACTGGAAGTCACTCTCAAATCTTCTGTTAGGGACAAATTGTTTGTGTCCCCCCCTCCCGCCCCAAATTCATATGTTGAAGTCCTAACCCCAAATGCAATGATATTAGGAGGTGGGGCCTTTGGGAGGTAATTAGGTTTAGATGAGATCTTAAGGGTGTAGTCTCCATGATGACACCAGTGCCCTTAGAAGAAGAGGAAGAGACACCAGAGCTCGCTCTCTCCGCCACGTTGAGGATACGGTGAGAAGACAGCTGTCAGCTACCCAGGAAAAGGGTTCTCGCCAAAACCAAATCTGCCAGCACCTTGATCTTGGACTTCCCAGCCTTCAGGACTGTGAGAAATCAATGTCTGTTGCTTAGACCACCCAGTCAGTGGTACTGTGTTATAACAGCCGGAAATGACTAATATACCATAAGACCAACAAAATTAATGAGAAAAACAAATTAACAAGCAGTCTCTTTTAAATGACAGTCATTTTATTCTAAAATTTTCACATCATGAGTCTAGTCCAGAAGATGAGGAGAATTCTGCTACAAAATGACCCTTTTCATTTTAATCACTTGATCAATGTAGCGTAATCAGAGGGCTTTATTTTCTTATAGCCTTAGCTAGCAATGGAATTTAAAATGCCCCAGTTTGCCATCTGCTTCATTTTCAACAGCATGAGTAATACCAATAAAAAGAAATAGCCTTCAAACGTCAGCCTTTTTTTTTTTTTTTAACAGAGAAAAAGAAATACATGCCTCGACTATGGGTTCTATTTGAATCACAGTGAGATTTGGCCCTAATTTCCAGAAATCTTCACTCATATGATATAGAAGCAACTGAATTACTCCTTTTACTTCTCTATTAAGTTTCTATTTAAAAAAAAAAAAAAAGGGAATGTCAGAATTGTGTAAGCATCCTTGGTAGATGGGAAATAAAACTCCCCTGTATTTCTCAGTGCTCCTGTAAAAAGCCCTAGCCCCTTGAGACACGGAAATATATACAATATAAAGATAATGAATGCTTGCTTTCACATGGCTTATATGCATTTTACTTTTCACGTACCCTAAGGATTAGATCTACAGCCATCTGTCTGGTTAATTGCTCTGATCTGAAAGGGATGATAAAACTTTCTTATCTCTATAAGAAGCCAAATGGTGACAGTCCAGACTAGGCCCATTGGCTGAGCTCCCAAAGTGCCAGGAAGACTAGAGAACTGTCTCCAGATAGCTACGGCTACCTCTCTAGGTACATACAGATGCCCAGGCCTTGGAGACATCTCCTGGTCATAAGAACCTTCAGGAATGCTTAACCTGCCCTCACAAAGATGCATTTACATTCTAATAGGTTAGGGTCAGAACCCAGGTCACTTTCCATCTTATCTCAAAGGAGCAAAGGTTTTCCTCCCTCCTTTTGTGAGGGGAGGGGAGGGACTTTCTCTAAAAGAAGAAAATACACTGTTCTCTGTCGCTCGTCAGTGGGGTGAAACCTGCCATCTCCATAGAGAAATTCCATGAGCTTTCAGGTGTTGCCTGTGGGCCCAGGTATAGGGGCCCAACGCTGCGATGGTACTCTGGTTGTGGATCTGGTTGTATGAATAAAGAACTCTTTTCCCTGACCCAGATGCCGCATCTTTCTACGGTACTCACACACACACACACACACACACACACATATCAATCACATAACTACACCACTAGGCTAGCATCTCAAACCCTTCAAAGTTCCTAACAAAACAGTCCAGATTAGCAGACCTGAGAGCAAACAAGCAAGTTAGAAAAGGAAAATCCACTAGGAAGCAAACGAGACTCCCTCAATATATTTTAAATTAAGTCTAACAGGAAAAGCCTTCACAGAGGTGAGAGATTCATACAGGATCATGGAATTAAAAGATATAATAAAAACATGTCTCAAAACCCCTCAAGATCCCCCATGGAGGGGCCGTGGGCCTCTCAATTCTAGCCCATCCTAAGTAGACCCCGTTCTCCAAGCTAAGTTCAGGAATCAGGGGTTTTCCCAGCCCCCTCTCAGACCCACTCCGACCCCTAGCTAGTAGGGCCCCAGGGATGTCTAAATACCTAATGCAATGTTTTAGTCCCAAAGAGCTGATAGCTTTTAAATCAGTGTGGGCTCCCCCAAGCATCAGATGGATGATTGTGTTGGCCTGATCTTTAAAATAGCTTTGAATCTATGAGTCGACCATTTTACTACAATAGCACCAAAAAAGTAGAAGGAGGAAAATGTAGGCTACTCCTGGTATCTGGATGAGAGGTGGAATTTATTACAGGCACTGAACACTAGTAAGGCAAGGCAAATGCTGCACCTGAGCTGCTAAGGCTCAGACTCTAGGCCACCTAATTCCATCCCTTCTTTTTCAGACAAGGGCACCAGGGCCCCAAGAGGTAAAAGGACTGCTAAGGTCATACAGGTAGTGGCAGAACAAGAACTAGAACCCAGGACTCTTGAATCACGATAAAGTACTTTTGCTATTTAATCACTAAAATTCTGCATTTCCTATAGCGGAAATGGGTTGTTCATCACAGCCTGGACAATATATCCCTTAAGCCTTTGTCCAGTGAGCAACCTTCTGATTGACTGGCATCTCCAAGGTACCCCGATACAAGGAAAACACTGTCCCGCATCTGACATACAATATTTCTAGCTACCAATTCATGTTCACATGGTTTTAATAAGAGGTCTAAATTTGGCCAGCACAGCTCAGTTCTCACTGAGGCTAGACCAGCCCAGTGAACCCATAAAACCAAGATTTTTGAATCCAAGAGACCACTCAGAGGATCCAGCAGAGAAGAACATTCTAAGGTAGAGCTGCCTCCAAGGACCTTCTAGACAGCCTTCCATCAACACCAATGCAGTATAAAGACCCTAGATACTCTATAAACGGATGCTTTGTGGCTAAAAATACTTAACTCCAGAAAAAAGAGTAAAGACTGCAAAGTTGTTTCCAGTAGCTCCGAGGTTTTCCATAGCTCTCAAGACTTATTCTGTCATATAAGACATACAGCCAAAAAAGGTCCAAGAGGATCAGACAACCCTGGGGGGGATGGAAGGGGGTTTTGAATGGAAATGAGGTATGAGTTTCACCTGATTTGACATTCAATCCCCAGCAAAGCTCAGCACTTAATTAAGGCTTCAAATTCCACAGTAAGCCATGATATCCAATTCTGTTCTTGGACCACAGGGCTTAATTGAATATCCAGCATTAAAATGCCTTCTACCTTCTCCACTTTCACCTTTCTTCTCCAAATGAAGTGATAGCTGGCTGTTTTTGTTTTTTTTTTTTTAACATATTAAATGTCAAGGACAGTCAATGCCTTTTCATCCAAAAGTTAAAATATAAGCATGCTTCAGAGATGAGAAATGTCCACCCTATTTATTCTGACACAACACTTGGCTGATGTAGAATGGCTGACTGACTATATTTTGAACTGCTGAATACAGATTGGTCTATTGAAATACGTTCACAATTTCTTTCTTTTGATGCCAATTCAGGGAACAAAACAAAATAAACCATTTGACTGCGGAAAGACAACTGCATGTATATATTTTAAAAGTAAAAGGAATTCAGTGAGAGAAGTCTTAGTTCTTTCTTAAACAAATCCTTTTTATTTTTTTTTTTTGAGATTTTTTTTGATGTGGACCATTTCTAAAGTCTTTATTGAATTTGTTACAATATTGCTTCTGTTTTATGTTTTGGTTTTTTGGCCGTGAGGCACGTGGGATCCTAGCTCCCCAACCAGGGATCGAACCCACACCCCCTGCATTGGAAGGCGAAGTCTTAACCACTGGACCACCAGGGAAGTCCCTAAACAAATCCTTTTTAATCAGGCCTCACTGGCAATACGAAAAATCAAGGGCCCAGATCAAAAGTAAAAGAGAAGGTGACCCAATGTTCCTGAGATCTAAACTCACTCCAGAAGACCCTCGTTCACAGTTACTGCAGTAGCAGGCCCTCCCCACTGTCCCTCTGTCCCAATTTGGGACACTTCTCCTGCTGGTCGCCCCTTTCCATCCGAACTGCAGGCTGAGCTGCCATGTCTTTGTGAGGAGTTCTCTCCAGGGGCTAGTCAGGGGGCTGCCTTTCCTGCCCTCTTTTTTTTTCTTTTTTTAGTTTTTTTGGCCACGTTGCACGGCATGTGGGATCTTAGTTCCCTGACCAGGGATCAAACTCACACCTCCTGCATTGGAAGCACAGAGTCTTAGCCACTGCCAGGGAAGTCCCTCTCTCCCTCTTTTTAATGCCAGTGTCTAGCCCTGACAATATGCCCCCATTGCTGCCCCTCACGGTGCTCCTGGAAAGCTGAGGAATCTCATGCAAATAGGTCACCAGGTAGACTGCTGCTTCATTCCTGAAGAATACATGCAGACTGGACCCCACTGTAACGCTCACAACAGAACCACACTTTTCAGCAACCTGCAGGGAATCTAAGAAGTGATTTTCAAGGCAGATATTTACTGAGGGCCCAAAATTCATACAGATTGTACGCCATGGTAAATGCCTTGTTGTAGAAATGCTCAGAGAGCTGCTAAATTTAGAAGTGACAGCCTGCAAGGCAGCAGGTGTCATCACATATAAATGGAAGAAGTAAGGCTACACCTCTTCCCCCAGGCTTTCCTGCTCCAGTGAGAGGAGCAACACTTGGCCAATTACTGTGTCTGCGAATAAGGTGACAAGCACTTCTGGGGGGCTGACACTACCCCTGGACTGGCCGCACGTCCAAAAGGCAGAGAGGCAGCACCAGGGAAATTTGCACAAACTTGAATTCTGCCTCCCTGACTGTACCTCTCTGATAAAATGCTAGGGAGTAATTGAGCTAAATGATCTAGAAAGTATACTTACTGTCTTATATTACTGAAGGTGATGATTACAGAAAAGTTCCAAATGGCTAAAACTTCTAATGTGGCATCATTAGCTCACTTTATGACTAGATCCAAGGTAGGAGATATAAGTGTATACTGCACTGACAATCTTAAAATCAAGTTCTCTCAATTATAGGGGCTGTTTACAAATAAATCTTTTCCATCATTCTGAATAAGAACATGCACTTTGGTGTTCTAAATAAATTCTACTAACAATCATCATTTCATGCTTTGGATGCTTTATCTGATCAGTATTACATGCAGACACAGCAAGGAATGGGACACATGTACTTCTCAGAAGGCCCAGAAGTGACCTCAAATAATCATTCAGTCTCCATCTTACATATACTTGAAAGGCAAGAGGGCTACACCAGGTGGGTCTTCAAGTTCCAATAGCTGCTTTACCCAAATTGGTGACAAAACTGGAAATAAAGAGTGTTTGGTATCTTTCCCCAAGTTGGCTTTTCAACAGAAGACTGGACTACAGTGTTTCTTTCTTTCTTTCCTCCTTCCTTCCTTCCTTTCTTTTTCTTTTTTTGGTACAGCTTGTGGGATCTTAGTTCCCCAACCAGGGATAGAACCCAGGCCCTCGGCAATGAAAGCATGGAGTCCTAACCACTGGACCTCCAGGGAATTCCTAGGACTATAGCAGTTCTTAACACTCTAGTGATTCCCTGCACATTGTCCCCAGTCTTGAGGGAAAGCTCCTGTTTTTCCTTAATTATGTAGAAAAATACTGGTTGACATGAAATAAGATGTGTGTGTTTACACTTGCACACACATACATGCTTAGCCTTGAAGTGAGTACTGGCACTTTCGGCATTGAAAGAAACATTAGTCTGCTGTCTGGAAAAATGAAGAAAACACTAAACCATGACTGAAGTCTCCCAGTAAGTGCCTAAAAAGGACTGAATTTATAACACAGAACATATCTTAATTTTTTTTCCTGGCTCTCTTACTTTCAATATCTCCACACGTACGTTACTACTTTTAAATTCTTCCTGTGACTGATGGAGAAAAAGCATAAGGGAACTTTCTGGTGTGATGGAAATATTCTACAGCTTTATAGAGGGATAGGTTACACAGGTCTATGTCCTGTCAAAACTCATAAGTTGTGCACACAGGATGTGTGTATTTCATTGTATGTAAATTTTACCTAAAAAAGAACTATAAACAGATATTGAACTCTAGGGAGTAGCTTTTCTAAGCAGTGGTACAGAATGCTTATTTGAAAACTTCTATTTTATGCATATTCAAGGCTTGACCAAATTAAATAAATTGAAATAATACAGAAAGGTTCCTCACTGTTAGATATGCAACCTTTGGTGTTAGATTGGAATTGTTGGTATCAAACATGAACTCATGGTATATGTGTGTGTGTGTTACATAAAATATACATACTGTGTTATACAGGAATAGTATACATATATTTATTTTTTATTTTTCTTACTAGCTTGGTCTTCAACTGGTAGCAACGGCTACAACTGGTAGCAAGGAACACACAAAGCCACCAGATCTTGGTTTTTAAATCACCATTAGGCACTAAAAGAAACCTGGATTCTTTGGAGGAAAAGCCAAGGTTATGGCAGCAAAAACACAAAATGAGCCTAGAACATCTTGTTGCACCACAAAGTAAGGGAGCACTCAGAGAATGTGAGAACTCACCAATTAAACAGAAAAATTCCCTGAGCTAAAGGACGCGGTTTCCAGATTCAAACAGCCTACCAATAGCTAGCACAACAATAAAGATATTTGCCTCGGGCCCATCCCTACGAAACTTCTGAATGTCAAATTTCTCTGTAGGGCAAAGGCCCCATAAGCTTCAAGAAATTAAAAAAAAAAAAAATTGCATATAAAGAACCAAGAAGCAGAATGGCACTGGATTTAACACTGCAAGCTAAAATATAACGCAGAAATGCCTCCAAAATTCCGAGGAAAATGCTTTTCTATCCAGAGTTCAATACACAGCTAATGCAAGCAAACTACTCAATGTAAAGTCTTTAAAATATTTATCATTCGTATATGTCAACCCCCCCCCCCCGACCCTCACCCCCGCCCCCGCCAAATCCACTGGAAGAGCTGCTCTAGCAAATTGACTGAATAAACCAAGAAAGCTCTCCAGGGGTCAGGATCCAACACGTCAGAGGACGATGGCAAAGGCAGATCAGAAGGGGCAGCTGCAGGGAGAAGCCTCCAGAAAGAGCTCCTCGGGAAGATACAATTGAAAGCATTTCTAATGACTTTCAACACATCGAGAGGAGATTTACCCAACCGAAGGGAGGTCTAAGACTGAATTCCTGAGTAGTAGGAAGAAAATTCAGTGCAAGTGTGTGCGCACACCTGGATACAGAACAACAGTTTTTAACTTTGGGCGAGACAAATCTTGGACAGAAAAGGAAAAGTAAGCCCTGAACACTGAGCTAAGATTAAAACTTTACAGAGAGAATTGGAGACAGAAGTATGGGGCCAGAGTGAAGACAGCTGAACCCTCATCTTCCGCAGAAGTCAAGAGAAAGTGCCTAAAACTGAAATGTCAAAGGACAGCAATATAAGCATATCATTTAGAGCCATGATGGTAAATCAAGCCTATCAGCTAAAAAGAGGAAGTGCCTGCTTTCAGGAAATGATGTTTTCACAGCAACTTGTATAACTATTTGACGCCTAATGACCGCATGTATAAATCCAATAAAAATAAAAACTAAATTTTAAAAACTCAATTGGTTTTTTTTCCCTTAACTTCTTCACAGCCTTTCCAATAAAAAAGAAGTTCAATTTTAAAATTCCATAAAACAGCTAGATAAGATGGAAATTGCACTGGATGTAGTTTTCACTACTTTAATCAAACGATATTTTAAAACTGGATTAGAAAGGACGTAAACTATAAGCAAACAAAAGCAAAAGGAAGCCAGGTATAGAGCAACGACAACATCATAAGCACCTTAGTGTTCACAAAATACTTCCAAACGTACCCCTAATTCATAAAAATTCCCAAAGGTGGAGAAACTGGGGATCACAACGTTACTAACTTCCTGTAAGAATTAAGAGAAAACAGACTTATGATATTACTCTTAGCATAATTCTGACAGCCTTCCAGTAGAAAAGTTTTAAAGAATATTCCCTCCTCATGAAATGACAAAAACAAAACAGATAACTGATAAGAATTTGTTGAAGGGAACTTCTCCCTAGTTAAAAAAAGAAAACTTTCCCTTCTCCGTAGGGAGCCTACCACCTGATGAATTGTCAATGGTAATTTTTTTGGATCTGTATCAACTAGAGGGAAGAAACACAAAATGTTCCTAACATTCTTATGATAAAGCAGCTCTGAATACAGGCCGTGTCTAAGAAAGAAATAGTAGGATTCCTACCCGATCAGGCAGATGGACAAAAGTCAGACAGGGAAGTAACATGTATTGAGCACCTACAAGGTGCCAGGTACTACTCCAGGCCCTGGGGATACGAAAGGGACATGCTCCCTGCCCTCATAAAACCTACTGATCAGCAGAGTTGAAAAGAAAGACAGACACCATGAGAAATGTGATTGAAGTTCACCCAGGAGTTAATCTTAAGCAACACCACTGAAAAGACAATTCCATAAAAGAAAACCTGTCTACATCTTAGTTTCCATATCCCAGAACAGGAGGTAGTGACTGAAATGAAGGTTATTTGTAGAACTTTGGCCAAGATGCCTAAACCGAAAGCCTCTCTCTACTGCTTTGAACTAAAGCAAGCAGGGTGAGAGCTAAGGTATCCAGCACGCCATCCATGTCTGCAGAGAGAGGGAAAACACTGAAGCTCCAAGTACTTGAATGTTATTCCTACAGAATAACTAAGGACCAAGAAGACTGCAGACAGACCGCCTTGAAAGTTACTCCTACAGGGGAGATAAAGGCCAGCGTGTAGATACTGAGTTGGACCAAGGAGTCAAACCCCTCCGCCCTGTCTTCTGACAAACAGGGTTCTCTGGAACAGGGGTCCCCAACCCCCGGGCCATGGACCGATACCAGTCCGCAGCCTGCTAGGAACTGGACCGCAGAGCAGGAGGTGAGCGGCGGGCGAGCGAAGCTTCATCTGCCGTCCCCATCGCTGCCCATCGCGCGCCTTACCGCCTGAACACCGCCCCCCCCAGCCCCCCGCCCGTCGAAAAACTGTCTTCCATGA
Organism: Balaenoptera acutorostrata; assembly: GCF_949987535.1. Lineage (NCBI taxonomy): Eukaryota > Metazoa > Chordata > Mammalia > Artiodactyla > Balaenopteridae > Balaenoptera > Balaenoptera acutorostrata. The sequence goes on along the minus strand of NC_080068.1, from coordinate 113,724,850 downwards.
AACCAGTCCTTGGTGCCAAAGAGGCTGGGGACCGCTGCTCTGGTACATCAGCCCTACTCATCCACACAAGGCAGGACTTGTTGGGCCAGGCATGGAATTCACCTTGAAGCGAAAGGAGTGGCTAAAGACCATATACTTTAGGCTGCACCTTCCAAAGAACTTTATGAGAGCAACAGTGGCTGTCATTTGGAGGACTATTAGGAGAACGCCAACGTAGCTCCACAAAAATAACTTCCAAAAGCACAATACGTTCACTTTCAAGAAGACGGGCACTTAAATCCTGGGAACCCCACTAGTCCGTTAGCCTATTCACTACACCTTTCTGCTTTTTTTTACCCAGGCACTCTTACCGTCAATCAATGGTTTTCAAAGCACATTTCAAGAAATCTGCAGAGGTGCCCCAAAAACCTGGAGGGATGACCAGACACATCAGAGTCTGGAACCCCAGCGCCATTCACCACAGGTGTCCATTTCATCTGTTTTATATTTGGGGTTTCAGAAACAGACTCACAGACATAGAGAACAGACTTGTGGTTATCAAGGGGGAGAGAGTGGGGGAGGGATGGATTGGGAGTTTGGGATTAGCAGACGCAAACTATTATATAGAGAATGGATAAACAACAAAGTCCTACTGTATAGCACAGGGAACTATATTCATTATGTGTTAAACCATAATGGAAAAGAATACGAAAAAGAATGTATATATAGGGACTTCCCTGGTGGCGCAGTGGTTAAGAATCCGCCTGCCAATGCAGGGGACATGGGTTCGAGTCCTGATCCGGGAAGATCCCACATGCCACGGAGCACCTAAGCCCGTGCACCACAAGTACTAAGCCTGCGCTCTAGAGCCCATGTGCCACAACTACTGAGCCCGAGTGCCACAACTACTGAAGCCCGCGCGCCTAGAGCCCATGCTCTGCAACAAGAGAAGTCACCGCAATGAGAAGCCCGCGCACCGCAACAAAGAGCAGCCCCCGCTCACCACAGCTGCAGCTAGAGAAAGCCCGCGTGCAGCAACGAAGACCCAACACGGACAAAAAAAAAAAAAAAAAAAAGGAATGTATATATAACTGAATCACTTTGCTGTACAGTAGAAATTAACACAACATTGTAAATCAACTATCCGTCAATAAAATAAATTGAAAAATATACGTATTTGGGGTTTCATCCAAACACAGCCCTTGAAAACAAGATTCCAGTACCTAAATTTGAAAATCTTTTAATTCTAGGTTGTTTATACCTTGTTAGATTCCTAATGGTTTACCAGGTAGTCATAAATAAAATAGGGGAACAAATAAATTGGTAAGAATAAAATACATCTAAAAACTAACTTTAAAAGAAAAATGTTAAAATGCAACTTAAAAAGTCACTTTTTAAAAAGAACAGGGACTTCCCTGGAGGTCCAGTGGTTAGGACTCGGCGTTTTTACTGCCAGGGCCTCGGTTCAATCCCTGGTTGGGGAACTAAGACTCTGCAAGCCACACGGCATGCCCAAAAATAATAATTAAAAAAAAATAAAAATAATAATTAAAAAATAAATAAATTTAAATAAATTTTAAAAATAAAAAGAACAAATGTAAAAGGGCACTTTTTAAGTTAATCAGAAAGTCAAATGTGAAATGTTAAGAAAGAAAGTATCTGGACCAAGAGGTGCTTCTAGTTTAATGTTTTTCCTGGATTATCTGAACCAGTTCAGAGTATCATCTTTTAGAAAACATAAATTCACTCAAGGATGTCAGGAATTTTATATGAGAATTTGAAATGCAACTGAGAACTGTTATGGTACAGCTGCATTATGGACTATTACGCAGCCTTTAAAAATTATGCTTAAGAGTTTTACTAATACACTAATAACTGCACAAATCTTATTACAAATTTTATTACTTTGGTGTAATTAGTTTAAAATGAAATTTATCAATATTTTCACATATCTCATTTTTAAGATTTTAAATATTCTCCTAGATTTTCTTCTAGTACTTCCAAAGTTTCTCATATTGAGTTTTTCAAATCATATGAAGTCTATCTTGTGAATGTATTAAGTACAAACTTACACTTCTTTATTTCTCCAAATGGATAATCAATTATCCCCAAATCACTGACTGAATAATCTACCCTTCTCTTACTGGTCTGAAATGCCACTTTTATAATATACTAAATTCCCATTAGTATATAGTCTGTTTCTTTACTCATTCTTCTATTCCCTCATCCATTTAGATATTCCTGAACCGATACTACACTTAGTTATGATAGTCTTAGATGACATCTGTTAGGACAAGTCCCTCTCATTTTTCTTTTGCAAAATTTTGACTATTCTATTTTTTTCCAAACGAATTTCAAAATTAGTTTATCAGGTTCCATGAAAATCTTACTGCACTGACATTACAGGTTGATTTATCAATCATTATTTATGACCCCATTCAGTTCCCACAAAATATGGAATTACCAAAAATGACAGACATAATTTAAAACAGGTGTTAAAAAATAAAAGCCAAGAACTGGTGATGATGCTTGGCCAATGAAAGCTATCACAGTGAGGCAGAAAACTTGGCCCTTGTCTATGACAGGCACAGCAGGAAAAAAGGTCAGACTGACTTACCTCACCCTTATCACCCAACAGAAAAGGAAGCAGTTTGTCAGGAAAGGAATTTTTGCTAGTCCTGAACTAGAAAATGTAACCCTTCCTAAGGGATAAAAATAGCAGACGGAATCCTCAATTTGGGGGTGAGGGTAAAACAAGATTTTCTTTCACTTGGCCATTTCCAGCATCAAATGCTGCTAAAAGCTATGATTTCAGCATCAGAATGCAACTACCAAAAACTCAGCAGAAAACAGAAATGTCAGTTCAGCTGCCACGGAGTAAAACACAACTGAGTTTACTGACTCACATGCTGAGTTAATTCTCACTGCAGTCACACGCAATTTCTAGGCTGCTGCCCAAGGAAACAGAACAAGTTACCTGACGGTTTGCGTCACAACAGCAAGACAACAAACACATATCTATCGGCTGCAAAATTTCACCCTCCCTTTGATATGTTAGCATGAATATTTTTAAAGATGAGAAATAGGTGATACATTTTTCAAGATGTAGTCTTACCAGTTCCATCACAATTCTACCTGGCCCTTCAGTTGGGGCATTAAGGTGAAACTTGTGATTTGGCTTCTATGACCATAAGGCGAAGGTTACAGCTCAACTTAGTTTTGAAAAGCTAACTTCTTACATGACAAACAAATTAACCTTTTCAGATCTGTCCTTTAGTTACTGGATGTAGCTCTTGAAAGTTTCTGTATTTTAGACCATATTATAGTCATTAACCACTTAGGATTTTGCTTCTAACTATTTCAAACATATCAACTAAAACAGCTAACAAGTTTTCATTTCTACTGTGTTCATCTTCCAGTACAACAAAGGCAGCAAAATTACTACTTATAATATCTGAGAAAAGAAATAAATACTTCTGAATTTAATTCATTTATAAAGCTTCCAGCATAGGCTTATATGTGTTTTTATATGTGCCTAAGTCTTAGAAAAAGATTATGATCTCAATAATGATGCAATACTTAAAACAGAGCTTTATAATTTAGTCATTCAGTCACTGTTTCTTACTAAAATCTAGAACTCTATCTTTTAAAGGAATATGCTGAGTTCCACAAACTTTTGTTTCAAGGTTGCTGTGGAAGTAATTTTCAAAAGTTTTTTGTTCTGTTACAGGGATTTGGTTATTTCTCCGCCCATCTAATTGTCATTCTCAGTCAGGCTTCAAATATTTTTGTTTTGTTTTGTTTTGTTTTGTTTTTTAATATTTTTGTTTTGACTCAATCTCTGGATAAAGTTCTTTTGTTTGTTCCGGGGTTTTTTTTTTTGTTTTTTTTTTAACAGCTTCATTAAGGCTTAATTTACATGCCATAAAATTCATTAATTTCAAGTATGAAACAATCAATGATTTGCAGTAAATTTATAAAGTTGTGAAACCATAAGTTTGGTAAACTTCAAGTTGACTATAATACATAAATCTCTTCTATGTGGCAGTGGTCAGGGCTTTTGCACTGACTCATAGTCACCCATAAATGAATTTAAAAGTCAGCTCTCCTTCCTCACATACATTTATGGCCATTTATCAGAAAAGCATCATAAACTGACCTATCTACAATGTCTATGATAAAATGTCCCCACTTCGATGTACGCCCTTGAGTAATACAAAGCCTGCACAACTCTAATGGTGGTCCTGCTTTTCTTTAAATGTGAGGTTTAATCAGAGTCCCAACAATAAAATACGCTATGGAGGAAAAGCAGAAATTAATCCCCACACCTTGAGTTTCTAATCCTGAATAATACACTTCAAAGTACAAAACAGAAGTCTCACATGCGGCCCCTGATCTCAGAGAACGTCTAGGCTAACTGAATTAACAAGTACAAAACATGGGGGAAATCAACCCACTGTATAATAGAATCAATGACGACACAAACAGTGGAATCAAGCATCAGTGGCAATCCACCACCCAGAGCTAAGGCGAGTGAAGAGAACAGAAGGTCGGAGGCGGGACTCCAATGGGCGGGACCTGGATATTCAAAAAGATGGAAGTGGATATGAAAGTCAGGGCACCTTCAAACATCAAGCTGCTTTTTCTTGCTACTTGTCTTACTCATTTTGATCATCCAGGAATTAAGAGAATTTCCTCTTTAGGGGTAATCTGGGGTTTGCCCAAGTCTAGCTATTATTTTTGTGCTCCAAAAGGGAGAGGAGAAAACTGGGGCAGTGTAGTTTACTGAAAGTCTATGTGGGATTCATCATCAGAGGACCGGGATTTAAATTCGGCTCCACCAATGACTGTGTGAATAATTTAATTAACCTTTCTGGGCCTCAGTGTTCCCATTTATAAAAGAGTAATACCTGTATGACAAGGCTGTATAGAAGTTACATGAGATCTGAGATCATGTGTACAGAAAATATCTTTTAAATTTTAGGTAGTAAGTTATTCTTAGTGAGTTATCAAATTTTCATCCATCAACTGTCTTGAAATTCAGATTTCAAGAACTATATTACTATGTATTATTTCATGAGTACTTAAGAGAATAAGTCAAAAATTTAAGACATTGCACTACTTTCTTTGTGGCGGGGGAGAGCGAGAGAGAGTGAGAGAGCGAGAGAGCGCGCGAGAGAGAAAGACAGGAGGAGAGAGAGAGAGACAGGGAGAGAGAGAGAGAGAGGAGATTAATTGAATGACTGATTTTAGGTGACAGGAGATGGCCATGTACTAGTTTAACTATAATTTTGCTATAATCTTGCTACAAAATATGATGCTGACCCAAACTGTCTTTTGCAGTTCCTTGCCCAATATTCTTGGACTGTCTGAATTCACACATGACACTGACTGACTCTGCAAAGAATTCTATTTTATTTAATTCATGTTAATTAACTTAATTTTCTCTTTTGAAAGCCAACTGCTTCTTTGGGAGAAAAAGTTTATTTGGAACTTTATTCAACAATTTATTTACTTATTTAGAAACATTTTAAAAAGGTTTTAGGAAACTTTATACTTATACTTTTACATCATAAACAAATTTCCACATGAAACTGGTACAGCGAGGTCATCTTTGTGGTACACTTTAAAATTTAATCCCATGGCTCTTACAGAACTCAAGTATCCATTTCAGACTATGAAACAATCAAGTTTCAGTGGGGTTGAAAGCTCTTCTTCAAATGAATCTGCATACTCAAAGCCTGAAAAGATATCATTTTATAATTTTTTTTCAAAGTAGGAGAGAAGATAAGGCGACTGTAAAGCAGACTGGCAACTATAAAGCAGACTAGCTGTTGGGAGTGGAGGCCTGAGAGGGGCCAGGCCGAGTTTGTGCCTTAGTTGCTTCCATAGATGATCACTAAATGGGGGGCAATGTGGGAACCCGTCTCCCAGGACTTCGGTGAGGGGGCTGTGAGATAACACAGGGAGAGAGCTGACAGAGCTGGTCTGTCTGAGCTAGCATCACGTATAGTATGAATCAAACAAAAGCAGTGCTGACTTCAATTGCCGCTGGTGTCAAAGAGGGAGAACAATACCTAGAGGCCTGACTTTGAAAATATTAGCTTCTTCATTAAAAATGAGTTAATAAAGCACCTGAAATCTTAAACTGGACCGGTAAGACTGCGAATTCTGTCATTTCAGTTTTAATGAATGTTAATATTTAAAGGAACAATAAGAAAATAATTTCTGAGTGACTATCTGGCCGGGTCCTTCAACTCAGGGCCAGTACTCCCCTCGAGGTGGCCTTGGGTCCGTCTCACCCCAACCTGCCACCACCAGCCCAGGGTTACTGCACCATCCCTGGCAGTTCCCCTGTACCCACAACTCTGTGAAGAGCCCTTTGTGTATAAACTCTCCTCTAATGACCCTTTCCTGACTGAGCCATCTGTTTCCTGTTGGGACTCTGGATTATACAATGGCTTCACACTCTTAACAGTCCAGAGGAGTTCCCACATAGTGACATGCTTTACGCTTTGAGTATTATCTTTGGTTTTCTTTGCTATTTGTTGTTTTTGTATTTTTTGACTATCAGTGATGTTTACTATTTTTCATATGCTTATTAGGCATTTTAAATTTCCTTTTTCTGAAAATCACTTATGCCCTTTGCCCATTTCTCTATAAGATCTTAGATTTTTTTTTTTTAATAAGTCTGAATGATCTTCAAATATATCTGTCACTTGGATGAAAGGAGTAAACATGTACTTGACTTAGCTTAAGCACGAATGGGAGTTTAAGGACAGAGGGGTATCTCTCATGGAGCCTAAATGAAGGATTCAGCTGAGTGCTGGGAATGGGCTAGAACTAGGGACTGGGGGGTCATATTCAGATTGGGAAGTCCTCTTGATCCACAGTTCATTCCCCCTTTTCTCTGCATGTCAGCGTCATTCTGCTTTATCACTACAAAATGATTTGCACTGCTTCCCGGTCCACGGGGTAGAAAATGATCATTACCCAACAGCTCCAAGTGTATAAACTCCACTATTCAAATGGGCAGCCAGCAGAGATGGCAATCCTATACCCAATTCCAAGTTTCTCGGTCAGGTGACCAGTTGAATGAAAGTCATGTCCTACTAAGATGGCCAATTCTGTTATAACCATGTATTTAAGAGCAAAGAAGTGTCCAGAGAAAGCAAGAGGACTAGCAGAGACCACAAAGATGTTTTCTAAAGTTTCAAAACCAAGAGCATTACCATGCCAAAATATAATAGTAATAGTTTTCAATGGTCACTGCTGTGCCTACGAAGACCTTTTCTAAGATCCTATAGCTTTAAGTAAGCAGGATAATTATGAATATTAAGGTATTTCACCCTAATTCAGTTCCAAAGGTACATTCAGGTAATACAATTACTCTGTAAGAGAGGTTAGACTTGGATGTTTCCACATAATTGCAGGCATCACAACTGTCGATTACAAAACTTAGTCACTGGCACGAATTCAGACTTCACTAATCAAATGGAAGCACAATCCCACTAAATAAACTAATTAAATGAAACTGCCTGGGTTCATTATAAAGTGACTTTCATATGTGAAGAAGGGCTACAGCCTGTTAAAAGAGCACTGATGCTTAAAGCTCAAATGGACACCAGTTATGAGCAGCACGCCTGGGTCACTGCCAGGCAAAACCTCACAGCAAACATTCTAAACCTGCAAACCTTCACAGAAAGATTGATAATATCATACAAATAAAAGGCCAAAACACAAACCACCCCAACTAAATAGCTAATACACTATGAACAATCCAAAGCCTTTTCTTGGTGGGGAAGGCAGACAGTAACAGGTGGTCAGCAAGGGAGGTACAGCAGTGGATCAATTCTGAGCTAGCTGTTCGGGTTTATCAATCTCAGACTGCAGCAGTTTCTGACTCTGTGATGGATATCAAAGGCTGTACACCTGAGGGACCTCACAGAGATGAAAGGAACCTCAGAGTTCACCTCTGCTGACCTCCCAGTTTGACCTGGACCCCACCCAGGTTCCAACCACCCCTACTTAAGCCTACTTCTTGGCTTCTCGATAATCCACTCCTCACCATCCTATCTACTCAGTCTAACTTCCTCATGCACTTATAGGTCTCCCACTTTTTTTTTTTAAATCTCTCTCTCTGCTTTATCTGTTCTCATTTAGGTTGCATTCTCTGTTCCTAGAACAGTCAAGTTCCCTGATCCCTGGTCTAGACTACAGCGCTGTATTCAAAACGACCACTCCTTTACCAGTATTCAAAACGACCACTCCTTTACTCCTTTACTCCTTTATCGCAAGCCTAAAAAAACCCTTCCATGCTCTTTTGAGTTTGGAAGCCATGTGTTGAAGATGAGAGAGGAACTGGTCAGCTTAGGGTCCCTGAATGACTGTGTGGAACAGACCTACTGCTGACCTGAAAAGCTTACCTCAGAACCATTTCCTGAGAGAGAGAAAATTGGCTTAAAGAATACAGAAGTTCAAGTACTGTTGAGTCTTTTGTTTCAGCAGCACAGCTTATGCTAATCAACAGAGATAACAAAATTCATTTAAAAAAGAAAAAAGGTTTGGGGAAAGAAAATGGAGGAAAAACATACATAAAGACTACAACCTCGGGACTTCCCTGGTGGCGCAGTGGTTAAGAATCCGCCTGCCAATGCAGGGGACATGGGTTCGAGCCCTGATCCAGGAAGATCCCACATGCCGCGGAGCAACTAAGCCCGTGCGCCACAACTACTGAGCCTGAGCTCTAGAGTCCATGAGCCACAACTACTGAGCCCACGAGCCACAACTACTGAAGCCCGCGCGCCTAGAGCCCATGCTCTGCAACAAGAGAAGCCACCGCAGTGAGAAGCCTGTGCACTGCAACGAAGAGTAGCCCGCGCTCACCAAAACTGGAGAAAGCCCACGTGCAGCAATGAAGACCCAATGCAGCCAAAAAAATTAAAAAATAAAATAAAATAAAAATTTAAAAAATAAATAAAAAATTTTTTTAAAATAAATAAATAAAAAAAGACTGTAACCTCTAATGCTGGGTTCACATGAAAGAGAGATGGTGCCCGTGGTTAAATAATTCCAGAGAGAAATAACCTACTGGAATAAATGCCTGGGCCAATGCACGGCCTCTTGAAGATTACTCAGCCAAGTCTTCACGTCTTCACCCATCACGCCACCTCTCCCACAGGAAAGAGACCTCACCACAGGACTCGGACTCCTCCCCTGATTTCAGACAGCAGCTCGTTATCTTAGTCCCAGCCGTCCATTCTCTTCCTTCTCTCACGTGCCAGGCACTGTGGCCTCATGGGTAGATGTAAGCCTAATAGTGGAAAACCGCTGGAATTCCTACACGTCTTCACATTCTTCCTCTTGTCTGTCCAGTGTACCAGTTCCTGTTATTTCAGCTCCATGTACAGTGACCATGACTTCGTGACTGGTCCTTATTAACGTACTCACTTGCCTCATCCCACTATACGTACACCGAAGCACTAAATCCAGATTCATCTTCTAAAATAACATTTCTACTACTACTGCCAAAATCTTGGTATAGAGTCTACAGATCAGGGGCTGGCAAACGGGCTGAATCTGGTCCGTTGCCATTTTTGTAAATACAGTTTACTGGAACACAGGCATGCCCTGCATGGCAGCTTTTGCACTGCGACGGCAACACCGAGGACTTGTGACAGCTCATAGGCTGCAAAGCCTAAAATGTTTACCCTCTGGACCTTTATAGGAAACGTTTACCAACACCTGGTACAGACCAACATCATTTCTCAGAAAGACAATGGCAGCTATCTTCTTATACCTCATTCATTTAGCACCACTACAAGCACCTGTACTAGCAGAATAAGAAAAACCAAGATATATAAACATATATATATGGCGCCAAAAATTTAAAAGATATGGTGCTTACTCTTCAGCAATTACTAGTGTACAGAGAAAAAGAATATTCATGAGGGGGAGCAGGCATGCTGGTAAGATACAGACACAAAAAGCCCTGATATAAGAGAGTGTACAAGTACCAAACGAGTAGTAAAATGAGTCAACTAGGCAGACACAGGAAGGAAAGATGGGGAAAAATAATGGGCAGAGGGTCTGAGTATACATTTTTCCAAAGAAGATATACAAATGGCAATTTGTACAGGAAAAGGTGCTCAACATCACTAATCATCAGAGAAATGAAAATCAAAACCACAATGAAGTATCTCTTCATACCTGTTAGAGTGGCTCCATTCAAAAAGACAAGAAATAACAAGTGATGGTGAGGAGGCAGGGAAAAGGGAACACGTGCACTGTGGGTGGGAACACAAGTTGGTGCAGCCACTATGGAAAACAGTATGGAGGCTCCTCAAAAAATTAAAACTAGAACTACCATATAAGATCCAGCAATTCCATTTCTGGGAAGTGGAAATGAAAACACTAACTGGAAAAGATATCTGCACCCCCATGTTCACTGCAGCATCATTTATAATAGCCAAAACATGAAAACAACCTTAGTGTCCATCAACGGATGAATGGATAGAGAAAATATGGTGTACATATACACAATGGAATATTATTCAGCCATAAAAAGAAGGAAATCCTGCCATTTGAGGGGTGGGTGAAATGGATGAAGGAGGTCAAAAGGTACAAACTTGTAGTTATAAAATAAGTAAGTCCTGGGGATGTAATACACAGCATGGTGACTATAGTTAATAATACTTCCCTGCAAAGAATATACAAATCAATTTTCACTGCAAAGTAAAGGAGCTGTTACAGTGGAGGATTACTGGACTAAATGTCAATATTATGACATAGTATGAGTGTGTTTCATGTTTGGTAATTGCAATCATTGTTGCTTTTGTTGTGGTCATCCATGTACAATGCTTGGTGTCAGTCTATTTATCTCTTGTAAAAATAAAATACAGTGTGTGTGTGTGTGAAAAAAAAACAAAAAAAAAAACACAGCAGTGAAAATCAGCTAAACCCATTATAAAAATAAATTACAAAATAATAATAATAATAATAATAATACTGCCCTGTATATTTGAAAGTTGCTAAGAGTAAATCCTAAAAATTCTTATCACATGAAAAAAAATTGTAACTATGTGTGGTGATGGATGTTAACTGGACTTATAGTGATGATCTTTTCATAACACATACAAATATCAAATTATTATACTATACACCTAAAACTAATGTAATGTTATATGTCAATTCTATCTCAATTTCAAAAAAAAAGAAGGAAAGATGATTTCCATCTAGTAATCAAGACAGGTTTTATTTACGAAAATGGTGAAGCCAAGGTCACACTTTTAACCAGGAATAGAACATGGGCATGGCAGGTGGAGACAGCACAAGGTAAACTGTTATTTATGCTCTACAAAACATATTCCAGCCACGAATTGGTTGTTTTTCAACTTCAGGTTTCAACCATCAGTAACCATGCTTTGGGCTTTTGTAGTACTGCTTTCTGTGAGCCTCCAATAGCATCCGTCTCATAATGTCTCTGGCTTTTCTCCTGTTTTTTCTTTTCCTGCTCTCTGTTTTAATCCTTCCATTCAGAGACTTCTGGTTGGGCTGCTCTTCCACTGGACAAGATAAGGCACAAGCTAAGCTGCTGTAACAAAGAGACCTAAAAGCACACGGGACTCAAGAGAGATGTTTGTTTTTCTGGTAGGTAGGCAGTTGAGGGTAAGAGCAAATTAATGCCATCCAGGGATGCAGGTCCCTTCTATCTAGTTGTCCCACCATCATCTAGAGGGTTATATGCCTCCACAGGGTCCAAGCTGGCTCACCCCTTCCACATCTACATTGCAGCCCATGGGAATGAGTAAAAGGTAGAAGAGAGAAATTAGTTTCCTAATTAAGGATGTGAATAGAAATTACACTTCTGTGTCACATGAGATATCCAGAACTTGGTCACATGCTAGCTGCAAAGAAGGCTGAAGAACGTAGTATCTAGGAATGGTCCAATACACTAGAGCTGGAGTGGCAAGATTAGTTATACCTGAGGAAATAGGCTCGGGAGTAAGAGGATTTCTTGTGTTTTTCAACATAATCCATCCCCAACCTAATTTTTTAATGCAGTGCTCCCCAAACTGTATCCTGTAGACCACTCTCTTGGGAGAAGTTACTAGGAATGCTGTGGAGTAATAGAGATCTGTGATCAACCTCCTTCCTGCTCTCAGATCGTCCCAATGCCCATTAGCAAAGGTATGTAGTGAAGGAACACATCTAACTTGGTATGGCTTAACCCAGAATTCTTCAAACTTATAAGAACAGGGAATTTGTTTTTCTGAAACATCTATTAACATCCTAGGAATCAATGTCCTACAGGATATCAGTTTGTGATACAGAGTTTAATTTAATAAACATAATTCCTATAAGGTTTTAATATGGTGTCTAAAACTCTAATACAAGCCAAATCAAGGACCACACTTCCCAGAGAATACTTCCTGCTGCCTCATCAGAGTGCTTACTAGACCCCCAGCTCCTTTCAGATTCCACCCTCTGTGCTTATGCCCATTCTTCCTACTCCAAATATGTCTGCTAAACCCTTCCTTACCCTGCTCTCAGAGCTTAGTCGAAATCTCACCTCTTTTCATCTCTTCAATTTCTAATGATGTTTCTTCTCTGAATTCTTTTAGTATTTATTGTCTCCGATATTTGACTCTCATGAGCCAACTGGTGAATGAACACGTATGTATCTCTTTTACATGTCTTGTCTTCCACATAACTTTTAAGGATCTTCTCTTCAAGCTTTCAGACCTAGCATGAAGCACCGCAACTCCTCCACTGAGATCTCAGGGCTTAGATAAGAGTCGAAACCCACTTTAGACACAAGGGAAATATGAGCAATTAAAATGCGACAGACCAGGGCTTGGCTCTGAAAGACCAAAAGCATGATAAGTGGCACCTACATCTCAGAGCAGACGAACCTAACACCAGGATGGGGGAAATAGAAGCCAAACTTTCAGCTAAAACATTTTGAGGAATCAAGCCAGAACCAGCTCTTGGAGCTCGTGAGGGTGACGGCAGCACAAGTTCAGGTAGCAGCTGGAACCTCCACTGCCATCCTGTTTACCCCCTCTGTCCCCAAAGTCCAGAAATGCTGGGACAGTGGCATGAATCTTCTGTATTTATCAAAAGTCCCTATTCAAAGACCTCAGATTCTAGGCTGTACAGTAAAAGAGATGAACGGCAACCACTATACAGGTTTACCAATCCAATATTTGAACATTCAACCGTAGTCAACACATTTTGCTATGTATCCTGAAGGCACTCCCTTAACCAGCCCCCAAGTTCTGGAAGGCCAATGGATGATAATCTTACTCATGGCAATTCCATGCTCTAGAGGAATATGTCCCACTTCTGCAGTGGTAACGGGGGCCTTGTAATAGGTAAAGGTCTGCATGTTTCTTAATGTCAAAAATTATATTCCTTTTTTGGGGGGGGCGGTTTCCAAAAGGTTAATTTTATATTTTGCCCAGGAAAATATAAAACTGTATCTTACAAATAAAAATTTTTATAATTGATTTTAAAATTACCATTCTAGTTCGTGCGCTACAACTGCTGAGCCTGTGCTCTGGCGCCCGTGAGCCACAACTACTGAGCCCACAGGCCACAACTACTGAAGCCCACGCGCCTAGAGCCCGTGCTCCACAACAAGAGAAGCCACCGCAATGAGAAGCCTGCTCACAGCAACGAAGAGTAGCCCCCGCTCACCGCAACTGGAGAAAGCCTGCTCGCAGCGACAAAGACCCAACACAGCCATAAATAAATAAATAAAATAAAATTACCATTCTAAATTATTTAAGTTTTCATGACTGAGCTTTTAGTACCAACACTAATAATTTTTGGCAATCACAAAACAGCATGTCACAAAACAAAAACCAAAATGATCTAACACTCTGAGAATGCCATTTAGGAAAGTCCTCGTCCGTGGAGAAAAGCGCTGCCTTCCCCACATACAATCATCCTAAATCACCACCACAGTTTCAGAACAGCCAAGAAAACACTTATACGCCAGGTTGTCCTTACGGAATTTATGTTTCACTAAACTATGTTGATTATGTCCTTTAAAAATCCTGATGTGAAAGCATATCTACAACAAAACAATTAACCAAAATATAATTGAAGATTGCTGCTTTCTTTCACTAGAAAATACAATACATACAAAGATTACTTTGATTAACTTTAAAAAATCTTCACTATTCAAGCCTCATATCACAAAAGGTGGATAATAATGATTTAGGTGCCTCCCCTGGCTAGAGTCAGTGGGGAAGAGGAAATTGAGAAGTTCAGACCTGAAGAGAATACACCATTAAGGAGTCTATATGATATTTAGTTCTTCATCATCTATCCCTTCATTCCTCTACCCAACAAGCATTTATTATGCACCTACTGTGACGGGGCAGAAGCCATCAGAGATAAGGAGAAATTTGGGATTGACATGTGTACACTGCTATAGTTAAAATAGATAACCAACAAGGACCTACTGTATAGCACAGGGAACTCTGCTCAATATTCTGTAATAACCTATATGGGAAAAGAATTTGAAAAAGAATAGATACATGTATATGTATAACTGAATCACTTTGCTGTACACCTGAGACTAACACAACATTGTTAATCAACTATATGCCAATATAAAATAAAAATTAAAAAACAAACAAAAAACCAAAGGGCTAAGAGAATCCAGGTGGGAAAATCATATGAACCCAACTAACTATAATACAGGGTAAGATGAAGTACTGCAGTTACCATGGGAGTGAAAAGGAAGGTGTAATTAATTCTGCCAGCAGAGACCTACAGAAACCACATAAAAACTGGGGTGAGGTGGGGGTGGGTAGGTATTGGGGGATGAGAATTCAGGAAGGTGAAGAGGGAGGATGATGGGGGCGGGGGCAACGCTGCCCAGGGAACATCATAAACGCCACCAGGGACAAGCCACAAGGAGAGGTATTAGTCCATCGTGGCCGGATGTGGGCCTCGCAGGGCATGGAGTAGCAGGTGGGATTGGAGGGATGAAGCCACACGATTTCTGGATCAACTGCTGCTTACGTTTTACAGCTGGCTTACCTTGGTTTCGCTAATAGCAAACCCACAAAAGCATATTTACAAGGTCAAAAGAAACCATTCTTTCTCCTGAAAAACGAAAATTGCTTCATGATGCGTTATCTGAAACATTCCCAAAGCAGAGTTGCAGAAATGAGTTATCAGACTATAAAATGTCACAACAAATATCCTCTAGCAAGGGCCTAGACGGCCAATGCTATGCTGATCTGTTTGCACACATTTTCTAAAAAAAAATTTTTTTCGGGTTTATGGCCACATTACTGTCAGTCTCTCTAATAAAAATGCACACTTGTATTCCAGTTGCATTACTGGCAGAAATAGAAGTTATTCATCAACAGCTTTTAAAATCCCCTCTTCAAATAGCCCACTCCCCTACTAGGGAAACTAATATACCAAAACAAAATATTTAACAAAAGAGACAGCCACACATGAACACACACACACACCAACACACACACAGTCAGAAAAACAACAAGAATTCATCAAGAAGAATGATAACTTCTTTCCTCCAAACAGGTTCAGGGCATTTATTATTTATTGTTATGCCTAAGAGGTTGAAAATAAGCAAATCCATCTTTTGGTCCCAGAAATGAGATTTGAGCAATGCATTCATTATAAAAACACTCCTACTACAACAAAATAATTGAGAGTTCCCAGTGGAGTTAAATATTTTACGATTACCACCTGTGTCCACAGCACTATTATAAACCAAACCGCCTACTCAACCTGGTTAATATCGTAAGACCCTCAGACAGAACCCAGATTCATGGTGTGACCCTTGTCAATCTTGAAGACTTTTTCCTCCCTTAAGTCTGCCACCATAAAACCTTGTGTACCTGTCAGTTTCTTAATATGAGGTTCAGTGTTTTATGTTACTTCTTGTTTCTGCTCACAGGCTATAACAATTTCAACTCTAGCTCCATCTCTCGCCTCTCTTTTCACTGCTCCCTATTTCTGGCCCTCAAATCAGAGATATTCTCTTCAATGGACTTTGTTGATAGTGCAGATTTCACATATCACTTCTCACCAGTACTGTGAATCCTACATTGAGCTCTAATTATCCTCACAAGAGCTGCCAAACAAAAGCCTGGACTGCATGCTCTCCATTCCTGCAAACTAAGGTTAAAATGATGTAAAATCAAATAACATCATTTATGAGTTAATTTACATAGGAAACTCAGAATTAAGAGATTTAATGGGACTTAGTAGTTGACCCAAACTCGATTTTTACCCAGGTGAGGAAAGTGGAGGTAGCAAGGAAATAGGAAGATTTAGAACAGGTGAGGGTGGTAAGAAGAAAAAAGGTGAGAGGAGAGTAACCACCACCTTTAAGAGACAACAATATCTGTCAATTAAATCTCAATTAAAATAAAAAGAGAACCATAGCATCAAAAGTAGATTCTTAGAGCAACTCAATTCAGTGCAGTCAGTATGTGTGAAGCACTTTCTATGAGTGAAGCACCAAGGATACTGTGAACAAGGAGCCTGGTTTGTCACGCTTCCACCATTAACTACTTAGAACATATTTGTTCAAACACCAAAGAGCTGATTTTTGAAATTTAATAAAATCTTATTTATGCACCACTTTTTCCCATTAAAAGAGATCACAGAAAAATGAGTGAGGATAAGAATGGAGGGAAAAATGAAGGCAGAGAGGATGAAACCAAAAGTATGGTAAATACATAAAAGGCATGTCACAAGGTCTTAAACATTTGTTAGAAGGTGGGTTGGAAATCTGACCGTAAGCTCTCTGGCAGCCAGTGTGTAGAGAGAACACCCGTGGCTGTATACCTCACTGCATAATAAACGCCAAATCAATTCAGGAGAAACCCAATTCTAAGACTAAGACTACACAGCAGTTTCTTTCATGGGTCCTCATAAAGAGTACCTCTTAACTGACTACCAAGTTTCATAGGCCTGTTTCTTAAAAGGTAAGCCAATGAGGAAAGTTTAGTAAAACATTTGGGTGAGGGATCCCATACCACTCAGTCTAAATACCTAGCTCAGAGAACAGAGCTGGTATTTGTTTTAAAAACCAGGAAAATTAATAATGTGGTAAGTTAAATGGGATCAAAAGTTAGATACTTCTAGAATATAGCTAAGATAATGCTATTTTATTATCTATTGGTTTATAGCCTGTATGTTAGGCCAAGATGTCTACTATATAATGGCTTTAGGGTTCTAATGCTAGATTCTCTTGAATAAGCAACAATTCACAGTTGAAATCACTGGCAATGACAGAATTAAGTATTAGAGCAAGACAACTCATAATTCCTAAGAGAATACTATTATGCCATGCTTGCCCCATGTCAAATAAATTCCAATTTCTTTTTAAAGGGGAAAAGTTATTACAATCATTAGTTAAAACTGCCACTTTACTGGCTGCCTAAGATCATAAAAGAGGATTTTCAACCATTAAGACAAACATTCTGACACTGACAATATTTTATTATTTTATAATATTTACAACCCGCGGTAAAATAATAAAATGGCAATTTTAGAAATGGAAAGGGCTTTTGAGACCACTTAGACAAATCTTGTTTTGAAAAGGGAGTAAAACAGGCTCAAAGTAGACTGAATGACTTGGCTAAGTTCAGGAGCTAAGTGGTGGCAGGGCCGGGCTGGCCCTCAGATGTCCCAGTTGCCTAATACCAACTGAATTAGCTGCTCATTTCTATTCTATGAAGTAAATACATCTGGTTTATATAGCTATTAGATTAACCAATATTTAGCCTCTGGTTTTCTACCGTAGTTTCATAGAGACCTCATTCAACAAATATTTATCTGCCAAGCCACAAAATGATTTCCCAGCTTAGAGTTTGCTGTAAAACAGAATACTGTTAAATTGCAATAAACAGTAAAGTAAAACAAAAACAAAAATAAGCAAACAAAAAACCCAGCCCTAATACCTAAGTGCTGGGAAGGTAGTAATGTTTAACATTTAATAAACAAACTGGTCTAAAATTACTTTGAGGCCAAAGCATCCATGTCTTTTCTACAATGTCAGTACAATCACCAACATACAAATCAATCACTGTCCTCAGGAGAGAGCTCTGAAACGAGGATTATAGTATACAACGCACCAATTACAAACACATGAGGTAGAATCATAGGAATGTGTCAAACGAGAATGACATGTTTATTAAATTCAAAAGATGAAAACAACTTCTTAACATTTGGTGGTGGCATTAGAACATGTATATGCTTTGTTTCTGTGAGTTAAAAAAAAAAAGCACACTCAATACTTAAACTTCTCTGCAAAGTACACCTGATTTTTTTTAAATTTTAAACATAGCCAATGTAGGGACCCAAATACTGTACTGGCGGCTTGGAATCACATCAGGGAGTCTCTCCAACTAAGTAGCAGAAGAACCAAATTAAGAAAGGCACAATTAGGCAGGAGCTTTCTGTTTAGTGATAATTTATCAGGCACCATGATCACTCAAAGCTGAGTCCTGGAGAACAAGACAGGCCGGCAGGAGCTGTGGATTGCTGGGACAACCACTCAGCCACAGCGCTGCAGACAAGCAGAGATGCTGCGACTGGAACGTAACCATGGACACCAGGCCATGCCTTGGCCAAAGGTAATATGGCGTGCTCTGGCTCTCTTATGCTTCAGACTAAACGTGTCCTTTAAAAAGCAATTCGGCTATACTAAACATACCCATGTTGACAAACTTTTTTTCCACCCAGAAAACACTGGCAATTACTCACCTACCATGTGAAGCATAAAAATTGTCTATTTTTCAAAATCACTAAATGCTCCTGTAAGGCACACTCCTGCTTTCAGAAGAGGCCAAATATAATTGGGAACGCTTACTTGAGATACTATTAATGACAAGTCCTTTCAAGCCAGGATTTTATGAGCTGTCAGGTCACATGTATCACTTCTTTTTTTCCTGCTGCTTTCAGAGGCTCTAGGGATCTGAATGTTTACAGCAAAAATGTATGGAAATAACACCTGTCTTTAGCCACAGGACTTTTCATATCAAGTGGGGGCAATCACAAAACAGTGAGACCTTAGAATGAAAGATGTCCCTACAACCAGTTAATATGATTTTCAGAAAATGGTTTAGTAGCCCTAGCTAAAACTCCTAGGCAGCCAGGATATTTCTGTCAGTTTCTTTATGGTACAATTTCAAAGAGCATATACAGAAGCACACTCAAAGCTTCTCTTTATTCTTTGGGGGTCTTTAATCAGACAAGTGAAATGAGGGAAACATTTCTATTTCTAAGGTTCAGCAAATTGACTTAATAGTACGGACAGTCAAGACCTAAAACAAAAATCTGTAAATTAGAGACAGTCAAACATAAGGCTTCTTAAGATGATTCCCCTACGATTAAGCCCCACTGTATCATTTTTGACCTCTTTTAAAAGAGTATCTAATTCCTGCTGGGGCATGCAATGGCACTACCCTGGACAGCATCAGGTGGGAAACATGGAGAAAAGAGTTTAGAGTTGATAATCTGAGAAAGAGCAGCCAGTCTTAGGATCCACAAACATTCTACTCAAAATGTTAAATAGATTTAACAGAAAAGTGAATCAATCATTTAAATTTAAATGGTGTCCGGTGAAGGGGGTTCCTTGTATTGGGCTGTCTTACTGTTTGGTGTATCTTTCACTGTAAAGTGCAACATTTATAATAAAAACACAAATTTCACAAAATGAAAAAAGCCTCTCTCTCCCATTAGTCTATTAAGTCTACCCTTTTACATTTTAAGAAGTTTGCCCCTGTCCTAGTTATAAGGAACAAAATGCCCTTCCTCATTCCCTTTCTAACATTCAGGGAAGGCATTTTAAAAATGCACTTAAACATTTCTTCCACCATTCCAAACTCTGAAGCCCTGAGAGAGCTGGAGGGGGGAAAAAAAAAGAGAAAAAATGAAGCGGACGTGAAAGTGACAACATACTGGTAATGACATCGCTTACTTTCTGCTTTTCTTTCAAACTGCACAACTGGAAGAAAAAATAAATCTCTTTCCGGCTAACAATCTGAAACTGATTTATGAGGGGGGCGGTGCTGGGAACTAAAACGCAAACCACGCCCTCCGCAACCGCGCACACCTGGAAGGCTCTAGTTTAAAGGCTGTCTTTCCGCATCAGGCTCAGAGTTAGGGCTCCTGGGCGCCTGTCAGGCTCCATCACAATCCCAGTTACAATCAGTACTTTCCCCCGTCTTCCTGTGTCTCTTCAGTGCACATCCACTCTCCTCCCTCCTCCCAAGCGACGGCGCTTCACAGACCACAATACAACTGGGTCAGGCCAACCGTTCCTCACCAGCACATACTCATGATTCCCCCGTCTCTCGAGTCTCGGAACAAAACGCGAATTTTTCTTCCCTCTTTGAAAGGGAGGTGCTCGCGGTTTTCAGGATGGAAATTCCACTCTCCTACGACAGTGCACACTCGGAGCAGTCACTCTGCTCGCGCTACCGTTTTCTTAGCCCCTTTCGGCCATTTCAGCACCGACTATCGAGCCGACAGCAAAACGGCTCTGAAAACTTATTCAAGACCGTAGTTTGGACGCGGAGAAACTGCCTGCCGGGGTAACTGTGTTGCTCCCCGGGCCGCAGCCCCCCGGTCCCCGCACCCCAACTTAACCGAGGTGATGCGCCGGCGCACGTCCTTTCCTACCTGACCTTTCCTTCCCTCGGCCCCTGGGGGTGACCCCGACTCTGGACCCCGGGGCCCACTTCCGCGGCCCGGGCGACCGCCTGTCGGGGTCCTCCCGCGCGCGAAGCCGGGGAGCCAGCAAAACGCAGTGAACGTCCCGGCCGCTGGGCTTTCGCTCCCGCGGAAGTTGCCCCACGCAAACTTTTCCAGCCGCCTCCCTCCAGCTCCCTCCCCAACCCCCGCCCCGGCGCCGGCTCGGGCTTAACCTGGGGCATCGGCGGTCGCGGATGCGTTCGGCCTTGGGTTCCTGGGGTCTGCAGCAGCCGCGCGCGCCAGGGCCAGGGGCCCCTCCGGAGCATCATTCCGCCCGGCGCGGCGCTCCCGCCCCAGTCAGCGGGCCATCCTCCGAGCCGCACGACTGGGAGAGGGCGTTCCCGGTGGGCGCAGCCTCGCCGGGCCCCCGCCTCCCAGCGCAGCGCAGCGCGGGGCGGGCTAAAGGGAGGGTGTGTCTCTCTCCTCTCTTCTTGTCTTCGCACGCAGCTGGGCGCCAGACTGTTTTCTTTCCTCCGACCAAAATTTTAAAAGGGAAGGGGGAGAGAAAGAGAGCGCGGGGGCACCGCCCTCCGCATCTCGGGTTTCCAGGGGCAGCGCGGACGCTGGGACCGCCTCGCTTCTTCCCGGAGAAGCCCCTTCTGAAATGAACGAGAACGGGCCCCTCGCACCTTGCGGGCGCTTGAATTCAAAACTCGCGAGTAATTCTGGGTACTCAGTGCCCTAGGGGCCGTCTGCTGCCTTCCACCCCGCCGGCAGGGAGGTGCGGGCCTGAGTGCCCATCTGGAGAGAGGCAGGGTCTCTCTGGAAGTTTCCCTCCTGGACTGAGAGGAAAGGAGGGAGAGAAGCAGGTCCACCAAGGCGCCACCTCTCAGTTGGCTCAGTGCGGGCTGCGGGCTGCGCCGCTCATTGTTGAGCGCTGTGAAGGTCACCCCAGACCTACCTCTGCCAGACGTGTGCGGTGACCCACCCAGAGCTCTTTGGGACGATCTCTCCCACAGTCGACTTGGCTTCTCCTTTGAAGCACGTTTTTAACTGAAGGAGCTAAGGAACAGAAACTGTCTTCTCGACAGCTGGAAAATCTAATGTTTTGTCTTGGAGACTTTTTGTTTGTGAAAACAAACAAACTATTTAAGAGCAACCTAGTTCAACTTTCAAATAGCTTACTTACAACAGAGTTGCTAGATAAAATACAGAATGCCTAGTTAAATTTGATTTTCAAATAAACAACAAATAATATTTTTAGCATAAGTATGTCCCAAATATTGCATGGGTCACACTTATACTTTTCTATGAAATATTTGGGATATACTTATACTAAATTATTTATTATCTGTAATTCAAATTTAGCTGGGCATCCCGTATTTTTATTTGCTAAATCTGCAAGAGGCTTGAGTTAATGAATCAAAGCTGGCAAACAGTGAAACAAGTGACAAATCTCACCTGATGATGATCTCCTTTCTTTATTGAAAAAAAGATGTAAGCTTCTACGATAGCAAAAACTCTGTCACCACTTAAGCCCGATTCATATGTTAATGAGCATCTGTGTTTCAAAATACCGTTGCCCTGCACAGATAGTGATGCGTTAAACATTAAGTCCACATGGGAAGTAGCTTACCTTACCTGCGTCCTTTCCTTTTATATGCTAGTACTCCAAATGAAAGAGATTTGTCTACCGTGAATAAAGCTGCAATAAACATGGGAATGCAGGTATCTTTTTGAGATACTTCATTTCTTTTGGATATATATCCAGTAGTGGGATTGCTGGATCTATGGTAGTTCTATTTTAATTTTTTGAGGAACCATTATACTGCTTTCCATAATGGCTGCACCAATTTACATTCCCACCAACAGTGTACAAGAGTTCCCTTTTCTCCGGTAGCCATAATATGGAAACAACCCAAGTGTCCATCAAAGGATGAATGGACAAAGAAAATGATATATAGATGCTGTTTATATATATAATGAGATATTATTCACTGATAAAATAGAAGGAAATCCTGCCATTTTGACAATATAGATAAACCTGAAGGACATTATGCTAAGTGAAATAAGTCAGAAAGACAAATACTATATGATCTCCCTTATATGTGGAAGCTAAAAAAGTCAAATCCATAGAACCAGAGAGTAGAACAGTGGTTCCCAGGGGCAGGAAGGTGGGGACAATGGGGGAGATGTTGGTCAAAAAGTACAAACTTTCAGTTATAAGATGAATAAGTTCTAACAATCTAATGTACAGCATGGTGACTATAGTTAATAGTACTGTATTATACACTTGAAATTTGCCAAGAGAGTAGATCTTAACTGGACTGACCACACCAAAAAAAAAAAAAAAAAAAGGTAACTCTGTGAGGTGATAGATGTGTTAATCAACTTGATTGTGTTCATTCACAATGTATACATATATCAAACCATCGCATTGTACATTTAAATATGTACACTTTTTATTTGTCAGTTAATTATACCTCAATAGAGCTGGGAGGGGGGTCGGAGAAAGAAGAGTTTTATTTGGAGAGAAATGGAGAAGAGGAGGAGAAAATGTCCATTTTGAGCACAGAATCTGCTGCTATATCACTCTAATACTCTTTTTCCAACAGGTTTTTTGGGGGCTACATTCCCTTCAATTGCCTTTTCATAGGACAACAATTTTGTAATACTTTCTATGGAGAGAATAGAAAAGATTAATGTCTTCTCTCTAGCATGCTGATTTGTTTTTACATATCATTGATAGTTTAGAAAAGTGTTTTTAAGCGTTAAAAGTCACTATTGGTAATGTCATGTCAATTCTTATGATTGTTCTTAAATTTGGCAAAAGTTCTATCAAGTGTTTTTCATACCTGAGCTGTAACATTTGGAAGAATAGTCCACAAGTAGCTTCTGCGTCCATTCATTCCAAGTATCATTTCTTTTTTGTTGTTTTGGGGGTTTTTTGGTTTTTGGTTTTTGGTTGTTATTTTTGTTTGCTTTTTTGGCATCATTTCTTTTTACTAGCCACGCACTCTGGTCACTTGGCACGGCAGGGCACATTCATACTGCAGTGCAATCTCTGGCCCTGCACTTCTGTCACAGCAGTAAGTGAGAGTATTCTTGGAAGTCATTCCTACATGGGCATGGTTAACAATACTTAATAATACATGGAAATCACTGTGAACCACATACAGTTATCCCACTAAACCCAAAATAAATGTATCTTCAACTCAACTTACTTTTTGTTGGATCTTGAAAATGGCCGTGGCCACTCAGCCACCTGACACAAGGGGACATGTGACAGAGGGGTGGTTGGAGAGGAAAGAGACAGTGGTCTTAATCGATTGCAGTTAAAATGTTTTACTTTTAGAAATATTACAAAAACATATCACCAAGTGAATGCATTGCTAGGGACCAACGCCTCACCAGGTGCCTTGGGAAAGGCTTGTGCAAGTGAAGACCCCTGAAAGCTTAAGCTAAATCAAATTCGCTGACACCTAAGTCATCAATACATGCTATTACTATTACTCCAAACCATTCCATAACACTTAGTGCCTGTCTATTTTGTAGAACTTATCACACTTTTTATTTACACTCATATCTGGCTCTCCAGCTCAATTATAAATGCAGGGGCAGGTGCTGTGTCAGAGTGCCTAGCACAAGACCTGCTTTAAATGAGAGACTCCGGCAACAATGAATAGATGAAACTATGCCAATAGACGGGAAGAGATATTGCAAGAACAACTTAAAACCAATGCGACGGAAGAAAAGTCCGGGAGCTGTGCCTCCAGATGGGAAGGATAACAATATGCAGAGAAGGAAGAGCCCTGCCAGGGCTGGAGGGCAAGGATCAGAGACCTCAGGACTAAAGAGATGGAAGACAGGTACAGGAAGGGCCTTTAAAACAACCAATGTGATTCCATTTATATAAGATGTCCAGAAAGGGCAAATCTATAGAGATGGAAAGTAGATTAGTAGTTGCCTGGGGCTGGAGGTGGAATTGGGAGTGAGGCAAACAAGCATGAGGAATCTTTTTCTGGGGTGATGGAAACGTCCTAAATTGACTGGATTGTGGAGATTATTGCATAAGTCTGTACATTTGCTGAAAATCATTTGTACATTTTCAGCGAAATTTGTGGTGATTATTGCATAAGTCTGTAAATTTGCTGAAAATCATTTGTACACTTTGAGTGAAATTTGTGGTATATAAATGACACCAACAAAGCTGTTTATGGTTGGTTTGTTTGTTTCTGAAAAGGGAAAGCAGAGATTCAAATGTGAAGAGGTTCTAATATGTAAGTATATGAATGAACTAGCTCGGAGTAACTGTTCTGTCTCACCAAGATTCCCACACATTGTGGTGAAGTGTGTTGTGCACCAAAGTGACCCACGTGCGCTGAGCCACCACGTGGACAGGGCAGCTCCAGCAGCCTTTCCACCTGCAGTGTCCAGAGCGCTCTCACTTTGCTGACCCCCCAAATTACTAGAGTGTGGGTCTAGTAAAAAGAAGCGACATGTGAAATGAATGCCCAGAAGCTGGTCTGTGGCATATTCTTCCAAATATTACAGCTCACATATGAAAAACACTTTAAGAATTGACAAGACATTGCCAGTAGTGAGTTGTAAAGCTTAGAGACACTTTTCTAAACTATAATGATATGAAACAAAACAACATGCTAGAGAAAATTATCTTTTCTATTCTCTTTTCTATTCTCTCTATAGAAAGTATTGCAAAATTGCTGCCCTATGAATAGGCAGTCAAAGGGAATGTAGCCAAAAAACTGTTGGGGGAAAAAAGTATTACAGTGATGTGAGGGGCAACTAATTTTTTTAAATGTTTTATTTTGGGGGGTTTTGTGCTTTAAAAAATTTTATTTATGACTTATTTTCTCACTTTAAATATGCATTACCATGCCAATTTTGCATTCCTAATTTTTTATTATTTTTCTTAAAGAAGGTCTCCCAAATTCTATAACCTCAGGCTCCACGAAACTTGGATCTGCCTCTGTGGGCCAGGCATAAACACTTTGTTATCTTGTTTAGTTATTATAAAAACCTTACAAATTAGTGTTATTAGCTCCCTATCACAGATGAAGAAACTAGTAGGTTAAGTAAGTAACTTATCTAAGGTCATATAGTCAGAACTCAAGCCTGGAATTGTATAACTATGATGCCAAGATTTTTCAACTCCAAGACCCCAAGATAACCTTGACCTTACATTGCCTGTCTCTTTTGACATCGCTTAACCACCTGACCTTCTCATAGCCACAGCTGGGATTAGGGTGCAGTGAAGGGAGGTGAATCAATTGCAGGGTCAAATTCTTTCTTTATTTTCAATTTTGATACTCTGTTCATCATAAATTTTTTGCATTAATTTCGATTTTTAAAAATATTACATTTAAATATTATCTCAATGACTGAGTTTTTTGGTGCCCCTTTAAATTTGGTGCCCAAGGCAAGTACCTCAGTTGCCTCACCCTAGTTTTAGCCTGGCATCAGATCCTTAATGAGGACATGAATATTCAGATTTGTGCTTTAACTTCTAATAAAGGTGGTCCCCAAATTTCCTCATTGACTTTCATACAACTGGCCTTTGCAGACATTATTCACTTATGTCCTCAAACTATCATTTGAGAACTCAGTTTTTCACAGATCGGCTGACCAGTAACGATACTGGATTATCTACCATTGGTATCACTTGCCTACCATTGGCAACGGGGCTAGAGTCAGTCAAGGTAGAAGGAAAGTTTATTTACGAAAAAATTTTTATATTTATGTTACCTGGTCTTACTTGTAAAATCATCTGAATCCAGCAACTTCCATATATCCTCTGCAGATGCAAGCAGCACTGGATTGCAGAGTGGAGAGGCGGACTGGCTGAGGGGTCCCCTCGAGTATCCTACTTGGAGGTCCCTACGCTGATTGAATTCTAGAGGTAACTAGAGAAGAATATTCCTAGGCTTTCATTTTTAACAGTTAGAGTCATAAAGAACTTAGTACCCAAATGAAAATACATATTATTTTCAAACTTGTAGGGAAGATTCATAATATAATGACCATATGTCAGGCCTCAGAGGAAATCTCAAAAATATATTTTTAACTTCCTAACATATAAGCTTTATTTATGAAATTAGAAGGTAAAGCATCACTACCATTGGAATTTGAATAACACACTTAATAAAAATATTCATGGATTAAGTAGGAAATAAGTGGAAATTGAGAACTATTTTAAAACTTCATAGCAATGAAAGCACTTAATATCAAAATGTTCACTACTCAGGAAAATGTATAGTCTTAAATGCATTTATTAGAAAACAGGAAAGTCTGAAAGTAAACTAAGCTTACAATCTAAGAAGCTATAAAAATAGCAAAAATAAGCCTAAAGGATATAGTGGGAAGAAAATGATAAAGGTAAAAGCAGAAAATGAATCAGACTTCCTCTACCCTTTTTCTAAAGCAATCTCTCCCCAAAATAGAGCGAGTCAATAAAACCAAAAGTTGTTTTTTTTTTTTTAAAGGCACCAAGACTGACAAACCTGACACAAGAATGATGAAGAAAAAAGAAGGAATACATATACATAACAGAAAGGATAGAAAAACTAACCCCCAGTAACTGCTTATATCAATCAATTTAAAACTATAAAAACCAAACTTGGCTCAACAAAGAGAACCTGAAGAGACCAGTAGTCATAGATTGAAACAGTGTTTAATGATCTACCTGGAAAAATGTCCCAAGCCCAGAGCTTACTGGGCCAGTTCAACCAAAACTTCCAGAATAGATAATACCTATCTTATATACCTAAACTTTAGCTAACTGATATGAATTGTTCCAAAGCATCAAAACAGATGGGAAGCTATCCAATTCATTTAACAAAACTAGCATAATGCTGATATCAAAGTGAAACAAGTAAACACGATAAAAGCAGGCCACAGACCAATCTTACTTATAAAGTAAATAAAACAGATCTTAAGTGAAGTGCTAGCAGATGGAACCAGTAGTGTAATAAAAGAATGATCAAGTAAAAATTGATCCAAGCCGCCAGGGTCAATTCCTAAATTTCACATTCTCTTAATCCAAACACGTCCCATCTGAACTATGCTGGGGGCTGCTTTTTTCATGAATTGTTCTCTTCTGCCTCCTAGAGTAGGCTGGCTGGCTGTCTCCTGTTCACATCACCCCTCTGTTCAAAGCCCTTTGAAGGCGTTACACCTCTTCCAGAATGAAACCCAAAGGCTTCACCATAGCCTGCGAGACCCTAAAAGATAAGTCTGGCCACACTACCTCCTACTCGTTGCCTGTAACCCTCTCTCTGCTTTATTTTTCTTCTTAGCATTTCATCATCACCTATATTTATTTTTTATCTGTCTCCCCCAACTAGAATGCAAGCTCCATGATGGAAGGGACCTTGTCTGTTTTGTTCACTGCTCTAAATCCATCACCTAACAGAGCCTGTCACAAAGTAGGTTCTTAAATATTTCATGAATGAATGAAAGGATGAAAAATAAAACAGGACTTGTAAGTTTAAAACTTCAGCCACTTTAAGAAGAACAAAATCACACATACTTCTGGTTATACGTGCACAAGGGTGTGTCAGATACTGTTCAAGGCTCTGATGATAGAGTGATGAATGAAAAAGATGAGTTTCTTGCCCACATAGAACATAGTGGGGAAGTTAACAGAACAAGAAATTAAAGCGGAATAAATGAAAAAAGACCAGGGCCCAAGGTCCCAATTAGCGGGGAGGTCCAGCTAGGCTCGGGGTGAGGGTCAGGCTGACATCAGAGCACAGGAATAACAGGAGGAGGAATGGGAGCTAGTCAAATGAAGAGGTGAGGATGTTTCTAGCAGAGGCTCCGGCATGTTCAAAGGCCCAGAGGCATAAGAATTCATAACTCTCTCCTAATAAAGAGATTATCAGGTAGAAAGTTAAAACTTGATATCAAAGAAAACTTAGCATAACAAGCTGGGCTCTCTGGTGAGCATCAAATTTTGAAGTCGAGTGGTAGATGGATGTAATAGACAAAGACTGCTTGCTTCTGTATATCCAGCAGTACTGCGTGGTCTGCAGCAAATATAAGTGTGGTTAACAAATGAATCCTAGGAAAAAGGGAGTTAAGGTGGCAGTAGCCAGCACTAAAACTTTTGGTCCTTAGTCTCAAGCAGGGAAGAATTTCAGTGAAGGTAGAAACTGGTAGGTATGAGGCAAAGTGACACTGTGATACGAGGGCAGAAAGCAGGCTCAACGTGGGCAGATCATTGCTACTATTACTGTTGTGCTGCGATTCTGCCAAGACATTGACTGACGTTCAATGAGTACTTAGTATATGTCAGTTGTTACATGTACAACTTTACACATTTGTTCCATATAATTCTCAAAAAACTCTTACCACAGAACTATCATCTCTAGGGACTTCCCTGGTGGTCCAGCGGTTAAAACTCCACGCTCCCAATGCCAGGGGCTCAGGTTCAATCCCTGGTCAGGGAACTAAGATCCCACACACCACAACTAAACCCGTGCACCACAACGAAGACCCAGCACAGCCTAAATAAATAAATATTTTTTAAAAATTAAAAAAAAATTATCATCTCTAGTAGGATTGTTAAGGCTCAGAAGAGTTTAGGGACTTGGCCCAGGTCACACAGCTAGCAGAGGGGCTAGAGCTCAAATTGTGTTCTGTTTGGCTCTCTAACACTTCTTTCTCCTGGAGTTGGTCTAATATAACATGACAGATACAGGGCTAGAATCGAATTCTTCCTTTTCACTCTCAAATTTGCTCACATTGTACCTCTCAGATCGTTTACCAATTTCTATTTAGCATGGTACAGGGTGTTGGTTGGCATTCTTTACCTAGTGGGAGACAGAAATCTTAATTTTTTGAAGAGTTTGAGTCATCAGTGACCCCTTCTTTTACTGGGTTACTATAGTATTTCGTTAATTTTTTTTTTTTTAAGCTGACATTCTTTTCTTGTTTTATTTATTTATTTATTTATGGCCACACAGTGCGGCTTGTGGGATCTTAGCTCCCCAAGCAGGGATCGAACCCGTGCCCCCTGCAGTGGAAGCACGGAGTCCTAACCACTGGACCACCAGGGAATTCCCAGTATTCCATTAATTTTGAACGTAGAAGTATTAAGAGGCACTCTGGAAAAGTCTATAGGTTCCAGATATAGTCCTCCCTACCCCATTATATAGCAGCAAATTAATTCCTATTCACAATCAGGATAAATCCCTTTCTGACTATTGGCATAAGGAGCCCCAAGTAGTCAGCTGGTAGTCATAACTTCCAATTCAGTAGGAACAATATTGTGTCCCTCGGTGGAAGCATGCTCCTTTGGGGGGAGTAAGACCCTAAAATTCTGTGAATAGGTTAAGACGGAATGCTGATCCCATCTTGATTTTCAGGCCTGTGTTCAGGCTATGGGAGAAAAATGCCGGTTTTGGAATCAAAGCATATATTGCATCCTGTAGGACAGTACATCAAAAGTCACTCTAACTGTGTCTTCACCTTTCTATCAGGCCAGCTGCTTTTGGGGGTGACAGGTCGTGGTAAGACCAGTGAATTCCCACTGCCACACTTCTTTTGCCATGAAATGAGTTAGTTGATCAGAAACAATGTGGAAATCCCATGGTAATTCTGTAAGCCCGTAGATGGTGGTGTTGGCAGAAATGCTACAGGCAGGGTAGGCAAATCCATACCCAGACTGGGTGTCTATTCCACTGAGGACAAACTGCTCCATGATGGAAGGGTCCAATGTAATTAACCTGCTATCATGTGGCACCTTGTTTCCCCAAGGAGTAATGCCGTATTGAGAAATCAAAGTAGGTCTCAGCTGAGGACAGGTTAGGAATACACTAGTGTAGCCATTTCAGCCTTGGTGAGGGGATGCCCATAGTATTTAGCCCAAGCATAGCTTCTATCCTCGCAAGTATAGCAAATCTGTACACAGGCCACTGAGCAAATACTGGGGTGACTAAGGAAAGAGGCTGACGTTCACAGATGGCTCACTTTGTCCACCTGATTCAGGTGGACAGTTTTCGCTGCAGATGCCCTGTGGTGTACATTCACATGGAATACAAATATCTTCACAGTGTCACTCCGTGAAATCCATCCAAATACCTGTTCTCTAAACCTTTGTCACCTGTTTCCAATCCTGTTCCTTCCAAGTCCCTGGGCATTTAACTAGCCGTTAGCTACTCGCCTATGAAGTTGTATAGGCCTGTATCTCTTGGGAGTCTCATTGTCTAGACAAATGTATGGCTTGAAGTTCTGCCCGCAAAGATTTCCCTTCACCACTAGACTAGCCCTACAGCAGTCCAGTTGGTGCTATAATTTTGTCTTAAAAGCAGGCTCTGTTGTTTTCTTCCGTCTTTAACTGATCAGGGGGAAATAGCTCATGCGGCCACGGATGTGAACTGAGGGCAGGTGGCCATGCAGCAGGAGTGGCCGTAAGAATCTGAGCCACCTGCTCATGCGGCTTGCTTCAGGACGGCTGAGCCTGGTACCTTATATCCTGTTCACATCTAGTGATAGACTGCTGCTGGGCATGCGCAATCTTATTACTCGCTTCGGGCATCCAACGTCTTGCAGTGCACAGCTCAGTAGCAGTCTAGGAGCTGTTCTCAAAGAAAGAAAAGGTTTTTTTGCAGAAGATATGGCTGTGCTCCCGAACCCTAGAGAGGTCTGTAATTTCCAGTTGAGCCCCGCGTGGCATTCGCATTTGCCACAGACACTCCGGTTAGACTTGCTGGGTCAAAAGAGCCCAAGGGGCAGAGCGGTTTGCACCACAGCCTTCCTTGATGTAGAGCCTTCTCTTGCTCTGACTGTACAGCACATTGGCAGCCTTACCAGTTACTTGGTAAATGGGTCAGAGTGGCACATTGAAATGGGGCGTATGTAGCTTCTAAGACCCCCAAAAGTCACCAAGCATTGTGCGAGGTGTTGTGGAAGGCGACCTGGGAGGAGTGACTTGGCTTTCATTTTGGAGGCTATCTTGCAACATGCTTCAGACCGCTGAAGCTCCAGAAACCTGAGAGGTGGTAACACTCCTGAATTTTCATGGGGTTTATATCCACCTTCTGGCACTATTCCCATTCCATCCATCTGGTTTTCTTTCAATTTCCATCTAGCATGGTATAGTATGTTTCTTCTTTCATCCAAAAGAGACTGTTTCTTTACTTCTGTTTCCAGATCTTCAACTCATTTTATCTCTAACTTAGAATCATTTAAAACTGAATCAACAAACATTTGCTGAATGTCTATTATGTGCCAGGCATGGGGGTGGGAGGCACTTGCCTTAGTTTAAGAGAGAATATAGTTCCTGTGTTAAAGAAGAATGTCAATGATAACGCTGACAAGGGCTATGGCAGAGAAAAGCGGAAGGTGTTATGGAAACACATAGGAGGGGGAGTGGTCAGGAAAGGCTGCCAGGAGGAGGTGATCTTTAGGCTGAGTTCTAAGGATGAGTGGGGTTCAGTCAGTGAAGCCAGGAAGGGATCGAACGGGTTTCCAAGTAAGGGGAGCAGCACATGCAAAGCCTGGACATGAAGAAGGGCAGCCCCTATAGTGATGTACAATCAATCTTCTTTTACTTTCAGAGTTACCCTTCTGGTTCCTACCCATTCTCCATCCCACTTTGGTTCCCATTCCTTCCTAAACTATCACTCAAAAGATTGTGGTAAGTTCTATGAAGACAACTTAGGTTCACTAGATTTTGGGGAAAAACACCTTTTCAGACCCCTTATTTGCTTGGGGACACAGTACTCAGGGTCCTAATTAAATAACTCAGCTTTAAGCTTTGACCTTTCTTGCTTAACCATCTTATTCCTTCATCTCTCCGTCTCCCTGTTATTCTTGACTCTGCAAATAATTACCTATCAGTTTCTGATAATAAGAGATAGTCTAGAGGCACAGTATCTTTCATTCTAGTAAAATCACTCAGGTTTCAATAGGACGCGCATATTAATAGGTCTTTCCTATTGTTATTATGCAAGTCATAAAACATAAGTCCCAAAAGAGCAGGATTTGAAAGAAATTGGAGTAAGTGTAGAAAAAATTCCATAAAAATTTCATTAAAAATGGGACAGGCTTTCCAAACTAGTACAGTGTTTTACAGCTTTCCCAAGGGTCATTCTGAAATGACTCCATTGTAAGAAAGGCTAATAAGTGTTCCACTAAATTAACTTAATGTGTTTCTATTATGTAGCTATATAAGGACAGGAGCTTGGGGATATGTGAGTTGGGAGACAAGAAGTATTAAAAAGACTCAAGGTAAAATCCCTGACCTAAAGTAAATTTCAATGTAATAAAGAATTGAGAGAAACATATAGAAATTGCTTTTTATTTATTTCTAAAGAGAAGAATAGGCTTAACCATGATTTAATATTATAAAGCCATAGCCTATTAACTTTAAAAGAACCTAATAATTATATTTACAAATTACTTAAACTAGCACACATGTACCAGCCACATCATCAATAAAGCGTTACAAGCAAGGCAGAGGGGCTTCCTGGTGGCGCAGTGGATAAGACGCCACGCTCCCAGTGCAAGGGGCCCAGGTTCGATCCCTTGTCGGGTAACTAGATCCCACATGCATGCCACAACTAAGAGTTTGCATGCCACAACTAAGGAGCCCACGTGCTGCAACTAAGACCCGGTGCAGCCAAATAAATTTAAAAAAATATATATATATATTTTAAAAGTGAGTGTATAAGCAAGGTAGAAGGGTAGGTTATACATATTTCTGTTTTAACAATGAGAGTATAATCATTTTACGTCTACCAAAAAGTATATTTTAGAATCTAGTTTTAGACAATTATAGTGTAAAACTAAGCATATACATCACTACACCTTAGTCAAATTATCAACAAATTAATTGGCTATTGAGCTAAAACAATAGGTACCTGAAAAACAAAAATCGTCGCAAAAACCATGAACATGTCCGAGCAGTGATGATGCACTCATAAGAAACTGACTGATCACCAGCTGTAGGGTAGTTTCTGTCCGTTGTCTGACAGACTGTCTGTGGCATAGCACCTGTTGCTGGAGGAGGCCATCAAAAAGACGTGACTGCCAGTTGACCCTGGCACCTGGAGGCTCCCCACCCACTCCCCTATCCTTGGATTCTGTATTCTGCTTGCCTTTCCTGCTCCCAGCAGCTGCTCCAAGGATCCAGTCCTGAAACACAAATGTGTTGAGCTTCCCTGGACTGTGTACGTGACTGAAGCCAGTTAAGGTCTCTCTATAAACTTGTAAGATTCTGGCAGGTAGGTGTGGAGTCCTACTGGTTTTGTGGCCACCCAAGACAAGCCTTGTAAGTAAGTTCCCTTGCTTATTAAAACTGCCACCTACCAATCTGGAGTGGCTGCCTCTTTCTTCGGCCTCTCCCTGCCCTCTGCATACGTGGAGGCATGTTTCAGATTTCACCCAAGAAGCTCCCGAGAAGGTGGCGACCCAGTTATCTGTATACACGCACTTTGGGGAGTTTTTGCAAAATTACAAACTTGCACAGGAACCAGGTTTCTTAGGAGAACAGAAGTAGAGTGTCAAGTAATCTTTAATAAAACAGTGATTTTCATTTGTGACTACCAATTTAGCAATCTCTAACAACTCATTTAGTGGGTTACTGGTAAGCAATGCTTTTTGGCCCCAAAATTGAAATGAAAATCTACAAAACTGTGCATTGCTTACTAATGGGAACTAAAGAAAGGGCTTTCATTTTTGGATCAGCTCATGACCCATGAGAAGGCAATGCGTTAGCAGCCTCTGTGTCTCCTAATCGAGGCTAACTTCTCTGCTGCTCATAGGTATTTTAAGAAGGCAGGAGGAAGAGGATACCCAATTTTTTGGTTGATGCAGATTCCATCTCTAAGTTTAGAGATAAAAGATGAGTGATTCATAAAATATCTACCTACCATTTTTATTTTTCAGGAGGTCTCTGTTTCATGTGCCAAAGAATAAGGTTTTTTTTTTTTTTAAATCTTAAACTGTCTTCTTTCAGTAATTAGCAATTCCACCTAAATAATATCTTCAGTGTTGTTTTCAGCTTCGTTAGTTTTCATCTTCTTTTGGCCTTTAAAAGTATTTTTAGTGTCTTCAAAAGTTACTTTGAGAATATACAAATCAATTTTCACTGCAAAGTGAAGGAGCTGTTACAGTGGAGGATTACTGGACTGAATGTCAATATTATGACATAGTATGAGTGTGTTTCGTGTTTGGTAATTGCAATCATTGTTGCTTTTGTTGTGGTCATCCAAAAAAAAAAGTTACTTTGAATAGAGAACTCAGTTTTCTTAACAACACTTTGCTAATATGTGCATTTTATAGCCTCATGGGTTGCCTACAACAGATTCAAGCTATAAATGGCTTTCAAATAGGTTTTAGCACACAAATATACATTAATGTATAAATAAAAAATAGAATTCTTTTTCCATCAATGCACTTGATTTGTGCTATGGATATATTCTTTAAGAGCAGTATGTAAATTATAAATCAAATTCAATGTTCCTATTAAACAATGGTTCTAGTAAGGGATTAGGAGGTTTTCACATCACCTGGGATACTCTTAAACTGCTGACTTTAATGACAGTTTCAATCAGTTGAAAAGGGGCTCAGAGAACTCCTGGTAAGCATGCCCCTCCCCCTTGTCAACTTCCCGCCTCACAAAACAAATGGCCAGAGACTTGCTGCACAGGCGGTGATGAGGATGATTATCTGTACGCTCCCCATGAGGGTCCGTCTCCTCATGCCTATGTCCTTGTTGATGTCAGTCTTCACACTCTCTAACTGAAGCCCGGCTGCCTGCAGAGGACAAAGCCTTTCAAGGCGGCTGTTGCTGATCTCCAACCCCAGGCAGGCACCCCTCTGCTCCTCATTTGTAGACATCCGGATTAAACTCCCCCCAAATCTCAATTTCAAGCATCCCATATCCGGACCACCACTTCCTATCTTTCCAGCTCATTCCCTCTGGTATCCATATCCTAACAGCTCTCTGACCTCAGCAGGACCTCCAAACTACTAAGCCCACGACCTTTTTCTATCCGTCACTCAGTAGGTGCCCCTTTCACTTAAATGTAGCTTCCTTGTATACATGCTCAATTCCCTTGCTCTTCTGTTCCAACTTAAATCCAACTTTCCACCAGGCAGTGAATGTGGCTAGAAGGAAGAGGCATGCTCACCGGGTTCACTTGAAGTTCACGGCTCACATCACAAAAGGGGCCCTCGGTGCTGCTTGACAATCCTACCGCAAGCCACTGGTCAGTCGGATCTCTCACTCTCCTAGGCGACTCTTTCTTGGAACCTCTCACACTCTTTCCCCTTTCGGAGCTGTAACTACAATTGCTTCTTTTAGAGGGAAAATCATAGTGATCAGATGCTAACTTCCACATTCACTCACTCCAAAGGTTCCCCCCTGGACGGTTTCTTCCAGACAGCCACATGGCTTTAGGGCTCTGCTCAACTGTCACCTTTTCAGAAGGGCCTTCCCTAGTTACTATCAAAACCAGCATTCTTTCTTTTTTTTTTTTTTAAAAGACAATCATGTTTAATTACCTCACAACTGAAGCTGCCTTTGGGGCCAAGGGGCAGGAAGGAGGCAGTGCACCCAACCCTCAAGCTGCACTCTAATCCTAGGTTTATTCAACACAATTCTTTTCTCTACACGACAAAGTACAAACACAATATTATCTAAAATGCTACAAAGTTACAAAACTCAAGACAGAAAATGTACAGTACTGACTGTACAATAAAAGCCAAAAAAACAATGTACACGTTGCCAAGGTAACCTGCACGACCACCATGAATACCAACACAACCGGGCGGGGGAAGGGGTTCTGTGATGACCCGACAGAGCTCTCAACTTACCAGTTTCAGAGAGAAAGGGAGACATGGGTGTGGGTGTGTGTGTGTGTGTGTGTGTGCACGACATGAGTACACGTGAAAAGAACCATTTTGGGTATTTAGCCCTAGAGGTCAGAAAAGGACTCGAGCAGGGGAGCAGGGCCAGGCTAACAGGAACGGCAGTTGCGTAAAAGCACACCTTTCCTGTGGGACCCTGCGGGCCAACAGGTTAGGGCATGACCAGGCCACCAGATCGGCCCCAGGTCACCTGTGGAATGGGAAAACATGCTCCCAGGCTGGGGCTGTACCACCTCCTGGAGCCCCCTGCTTATCCCTGCGGGCTTCGCCACTAAACTGACTCTCAGGAACTAGAAATGTGGAAGCTTTCTAGCCAGAAAACTGGAGGGCATCTTCATAAGCACGACCCCAAACCAACAACCCTCCTGCAGCCGGAACTCTGCCACCAGGGGAAATGTAGCAATTACTGCCTCCACCTTCGAAGCCTGCCCGAGTGAGGGATTTCTTTCCTACCGATCCTCCTTCGGCTAGAAAAGTGACACGGGTGAGTTGGATGGGATACAAGTCACAGGGCAGAGCTTCGGTGGCCCTGCTTATCGGGAGGAGCTGGAGCTGGAGCTGGAGCGGCTCCTGTGGCGGCGGCGGCCAGGGGAGCGGGATCGCCGGCGCACGGGGGACCTACGCCGAGGGGAACGCGACCTTCTCCTCATCCGTGGGGGTGACCTGCGCCACATGGGAGGCGGTGGCGGCACTCTCCTGGGAGGGCTGAATCGCCTGGGGGGTGGCCGAGGCCAGGGGGCCAGCACAGCGGTGGCAGTGATCTCCTGGCCATCGATGTGTCCTCCGTCCTCGTGCTTCAGCGCCTTCTCGGCCTCATCTGGATTCTCAAACTCCACATATGCATAGCCTTTAGACAGATGGGGGTGCATCCTTTCTACAGGCACGTCGATCGTTTTAATTTTCCCGTAGGTGGAGAATATCTCCATATGATCCTCGGTCACATTCCTGGTGAGCCTTCCAACGTGCACTTTGGTGGGTTTAGGGGAAGGGCTCGGCCTTTTCCATTCCTTTTCATCTCTTCGGGGTGGTTTGGATTTGGAGCGGGAACGCCGCCTCTTGTCATGCCTGCGGCGAGAAGGGCTCGGAGAGCCGGAAGAGCTGCCGGAGCTGGAGCTGGAGCTGCGGGAGGTGCTGGAACTTCCGGAGCGGCTCGATGCTGAAGGTGAGCTGCAGCCGCTGCTGGAGCCCGTGCTAAAACCAGCATTCTGGATTCCTTATCTGGCTTTATTTTTCTCCGTTGCATTCACCACACCTGACATATAAACGTACTGTCTTTCCCCCAGTCCTCCACATGCTCACTCTGGAGTGTAAGCTCTGTGAAAGCAGGGATTTTATGTGTTTTGGGCCTAGAACAGTATCTAGCAAGTATTAATACTTATAAATACCTGTTAAATGAGGAACAAACTATCCAAAGACAAAACATTTCATCTTTCTTAAAGTAGAAACACGATACTCTGCATTGTAAAA
The DNA here is from genome assembly GCF_949987535.1 of Balaenoptera acutorostrata. Taxonomy (NCBI): domain Eukaryota; kingdom Metazoa; phylum Chordata; class Mammalia; order Artiodactyla; family Balaenopteridae; genus Balaenoptera; species Balaenoptera acutorostrata. Next base: position 113,686,804 of record NC_080068.1, on the reverse strand, counting down.
TTACAGTACTTGGTTGCCCTTGGAGTACTGCAGTCGCTCCTCACGTCCCACAAGAGTCCCCTCCTGGACGCAGCATGGTGTGGGGATGGCTGGGAGAAGGTGGTGGGCGTGCAGAGCATCTGACCTCTACTATTAGCTCGGCCGCTGATTAGTAACGTCATCCGGGGTGAGTCATTTAACCTCTCATTTCTAGCAGGGAATGCGAGAGAGTACTTTTATTTTTATCCAAAGAAAAGAGGTCCACCAAACACAAACCGGTAGAAATCACTCACCACGCAGATCGAGAGCCTTTTTCCTTCCAAAGTTCATCAATGGGACTTTTATAGTGTTTATAATAAAATTTTATTTACAAGCTAATGGATCAGGAACAGTTTTTATAGTAAATAAGCTGTTAGTAAATGAGGGGTTTTTTTCCATCAGAATGAAATCACTCTCAAAGTTCAAGATGGTAATCTTAAAGTCAATTCAACAGGATAGTCACAATGTTATAAAAATTTTCTTGCTATGAATGTGCAGGAAAAAATGCCTAATTTAACCAAGAAAAACAAATTAAGGTTATGATTAGTCAATAATCACATGTGTTTTGAAAGTAGTGTTTTTTTAGAATACAAACAGAATAAGTACTTGGTAATGTCCACAAATTAATGAAAACATACTCACATACATCACCTAGCGAAATGTGGTATCACTGCATTTCCCCAAGCAGTAAATTCAATACATCCTGTATATAAAAATACCACCAGCTCTCCCCCACCACAAACACACAAACACCAAGCCATATTGTCAAGCAAAATATTTTTAATTAGTAGGCTGATCATAAATAAATCCACATAAAAGATTTAACAGAATTACAAAGAGTTTTGTGTTTCTTTTGTGGACTCAATTCGTAATATGCATTCATCAACCTCATTCTCTAACTGCCACCAAAAGGGTTGTCATCCAACAATGCAGCACAGTTTAAGCAATTCATATTCTGTAGTTACATTTTTACATTTTCTTTACAAATGTAACATTTATGTACATTATATATATATTTTTTCTATAGTTCATGTACTGAAACTCTATTGTTTTTACAGGGAAAATATTGAATTCATTTAATGAATATGAATCATTCCTTGTTAAAAAGTAATTCATATAAACAAATAACACGGTACCACTGCCTTTTGGCATCTCTTGTCAGAGTTCAAGTCCAGAAATGTTATATTAATTATAAGAAAAGGGAGTTTATCTAATATTACATTATGACATACCATCCCACATAACTACATAAGTTTGCCGGCTTGCAATGAACAGAGCACTGTACTGCTGCACTACAGGAAATGTGTGGAAACCAATTCAAAATATACTTCGCGAAACAGCATCATCATTACCATTGATTTAGGATGAAGAAAATCTGTCAAGTTCTTTGTTCCTCTTTACCTTTTGCCAAAGCCTCAGACCAGGTGCTATGCTACACATTGTCTCTTGTAACAACAAATGCCTACATTTCAAATTTCCTATGTGCTTCTCTGACACATTACGCTTTACCTAGGTTATAGACCTTTTTCTTCTTATTCAATTTTATTCCACTTCACTTACAAATCTGCTGCTGAACGTGAAGCAAAAATTCATAGTAAGAGAATGCGGCTTCTGTCCGGTCTTCAATCAAATGTTGAAAAAATTCTGTTTTGGCAGGACTCTCATCTCTGAAGAAGAAAAAGGGGTTTTTATCTATAATGCATACTATTAAAAAGAATACTTACACATTAAAAAAAATTACGAATTCATAGGGACTTGAAAATGAATAGGGGATGTTAATCAAGTAACAGCATTCTACCACTAGAATGTATTTTGATATTATTATTTAAAATTTGCTTTTGAAGACAAACAATTTCACATAGATTGGACAGGATAAGACAATTTCATAATTAAGTTATAGAAGTACTTACTTTACCACGTGAAGAATTGGGTTTAATGGTCTGTTGTCTCTAAGCCAGGTTATAAAGGATCTAGCTCTTTCTGATGAAAGGGTGTCTAGCTCTGGAAGATGTGTCTGGTAAAAAATGTAATTAGGAGATTATTTCCTTTCTCATAGACTTAGGCAGTGTTAGGACTCAATCATGATTGCCACTATCACCAACCAACTGCCAGCACTCGATTCCCAGCCCAAACAGCAGCAACAAAACACATGAGATTTACACTGTTGATAAAGCTATTTATATTTTTCTAAGTCATAAGATATACTTAATGATAAGTATGTGACTGATATTTTACCTGAATATTATACTTCTTTCCAGACAAGTCAATAAAACATACACAATGATTAGTATTTCACGTATATTGTGTTACACTTTGTATGTTTTTTCTAAAGGAAGTATTCAAGTGAAGGGGGCTATCACTAAGTTCCAATTTCACTTATAAACAACTATACATTATACCCTATTCTCATAATAGGCATTCTTAGGGAATTTTATGTTTTCTTTAGTCCTTAAAATTTAAGGGCAAGCAATTTTAAAGAATAGTGTGAATGTGTAAATATATTTAACACTATATGCAAGACTATTTTAGAGACCTAAAAAGTCTATTCTTTGCGCATTATTCTCTCTTCAGGTTGTATTCTTTTTAATAGATGCATAGATATTACTTATTTAATGCTACAAGTATATGTGTACATATAAATTCTTCCATGAATATACCTATAGGATATATTCTTAGGAGTAAATAATTTACTGTTTCATACACTGTGTGATTTTAATTTGAACAGATATTGTCAAATGACCCTCCAAAAGACTGTGTAAATGTAGAGTCCAATCCATAGTATTTGACAGGCCTGTTGACCTATTCCCTCTGCACTACTGCCTGTTATCAAATTAAAAAAAATTTTACCAGCTGGCAAAAATCTGATAAATGAAAGAAATGCTATGCTGTTATTTTGTTTTCTTAATTACAAATGAAGTTGAACATTGTTTCATATGGCCACTACCATATTTTCTGCCCATGAATTACCTGTTCAAATCATTCTTATTTTTCTTTTCTTATTTGAGGGAGTATGGGTGTCCTTTTCTTAAAGATTTGTAAGAGAACTTCTTATCCTAGAGAAATAAGCCCCTTTCCAGTCATATGAGTTACCAATAATCTTCTGATTTAGTTGTCTTTTGGCTTTATTTATTTTACCAGATAGAAATGTTTTATTTTTATGCTCTCAGAGTCTTTAACCTTTTCTACCACTGACTTACAAAGGCCTTACCCATTTTAATATAATAAATATTAATTTTCTAATATTCCATTTTTTCAGTGATTTGAAATGCAATCTTTACCGCATTCTATTTTTCATGAATTAGATCCATTTCTGTATTCTGTTCTGTTCCACTGATATGTTTATTGTGCCAGTATCACAGTGCATAAATACAGCTATAAAATAAAGTTTACTATTTTCTTTAGCAGGACCTGTTTTTCACATGCTTTCCTCTTTGCTGATAGTATTCTCTCTTTTCAAACTTTTCCTTATTATCCTCATTTGCTGAGTCTTAGAAATGAACTCTGGGATTAATGCGTCAAATTTAAAAAAATAAATCAAACAGCAAATGTGGTAAGAATCACACTGACTTTATATTCATTTAGGAGAAAGGATATATTTACAGTAAGGTAGGCCTTTTCCATTAAGTATAGAGAACTGCTTTCAGAATCATATTTCTTTGGTATTAACACACATACAGTAAAGGCCTACTGAAAAAATTATGTTTGTTATCAGCAAAATAATTTCAATTAGAGAAGTTAAAGTTGTTGGAAAACAGTTTGGCAGTTGCTCAAAAAGTTAAACTTAGAGTTTACCATATGACCCAGTAATTCCACTCCTAGTTACATACCCAAGAAAGCTTGAAAACAGATGTTCACACAAACACTTCTACATGAATTGTTCATGGCAGCACTGTTCACAACAGCCCCAGAGTAGAAATAACCCAAATGCCCATGAACAGATGACTGGACAAACAAAATGTGGTATATTCATACAATGGACTATTATTTAGTCATAAAAAAGAATGAACTACTGATACATACTACAACATGGATGAACCTTGAAAACACTGTGAGAAGTAAAAGAAGTCAAACACAAAAGGCTGCATATTGTGTGAATCCATATACTGTATATGAATTGTCCAGAACAGGCAAATCCGTAGAGATAGAAAGTAAATTAGTGGTTGCCACGGGAAAACAGAAAGGAAGAACTGGGATTAGGAACCAAGATGGCAGAGTAGAAGGACGTGCTCTCACTCCCTCTTGCGAGAACACCAGAATCACAACTAGCTGCTGCACAATCATCGACAGGAAGACACTGGAACTCACCAAAAAAGATACCCCACATCCAAAGACAAAGGAGAAGCCACAATGAGATGGTAGGAAGGGCGCAATCACAGTAAAATCAAATCCCATAACTGCTGGGTGGGTGACTCACAGACTGGAGAACACTTATACCACAGAAGTCCACCCACTGGAGTGAAGGTTCTGAGACCCACGTCAGGCTTTCCAACCTGGGGGTCCGGCAACGGGAGGGGCAATTCCTAGAGAATCAGTCTTTGAAGCCTAGTGGGAATTGATTGCAGGACTTCAACAGGACTGGGGGCAACAGAGACACCACTCTTGGAGGACACACACAAAGTAGTGTGCCCATCGGGACACAGGGGAAGGAGCAGTGACCCCAGGGGAGACTGAACCAGACCTACCTGCTAGTGTTGGAGGGTCTCCTGCAGAGGCGGGCAGTGGCTGTGGCTCACTGAGGGGACAAGGACTCTGGCAGCAGAAGTTCTGGGAAGTACTCTTTGGCGTGAGCCCTCCCAGAGTCCGCCACTAGCCCCACCAAAGAGTCCAGGTAAGCTCCAGTGTTGGGTTGCCTCAGGCCAAACAACCAACAGGGAGGGAACCCAGCCCCAACCATCAGCAGTCAAGCAGATTGAAGTTTTACTGAGCTCCGCTCAACAGAGCAACAGCCAGCTCTACCCACCACCAGTCCCTCCGATCAGGAAACCTGCAAAAGCCTCTTAGATAGCCTCAACCACCAGAGGGCAGAGAGCAGACGCAAGAAGAACTACAATCCTGCAACCTGTGGAACAAAAACCACCAATTCAACCAATTCACAGAAAGATAGACAAGATGAAAAGGCAGAGGGCTATGTACCAGATGAAGGAACAAGATAAAACCCCAGAAAAACAAATAAATGAAGTGGAGATAGGCAACATTCCAGAAAAAGAATTCAGAATAATGATAGTGAAGATGATCCAGGACCTCGGAAAAAGAACGGAGGCAAAGATCGAGAAGATGCAAGAAATGTTTAACAAAGACCTACAAGAATTAAAAAACAAACACCTAGAAGAATTAAAGAACAAACAAACAGAAATGAGCAATACAATAACTGAAATGAAAACTACACTAGAAGGAATCAATAGCAGAATAACTGAGGCAGAAGAACGGATAAGTGACCTGGAAGACAGAATGGTGGAATTCACTGCTGCAGAACAGAATAAAGAAAAAAAAATGAAAAGAAATGAAGACACCCTAAGAGACCTCTAGGACAACATTAAACGCAACAACATTCGCATTATAGGGGTCCCAGAAGGAGAAGAGAGAGAGAAAGGACCTGAGGAAATATTTGAAGAGATTATAGTCAAAAACGTCCCTAACATGGGAAAGGAAACAGCCACCCAAGTCCAGGAAGCACAGAGAGTCCCATACAGGATAAACCCAAGGAGAAACACACTGAGACACACAGTAATAAAATTGGCAAAAATTAAACACACAGAAAAATTATTGAAAGCAGCAAGGGAAAAACGACAAATAACATACAAGGGAACTCCCATAAGGTTAACAGCCGATTTCTCAGCAGAAACTCTACAAGCCAGGATGGAGTGGCATGATATACTTAAAGTGATGAAAGAGAAGAACCTACAACCAAGATTACTCTACCCAGTAAGGATCTCATTCAGATTCAATGGAGAAATCAAAAGCTTTACAGACAAGCAAAAGCTAAGAGAATTCAGCACCACCAAAACAGCTCTACAAAAAATGCTAAAGGAACTTCTCTAAGTGGGAAACACAAGAGAAGAAAGGACCTACAAAAACAAACACAAAACAATTAAGAAAATGGTCATAGGAACAAACACATCAATAACTACCTTAAACGTGAATGGATTAAATGCTCCAACCAAAAGACACAGGCTTGCTGAATGGATACAAAAACAAGACCCATCTATATGCTGTCTACAAGAGACCCACTTCAGATCTAGGGACACATACAGACTGAAAGTGAGGGGATGGAAAAAGATATTCCATGCAAATGGAAATCAAAAGAAAGCTGGAGTAGCAATGCTCATATCAGATAAAATAGACTTTAAAATAAAGAATGTTACAAGAGACAAGGAAGGACACTACATAATGATCAAGGGATCAATCCAAGAAGAAGATATAACAACTGTAAATATATATGCACCCAACATAGGAGCACCTCAATACATGAGGCAACTGCTAACAGCTATAAAAGAGAAAATCGACAGTAACACAATAATAGTGGGGGACTTTAACACCTCACTTACACCAATGGACAGATCATCCAAAATGAAAATAAATAAGGAAACAGAAGCTTTAAATGACACAGTAGACCAGACAGATTTAATTGATATTTATAGGACATTCCATCCAAAAACAGCAGATTACACTTTCTTCTCAAGTGTGCACAGAACATTCTCCAGGAGATATCACATCTTGGGTTACAAATCAAGCCACAGTAAATTTAAGAAAACTGAAATCATATCAAGCATCTTTTCTGACCAAAATGCTATGAGACTAGAAATGAATTACAGGGGAAAAAAACGTAAAAAAACAAACACATGGAGGCTAAACAATACGTTACTAAATAACCAAGAGATCACTGAAGAAATCAAAGAGGAAATCAAAAAATACCTGGAGACAAATGACAATGAATATACGACGATCCAAAACCTATGGGATGCAGCAAAAGCAGTTCTAAGAGGGAAGTTTATAGCTATACAAGCCTACCTCAAGAAACAAGAAAAATCTCAAATAAACAATCTAACCTTACATCTAAAGGAACTAGAGAAAGAAGAACAAACAAAACCCAAAGTTAGCAGAAGGAAAGAAATCATAAAGATCAGAGCGGAAATAAATGAAATAGAATCAAAGAAAACAATAGCAAAGATCAATAAAACTAAAAGCTGGTTCTTTGAGAAGATAAACAAAATTGATAAACCATTAGCCAGACTCATCAAGAAAAAGAGGGAGAGGACTCAAATCAATAAAATCAGAAATGAAAAATAAAATCAGAAATGAAAAAGGAGAAGTTACAACAGACGCCGCAGAAATACAAAGCATCCTAAGAGACTACTACAAGCAACTCTATGCCAATAAAATGGACAACCTGGAAGAAATGGACAAATTCTTAGAAAGGTATAACTTCCAAGACGGAACCAGGAAGAAACAGAAAATATGAACAGACCGATCACAAGCAATGAAATTGAAACTGTGATTAAGAATCTTCCAACAAACAAAAGTCCAGGACCAGATGGCTTCACAGGTGAATTCTATCAAACATTTAGAGAAGAGCTAACACCCATCCTTCTCAAACTCTTCCAAAAAATTCCAGAGGAAGGAACACTCTCAAACTCATTCTCTGAGGCCACCATCACCCTGATACCAAAAGCAGACAAAGATACTACAAAAAAAGAAAATGACAGACCAATATCACTGATGATTATAGATGCAAAAATCCTCAACAAAATACTAGCAAACAGAATCCAACAACACATTAAAAGGACCATACACCATGATCAAGTGGGATTTATCCCAGGGATGCAAGCATTCTTCAATATACATAAATCAATCAATGTGATAAACCTTATTAACAAATTGAAGAACAAAAACCATATGATCATCTCAATAGATGCAGAAAAAGTTTTTGACAAAATTCAACACCCATTTATGATAAAAACTCTCCAGAAAGTGGGCATAGAGGGAACCTACCTCAACATAATAAAGGCCATATACGACAAACCCACAGCAAACATCATTCTCAATGGTGAAAAACTGAAAGCATTTCCTCTAAGATCAGGAACAAGACAAGGATGTCCACTCTCACCACTATTATTCAACATAACATAGTTTTGGAAGTCCTAGCCACGGCAATCAGAGAAGAAAAAGAAATAAAAGGATTACAAATTGGAAAAGAAGAAGTAAAACTGTCACTGTTTGCAGATGACATGATACTACTCATAGAGAATCCTAAAGCTGCCACCAGAAAACTACTAGAGCTAATCAATGAATTTGGTAAAGTTGCAGGATACAAGATTAATGCACAGAAATCTCTTGCATTCCTATAGACTAATGATGAAAAATCTGAAAGAGAAATTAAGGAAACACTCCCATTTACCACTGCAACAAAAAGAATAAAATATCTAGGAATAAAGCTACCTAGGGAGACAAAAGACCTGTATGCAGAAAACTATAAGACACTGATGAAAGAAATTAAAGATGATACCAACAGATGGAGAGATATACCATGTTCTTGGATTGGAAGAATCAATATTGTGAAAATGACTATACTACCCAAAGCAATCTACAGAATCTATGCAATCCCTATCAAATTACCAATGGCATTTTTCACAGAACTAGAACAAAACATTTCACAATTTGTATGGAGAAACAAAAGACCCCGAATAGCCAAAGCAGTCTTGAGGGAAAAAAAAGGAGCTGGAGGAATCAGACTCCCTGACTTCAGACTATACTACAAAGCTACAGTAATCAAGACAATAATGGTACTGGCACAAAAACAGAAATATAGATCAATGGAACAGGATAGAAAGCCCAGACATAAACCCATGCACCTATGGTCAACTAATCTACGACAAAGGAGGCAAGGATATACAATGGAGAAAAGACAGCTCTTCAATAAGTGGTGCTGGGAAAACTGGACAGCTACATGTAAAAGAATGAAATTAGAACACTCCCTAACACCATACACAAAAATAAACTCAAAATGGATTCGAGACCTAAATGTAAGACCAGACACTATAAAACTCTTAGAGGAAAACATAGGAAGAACACTCTTTGACATAAATCACAGCAAGATCTTTTTTCATCCACCTCCTAGAGTAATGGAAATAAAAACAAAAGTAAACAAATGGGACCTAATGAAATTTCAAAGCTTTTGCACAGCAAAGGAAACCATAAACAAGACGAAAAGACAACCCTCAGAATGGGAGAAAATATTTGCAAATGAATCAACGGACAAAGGATTAATGTCCAAAATATATACACAGCTCATGCAGCTCAATATTAAAAAAACAAACAACCCAATCCAAAAATGGGCAGAGGACCTAAATAGACCTTTCTCCAAAGAAGACATACAGATGGCCAAGAAGCACATGAAAAGCTGCTCAACATCACTAATTATTAGAGAAATGCAAATCAAAACTACAATGAGGTATCACCTGACACCAGTTTGAATGGGCATCGTCGGAAAATCTACAAACAACAAATGCTGGAGAGGGTGTGGAGAAAAAGGGAACCCTCTTGCACTGTTGGTGGGAATGTAAATTGATACAGCCACTATGGAGAACAGTATGGAGGTTCCTTAAAAAACTAAACCATATTACCAATTACCATATGATCCAGCAATCCCACTACTGGGCATATACCCAGAGAAAACCATAATTCAAAAAGACACATGCACCCCAATGTTCATTGCAGCACTATTTACAATAGCCAGGGCATGGAAGCAACCTAAATGCCCATCGACAGACGACTGGATAAAGAAGATGTGGTACATATATACCATGGAATATTACTCAGCCATAAAAAGGAACGAAATTGGGTCATTTGTAGAGACGTGGATGGATCTAGAGACTGTCATACAGAGTGAAGTAAGTCAGAAAGAGAAAAACAAATATCGTATATTAACGCATATATGTGGAACCTAGAAAAATGGTGCAGATGAACCGGTTTGCAGGGCAGAAGTTGAGACACAGATGTAGAGAACAAACATATGGTCACCAAGGGGGGAAAGCGGCGGGGGGATGGTGGTAGTGGTGGGATGAATTGGGCAATTGGGATTGACATGTATACACTGATGTGTATAAAACTGATGAGTAATAAGGACCTGCTGTATAAAAATAAAATAAAATAAAATTCAAAAATTAAAAAAAAAAAAAGAAAGGAAGAACTGGGGATATAGGTTTCTTTTTGAGGTGAATGCTCTGAAATTCGATACTGGAAATGGTTGTAAACATTGTGAATATACTAAAAACTAATGCACTGTACACTTTAAAATGGTTAAAATGTGACTCATGGGAATTTTATCTCACAAAAAAAATTTTAAACAAGTACACAAAATCCACTGACCATTTTCTGTGGTATTGATGCAAAATTCGGATACCCGAGCACATCCTCTATAAAGTTATTGTCACAGCTTTTTCCAATCCAAATGTAAAAAACCTAAAAATAACAATAACAAAATATTAAAACTTCCTAATCAGAAACCGAGTATAGCTACTTTTCTCAAAATTATCAAGCATAACAGAGGCAAAGTATACTAACTCAAATCAAGTAGGAACAAACATGAAAGTAAAAAAGGAAACCTGTAAGTGGCACATTTGGAATCTACATTCAGGAATCTAGAGAGGTTCATATCTTCTCTGCTTAAATGTCAAGGTTTCTCATAAAATATATTTTACCACTTTCCTTACCTTTTTCCCAACACGAATGTAATGCTTCAACCAGGATAACTGACTTTCTCTATTTCCTACCCACTAGTTCCATCATTTCAATTACTGTCTCTGTACTTTAACTAATGCCTCCCACCCCTACCCCGTTCCTGCCCCACCCCATACTGTGGCTATCCGAACCCCTTTCCTGCTCACAAGGCATCATTTATGAAGCCATCTTGCCCATTCTGACACCCTTCACCACCACCCTATCCAATGACCTCTCCTGAACTCCTAATTATTAATGGCATTTCAGACAATGGATCAAGTTGAACTAGACAAATTCTTGAGGTCCCTTTGAATTTTATGATTCTTGATGGTAAAATCCTTGAAGACAGGAATTTATCTCTTTACTTCTCTTAAATAAATTGACCTCCTGTGCCGGTTACCAATTTACTGCCTTTGAATTCCTAATCCACCTTTCACTGCCTGATCGGTGATAACAGAGCTGGACCCTGTAAGTGTTTCTCCTTTGGCCAGCTGGAAGCGTTAAGCTTGTGTCAGTAGTGGGTGCTTACAGAGCCACAGTCCATAAGGAAAGCACCGTCTCGTGTCAGTTTCTCTGCAGACAATTTTTGAAGAGGTGGCTGAGGTACCACCCTGTCATTAACGTGTATTGCACCCTGAAAAGAAAAAGATGGATTGTGAATGTACTTACATTACTATTATCACAGGCTGGAAGCTAATGGCCCCTAGCTCTGTATGAAATACTGAAAAATGATACTTGAGAATTTTGTAGGATGCAAAAAATTACAGTTGACCTTTGAACAACATGGGTTTGAACTACATGGGTCCACCTATATGCAGTTCTTTTCAATAAATACTACAGTACTACATGATCTGCAGTTGGTTGAATACGGAACAGAGGACACAGAGGACTGACTATAAAGTTACACACGGATTTTCAATTGCACAGGGGTTGGTGCCCCTAACCCCCTCGTTGTTCAAGGGTCAACTATATTGATAATACATTACCACCGTGGCTGTAGAATCAAGATGCTCAGATGTATTTAAATTAAAAGATGCTTGAATGTATTCAAATTTAAAAGATAAAAACATGAATGTGTAAAATGACCTGTCCATTTCCTTCCCTTCTGGGATCAGGCTATGTTAAAAGTATGACTACTAAATCTGCTGCAAAGGACTTTTTTACATTCCTCTAGTAACAAAATACAGAGATGATTCCAAATAGCAGAGTTTTAACACAAGGAAGAAAAAAGACATTACATATTTGCATATTAAAAATACTGTTGGATACCAGATTTGGTTTACAATAATATAATCAAAGTTTCACTCTGATCACATCAAAAACAGTCAATATCTTCAAAATATAGATGGAACTGCCCACTCTATAGCATACCTTTGCAGTAAATGTAAGCAAACCCACAAGGTGAATTACTTCCCATATGAAACTATTTTTGAAAACTCTGTAACTATGACAGTATCTAATAGTCCTATTGTCCAATCAAATCCATAGTTAGTGTCCTTATTTAATGTATTATTACCACAGGGGAAAAACAGATGGAAGAAATTGTTAATAATACATTACTACCTTAGCTGTAGAATCAAGACATCCAAATAAATTTAAATTAAAAAATTTCAAACACACTGAAAAAAAAATCATACCTCATCTGTCAGTCTGTCTACCCTGTATAGGTTGGGATGAATCATTTTCATTAGATGAACAAGTGGCTGACACTTTATCTGACACATGGCATATACACGATCATCCAGGCGTGTGCTTGTACCAGTTCTAAATGCTTTCTACATGGAAAAACGATACACATTTTTCAGTAAAACATAAATATAGTGGACAAATATTAAAACAAATATATACCATCAGTCATGGAAAAAGCACAGCCTTCAAACCAGACAGGCCTGGATTCAATTTTCAGCTCTGACATTCAATAGGTAGGTATGTGAGCAAGTTACTTAGCTTCTCAAAGCTATACTGTCATCATAAGAAAAACAGGGAAAATACTACTCACCTCTCTAGGCTGCTGTAAGGATTAAATAAGGTGATGTATATGTAACACCTGTTACGGTGGCTAAGACTTGGGAAGATGTTCAATGAACAGTAGATCTTTTCCTTAAAGTCTCTTTCCAGGAGCACACACTAGGAGTGCGCTATACGCACACCATTATTCAAGCTGCTCCCACATGTTAGAGTGAGAGCATATGGTTGTACGAGACTCATCATGTATCTGTATACCTTCATTTTCCACTCGTCTTTTCCTGTTCAAAACTCTTCCAATGCTAAGCTGCATAATTGTCTAATCAAATATTTAAAACCCCTCAGAAAACCTAGGCTTCATTTTTCACCTATGTATCAAGAATTTCAAAAGACTTTACTAAATCTAACAGTATATAGAGAACTACCTGTTTGAGAAGGGCCAAAATATAGAGAGGAAACAACTTGAGGGAGCTGGGTGCTATCAACCCAGAGTGCTGTAAATTTGAGACAGTTGAGCCGTATGCAGATAATGAATCCACCACAGCGTTCACTAAGGCATCTCTTGCATCTGACAGACTTGATGAAATTGATCGATCCACAGCTATAAAGCAACCAAAATGAAAAAGTATTTAATCATTAGATGCCAATGAATACTATAAGAGATAAAATTTACATGCCAATTTAAGAAACCAACAAAAATTCCATTTTTAGGTTAGAAAAATACATTTCACCTGCTCCCTCAATTTAAAAGCATCTGGGCACTTCCCTAGCAGTCCAGTGGTTAAGACTTCCACTGCAGGGGGTGCGGGTTCAACCTCTGGCTGGGGAGCTAAGATCATGTATGCCGTGTGGTGCAGCCATTACAAAAAAAAAAATCTGCTCATTAGACAATTTTGGAACTAAATCTGAATAAATCTGACAATCAGAACAAATCTAGATTGTTTTGGACCTTTTTGTTTTAATCTTTTTAAGTCTAAAAACACTTAATTGCTATTGATATTAGAGAAGATGTACCATCCATCTACTTCTGAGAAAGCTCTGGGTATCTTTTCATTACTCAAACAGAAGTCACATGTATAAAGCATCATTCTTTTCTGCATAAACAATGCACGTTCTGCAGTCTGAATTATCCCTTATGATCCTCTAATATCTTCTCCGTCAAAGCATTCCTTGGTCAACAAAAAAAGAGGGCAAACTAAACACAGGTTCCCTAAATATAGACAATGACGAACCAGATATCAGTGTGGAACTTATTTTCCCCCAGGTACATATTTTAGTAAAACAGAGATACAAATGCCCAAATATTAAAAATAAAACAATTATTGAAAAATAGTTATAGTATAATTAATTTGAAATATAAGATAAAAAATGATAATTAAAATATTGGGATCCTTAGCAAATGTTACTAAACTTGTTCCCAAGATGAGTAATAATGGTTATCTTTCTCCAGGACTACATGGAAAATAACAAGGTTCATTTTACATCTACACTCATCTAAAAGGTAAATTCATTAAAAACAAAACACTGTGTTATACTAATTCTCCAAAGGAGTTTTTTAAACTTACATATAGTAAAATTTACTTTTCAGAGTGTCATATATGTATGTCAAATGCATAGCCATGTAATCACTGCCACAATCAAGATCCATCATTCTAAACGTATCCCCTGCGGCTGCCCCTTTGTAGTGAAATCCTCCCCCTGCCACCAACCCTGATAATCACTATCTATTCTTCATGCCTGTAATTCTCACTTTTCCAGAATGTCATATAAATGGAATCATATGTATGTAGTCTTTTGAGTCTAGCTTCTTTCACTTAGCATAATGCCTTTGAGAGTCACGCCCATTCCCGTATCAACAGTTCATTCCTTTTTATTGCCGAGTTGTACCCCATTATACGGATGTACCATAATTTGTTCACGCATTCACCATTTGAAAAACATTTGAGTTGGTACCAGTTATTAGTGATTATGAATCCCACACATTATTTTTAAACTAAAGAATTAATAATAAATATAAGAACAGTCCAATTCACACTGTTGCAAATGAAAATGTAAAACATATACTTTTTAAAATAAGGGATTTCTAGGGTAAAAAAATGCCCAGCCTTCAGTTTTTAGGACAGGAAAATACATTTCACCTGTTGCTTCACTTTCTTACTCACCCATGTTTGCCAGGAGGCAGATGGAAGCTTGTACATCAGCTCCTGCATATACATCTGCTAGCGAACTGACCACTGGCAAGCAAAGTGTGTGCACTCTAATTCTCCGCTCACCTAATGAAAGGATGGATCCACGTCATTGCAAAATACATTAGACCAAGAAAGAAAGAAAGCAGACAGGTCGAAATATTATTCAAGCTATTGTTTTGATTGTATTAAATCACCAACAGGATTTTGAAACGCAAAAACAAAGCTTTACAATAAACATGTTTTAAAGAAAATTAAACATTCTCCAAATCTGAACATAGACTATGAACATATATTGCATTTTGTATATAGTCGAACATTAGGTTCTGGTTTTATCTTAATATCACTCTGTCTAAATTATACGCAACATAATAAAATATCAGAAACCTTAGACTGTGAAATAACAAATGTAGGCCTGAAGTACCACGCAGCATTTCTTACGTTATGAGAAAAGAAATAATGCTCAGGATGACACAGATAGATTTAGTGTCAGTTATTATAGTAGTATGATCCTGGGAATACAAATCTTCCACAAGTCAAAAAAGATATTCTTTAAAGATTCAAAAATGAATATAAAAGAAAGAATGGAACATATATTTGATTAACTAATACAAATTCCATTACTTCCCACGGGTGTCCATTCTTTCTCCCTGTTCTCCCAGCACGTGAAAGGAGGGGAGAATTACTGTTGCAGGTTACATGTCATTTCTGTTAACATTACCCTTGCTTGATGTATATAACAGGGCTGTCTGAAAGCACACTAAGGAAGTATCCGTCAAACTTTCTTCAATTGACAGTTGTACTGCAAATCCAGCGTCAGGATTGATGTTGGCGAGGGATAACAAATCAGTGGAACGGACAAAGAAGTTTCCATGAAAAGTGTGCATGGAAAGACCTACGGAAGAGAAAACTTGTTATAAAAGATGAGGTAACACTAGTATCTTTACCTCAGGCTAGAGCTACTTTTTAAAATAAAAAAATATCTCTGATTTTGAATCAAAAGGATAACTGGGGAGTAGTACTGTATTGTCGGTGGAGGTCCTAAAATATCAATTCAAAAACACCAATGCAGGTTATATAAAAGGAGGCTACACATTTAACTTGTATTGACGATCTTATAATATTTTCCTATAGGTAATTTGAAGTCAGACAAAGACCTAACGTACAAAATTAAACAAATGAAGGTTACTATACAACTTACTTAAGAATTAAAGTAAGGGATGAGAATCCCTCCAGCAAACATTCACATAAAAGAGATAATGTAAATTGAAGACCATTTGAATGATTAGGAAGGCAAAGATCATTAATCTGACGATTTTCACTTAAGATCCTCCCTATTCCTCAAATTCTTCTGAAATCACCTCCAATGTGGACTTTCTCTTGGGTTCTTTCTAATAAAGCAAAACATTACCTTTGCCCACTTATTCAAATTGCTTAAAAAATTGGGCAATTATTTAATAACTATATTTAAAACAGGGTACAGCTAACTGGATCAAGCAGAAAATCCTTTATGATTATTATAGGTAGTCAAAGGTCATCAATATATGAATGCTTATTAATTTTGATAAAAGTATGTAATATAAAGTATAATTTATATAATTTCATACCTTTAGTACACCTTATTCTCATAACAGCTTCAAATCCAATTTTTCTTGTGAGATATCGTTTTAGATCTTTTTGTAACTTTTCTGCTTGTGAAGGATTGTGAGTATAGTGGAAAGATGGGTAATAATAGATGCACCCTGCAGAATACTTGGACATGCAAGCTTTAGAGAGAAATATAAAAAGTATTAGCTACAGAAACAATAATATTCTACTTGTCCAATAGCAGTGCACATTCTGTATTATGAAGAAATCTGACTCGTAGTGAAAGAAAACTAAAGTGGCCAAAATAGGGATAATATATATATCTGAGAAACACAAACATTTGTAAAATATACAATAAATTTACTGTTGAGCAGAATGGTAAAGGAATTGTATTTGAAAACAACAACAGCAACCCACAATAGTATTTTAGATGTGTTTAGTGCTTTAAAGTTTACGGGTAATTTTCATAGACATTATCTAATTCACATCTTTCTCCCCAAACTATTGAGAACTCTTGGTAAAGAGTTTAGATTTAATTATATGCTAAAAATGTTTATGTAAACAGATAAACACAATGATATCTCCTTACCTAGAGAAGCGAGATCAGAGTACTGTGAACTTAAAAGGAACAGATCCACTGCAGTCTGCTGCCCTGAGCAATCTAAAGCAAGTTTCTTATAAAAATCAGTTGCAGGGCCAAGATGCTGTACAACCTAAGTCAACAGGTCACAAAGTAAGAGCTAGAAACCTTGAATTATGCATATATTTCTGTCTGTTAAAATAAGGAAGAGGATTTCCTCTGTCCCCCTATCAAACTAAGGAGTTTTTTAAAATGTCTAGGTAGTTGGCACAAATTTCCTATGAGAATAATAACAATCGCTAACATTTATAAAGCACTTATGGGCCAGCACAGATGTTTTATATAAATTATTTAACCCTCATAATAACATATATCTCATAGAGTTACCAACATTTTACAGATGAGAGAACTGAGGCCAAAAAAATGATTATGTAACTCGACCAATTACATTGTCATTCAGTGGTAGATGCTGGGATATAATAAACCCAAGAAGTCTGGCTCCAGAGTGAGTGCTGTTACCCATTACTGGACATAACACTCTTACATAACAACATGAGAGAATAACAGATTAAGGAAAGTTTTTCTTGTTGGTATGAGGACACTTGAGCTGAGGAGGTGGCACCGGAGAAGAGTTAAGAATGCAAGAGCCGGTCGCCAAGTTCTTAATTACTATGCTACATTGCACAACAAAATGTTTCAATCTTCTTAACTATAGTGTATGACTATTATATCAGAGTTTAAAACGGAAGAGATACTTAAGCTTTTGAGTCCCAGGAAGATAGAGAACATTTCTGGAAGTTAAATGAGAAAAAAAAACCCTAAAACTGTATCAAAGAATCAGTAAACACTTTCCTCTGTTCAAAACACCTCAGTATTTTGTAATGGATTACAATATAGTGCTATTCTTCTTTAGCAAATTGGTAAAGAATAAAAAAGCAACAATACTTAACGGTGGCTAGAAGATGAGTCCTTAAGAGTAGAGGTTGATAAAACCCCCAGTAAGTAGAATACAATAATAATTTATATACAGTTTATACTCATTGATCCAATAATTTCACTTCTAGGAATTTATCTCACGGAAAAAACGAATACGTGGCTAAAGATTTATAACACTATTAAACGTGTTTAATTCATACTCATAACTAGTTGTAATGGCATTTTCATACATATATAAGTTGAGGTCAGAAAAAACTTATGTACAGAACAAAAATGATTGTCCCAGTTCATTTATTATTTGAAATAGGGATTAAAATACCCTGACCAAATCTTCATGTAAAACCCTAGTAATATTCAGCCTCATATTCTTTTTTTTTTAATAGTGAAAATACTGGCAACAACTATTCAACAGCTAGCAGGCAATTAATTAAATCGAGTTTTTCAAATTTACTAAAAAACATTTTTTTAAGGAGAATTTTTAGGGACCTCAGAAAATGCTCACTATGTACTCTTCAATGAAAAAAGTCATTTAAAAAATATAGAATAATGTATGATACCCAGTTATGCTTATTTGTATTTGTATAACTAAATGCTATTATCTTGACAGTGAGATAACTGATTTATATTTGTTTCCACTTTCCAAGTTTTATACAATGATTTACATTACCTTTATAATAAAAAAGTTTATTAGTATGTGCATGTTAAATTATAATATCTCAGATTTAGTAAGTATTATCACTTGTGAAATAGAAAAGAGCAGTGGAGTCAGAAAATCAAGTCACATCTTTACCATTAAATACTTAATAACTTTTGGCAAGACCACTTAATCTGTTTCCTCATTTGTAAAATAAAAGGGTTAGAGTAGATAATTTCTAAATTTCTATGACTTGTAAACAAAGTAATAAAAAGAACACACTGCAACACAAAAACAAATCAATAATTGAATTTAACTCTCTTACCAGTTTTCTTTCTTTTTTTTTTTTTTTACTATCAATGAAGTAGAAAAATAGAATAACAAACAAATAATTACACAGTCTATAGAGGTAGAAGACACGATCTTAAATATGACAGAGAAACTAATATAAAATACCTTTGTGCTTGATCTCTGATTAGGATCTTCTCTGGACTGCAGAAGTCCTGCCCCCAAGGAAGGTAACTGTGTCTGAAATACAGACACACGGCCACCTGTTGGAGACATTAATTTAAAGGCAGCCTGGAGCGCAGGACCCAGGGCACTGTGTGTTTCTCTTGTATTGGTGAACATATTTGGTAATGCATTCAATAAGTCTTTTATAAGCTGGGAAAACAAAGATTAAAAATTGAATTACTGAAAAGGCAAAGCAATATTCCTTAAAACATTCCAGAGTATAGTACGTGCCACTACATTTTGGAGGACTGTAATGTAAAGTGAGTAGTCAACAGGTATCTACCTACATTGTCTACTGCAACGTTAATATACACCAAGTAAACACATGTTCAGCATTTTAGTAATCAGTTGAAGTAAGAGAAATACTTTAATACTTTAAGAAAAAAAATCAATCTCACCTCTTTACTCTCATACAGATTCACAAGTAAGCTATCCGGTGTAGGTAGAAAAACATCTATAGGGAAAACATATATTTTAACCAAATGATAAATCAAGCCAAAAGAATTTTGAATTAAAAAATCTTAGTTTTTCTAAGGCCATACATATAACAGGTACCATAATATTGCTTTATTAAATATATATATACGTTGTATGTATCATATGTGTGTGTGTGCTCACAGGTATAAGTACACACACACGGGTGTAAAAAACTTAGAATCAGGTATTTTCCAGGAAAACAGTTATTTTAAAACAAATACCAAAGTAGGCCAAATTATCCGTACAGCATTACAAGATGTACTGTAAAATAAAGTAGGCTTAATTCCAAAATTCTGTTTTATTAATAAACAGAGTTTTATTTTATTCACTGCTTACCATCTATATCAGACACAATCAACATCTGAGGCTGTGATAATCCTTCTTGTAAATTGTAGAAATGAACAGTGCTATCAAAGGTCATGAATCCTATTCTTGTTCGTGAATCTCCAGGAAGCCTAAAGAAAGAAATGATAATTTTAAAAACTATTTTTCATTCCCAATTTTATCTTTTGGCTTTGCATAGTCCATTGAGTTCGCAGTCACTCATCTTTGTTGGACTGGCTCCTATTTCTAGGGCTATAATTCTCACATACTTTTCCAGCAAGCTAACTCTTCAGTCTTAAAAACTATTTCTTTGCAGAGGGTCTTCCACTGCCACACAATGCTTAAGTTATGTCCGAATTAAGCACTTGAGACTTAAAAAAGGGCAAATGCTTCAATCAAGGATAAAAATATGAAAACTCCAAGTTACTAACAGAATCTAAAAGCGAATCATTTAATGTCTATGGATGTTTTTAATCTTGAATGTCTCAATGTTATCAGTTTATTCACAGGCCAAGATCAGTGATATGCAATTATGGTGGCTACAGCAAGCACTCAGTAGAGCAAGAACTCTCAAACTCAAATGGAAGATGGGGGAGAAGAACCTTTTGGAATAACCTAGTACTTCTGACAAAATATTCATATATAACCACCCCTACACCTCTACACATGTCAAGAATCACTGCAATAAGAAACTACTCTTACTAACAATCTTAAGTCATATTTCTTATGAGTGTTGGAGTAGAAAAAGAAATGTATAAACAACTGTGTCTTCCAGAGATTTGGAAGGTTCATTTTTTAAGTTATTTACGGGTCTCCTTCATGACTAATACTGGTAGACACACAGGTAGGCATTAAAGCCGAGTACAATCACCCGATCCTATACTCTGTTTCCACTTCCACCATAAAGCTCCTTACTAACGTGCCACTTCAGTTTCTGGTTTCCTGGAATATTCAGCACAAAATCAATTCCCTCCTTCCCTTTATTTGGCTCATTCTCTCATTAGCACATTTGAAACTATCTTATGAAAAACTCCTTGCTCAGGCATAAATTACAGCTAGATTTCTCTCATTTCTCTCTTGATACCCTGGCTAAGTTGAATTTTCTGAGTCCCAGTGTTCAGATCTGCTAAGTCAGAGGGATAGTTAGATGAGATCTAAATTCCTTACCAAGTATTAAAACTTTTATGGTTTTAAGAATCAGATATCAAGTCATAAATCATAATAATCTAAGTAGCAGGATCTTTATTCTAAAGTAGACAGGACGTACTCTTTTAGTGATTAAACCAATGAAATCAAACTTAATAAAAACCAACCCCATAAATTGCTAATAAACACTTCACACACGCACACACACACACACACACACACACACACACACACACACACAAAATGAGTAAAAAAATTCTTACTTGTCTAGATTTTCTAACAGTGACTGGCACAAAATTGTCAAATATCCAGCTTCCACTGCATTATGAGACACATCTAAAACAAACAAGTAAACTGCTGGTTGCGGTGGACGAAGCTGAAAGGAACAGAAATAATGTAATGTATTTAGTAGGTATAATTTATTCTTTTTATATCACAACTACTACTGGATATTTACTGAGTGTATTCGGAAAAAAAAAAAAAAGAAGATATGCCAATCAAGAATCATATAGGTCATATGCTAAAAATTAAAGATTACTTCTTACTTCACCACTTCAATTAGACTGATTCCTAAGGAGCCAGAACAGAGTTGGGAATATAACAAGTTGTGAAGAAGAAGTTGAGAGTAAAAGTGACAATGAGTTAAAATGGAAAATATAGTTAATATGGAAACAGACGAGAAAATAGTAGTTCAGTGGGCAGATGCGAAATTGGACACAAAGGATCATAAAAAAATCACAAAAATAAAGAAGGAAATGGGCCAAGCACCAGGAACTTCATACACATTAGTTGTCCCTATTCACCTTTTCCCACTAGCAACGTTTTACATTTGTGCAGACAACAAAGATTAGAAGTGAGTACACAGAAGAAATGCAAGTTATTATACAGATATTTTAAATGAGTATAAATAATAAAGAAATGAGCAGAACTTAGGCCAAGAATTTGTTTTTGTAAGCGGAAAAGAAGAATGAGATCTGAAGAATCAGTATAATTAAAAAACAGGTAGAATTTTATGATGAAGTGGAAAGAGAAAAGTCAGATTCAAGTTAGTATCCATTTATCTTGATATTTGTACTGGGTGAACCAGTAAGACGGTGATATCTTTAAGAGCCTGAAAACGGCAGTTTTTGGCAAAAACACGAGTTTTTCTGTTTAAGGAAAATGGTAAAAAGAATATTTATATTCATTCCATGCAAGTAATCAAATCAAAATGACAACAAATTGTAGATGCTAGTGCTCATCATGAAACATTACCAATGTTTCTTAGTGATATAACTGCATTCTTCTAGGAGATCAAGTAATCTTTACAAAGGGCTTTCTATTTATTAAGTATAAACTTTCAGCACTATTTCAAAAAATTCATACTATGGACAATTTCAAAATTTAGACAAGAATTCACTTAACAGCAAATTACAAATGACCAATACAATTGCATCCCACGACTAATTTTAACACTGAATAGTTACCATATAATCTGAAGAAGCAATGAACTCCACTGTTGGATTCTGAACTTCTGGCCGTTTATGAGGCTCTCCATAAGATCGGGTAAGGGGATTATACATAAATTCTTCAGGAACTAGATAAGATTAGGAATCCAGTACAAATTTAGTAATACATATACACGCCTAGAAATAAACTCCTCTATCATCAATATTTATGAGGTTTACAACAACAGTTCTGTGAAGATCTAATGATAAACACTAATGCCTTAAGCCCTTTTAAAAAAAATAAATCAGAAGGATAAAAAAACTTATTTACTGAAATCAGATGAGAAAACCAGGATACAAGTAATCTTGCTTCTTAGGCTTGTGTCCTATTTCTTATATCACATGACATGGAAAAGAAATCAGACAGAAACACAGATTCAAAAGCAATTATACTAAGAGGACCTAAGAATGACTAAAGGGGACAATAGATACACATGCACACATGTGTTCACACATACTGGCAGAGATCCACACTGAGTTGAATGAACCAAATGTACAAACAGAAGACAACCTTAACTTGTCAGGGTCAAGCATAATTAGTCTGCATGATCTCATGTGCATGACCTTCACCGCTGGTTTTACAAATTCTTTTTACTTTCCCCTCCCTGTCACTCTCCTCATTATCAATTATTCCCTTGGCCAGCCAAAACGAAGTGTCCCTAGCCTGTATTCTCTCCATTAAAAGTGGCATGGAAGTTTTTAAAGCAATGAGGAGAGAGAGACCAGATAATGGCAAAAATGTCAAAATGTTTAAAATAATATAAAACACACTTATTTTAAGAATCTGAAACTCACCATCATTAACTCTATAGCACAAATTGCATTTCCATCTACGTTGATCAATGAAGGACACAAAAGGGTTGATATATGTTCGACAAGATCGGCACCTCACAATGGTATTGGATGTTATCACTGGTAATTGCTAGGAAATAAAATAAAGCTGTTGTAGCAGAAAAAGCACTCCAGAGGAAAATGCACCACACACTGCTCTGCTCCATACACAGAACAGAAACCACACTTGTGTTTTGAAATTGGAGCATTTTAATCAAATCCAGTGGTGCACTGAGCAACACGAGCAGCTATCAAGGCTTCTCCCTCTTCTGTCGCAAACTATGAAATAACACTAAAATAAAGTCACACCAAATGTAATGAAAGTTACTGGCAGACGAGAAAAGCCTGGTTGGCCAAGAAAATAGAATAACCTCAGTTGTCAGCTAAACTCAAGAAACAAGAGTGAGAAAGAAACATGCACCATATAAAAATGCCTTTGTCTTTGCTGCTTGCCTGCACCTGGTAACAGACTCTCAAGACCCTGCTTGTTAAGACAGCCACACAGTCCTGTTGGGAACCGTGGCCACGAGGAACCAAACACAATGTGCCTCAAACACTATACATCTCTTTATGCTTAGTTTGGGAAAGGAACTTTATATTCAATATAAGAAATTTAGAAAATATGACACATATTATTCTATCTCCCTGAATTAACCCCTGATAACATTTTAGTATATTTCCTTCTGAATTTTTTCCTCCCTATCCATACATAAACATTTATTTTTGTACTTAATTTTTTTCACAAAAATAATTTTTATTACGTAACTACATATCATTTGTGAAAAAATCAGGAAATATGTTTAACTGAAAGAGAAAATAAAAAATTATCCAGAATTCTACATTCCAGAGGAAGTCACTGCTGCCAATTTAGTGTATATACTTCCAGAAGGTATCACATATGGAATATGTATTTAGACAAAAATTTTCGGGGACTTCACCGGTGGCGCAGTGGTTAAGAATCTGCCTGCTAATGCAGAGGACATGGGTTCGAGCCCTGGTCCGGGAAGATCCCACATGCCGTGGAGCAACTAAGCCCGTGTGCCACAACTACTGAGCCTGTGCTCTAAAGCCCATGTGCCTAGAGACCATGCTCCGTAACAAGAGAAGCCACTGCAATGAGAAGAATGAGAAGCCCGCGCACTGCAACGAAAAGTAGCCCCCCGTTGCCGCAACTAGAGAAAGCCTGCGAGTAGTAACAAAGACTCAATGCAGCCAAAAAAAAAAAAAAAAAAAAAATTTCACCTATGTATATGGGAAATTAACTATCTTGGTTTCGAGATAAAGGTTGCAATTTTATTACAGGTGATCAAATAGTATTTACTGAATGAATAAATTCAAGGTACTTATTGCATATTATAATTATTTTATTTTCTATTCACTTTGCTCCTTTCTATACATCCTAGTGGGAAAGAAAGCTCCACGAGGAAGCAATGTCCTCTGTATCCTCAGCACCCAGCATGACAGGTAGTCAATAAATATTTTTTGGTTGAATGAGAGCAAAAGAAACTCAGTAGCAATGAACGTAGAAAACCACAGTCATAAAAATGTGTGAGGGAGAAATGCAACTTAAAGTATAAATAGAATGTATCTGGATAAACGTTATTTCTGAAGTTTAGAAATTTTAATTTAAATTCAACATATCTGCATGAAATATCAGAAGTATGTGTAAAAATCCAGCAAGCTAGGTGTTAAGTCAAACAGACTGTGGAAACTTTAAAAAGTAATGTTTTAATTCAATAGACTTGACGCATTTAGACTTTATTATTACAAAGGTTATTTGATTAATACAGTTGGGAACAATCATACGATTTTCCTCCCTAAATGCGTATCATTGCTGGTGTTTCCTTTATGTTTAAAAAAGAACTCCTAAAGTTTATCTATCCTCTACGTCCTTTCCAACTTCTAAAACTACTAACCTTTCAAAATCCAGCCCAGATCTCATTACTTGTAGTAAAGTCTGCTACTGTACCCAGAGGAAATCCCTTCCAATACTATATTCACCACCTAAGTACTTCATAGAATTTGATTAGTTACATGTATTAGTTTTCCTGCACTGTAATTATTTGCACTGTAATTATTTGGGATATCTTTGTCCCCTGTTAGATAAGAATTTCTTAGGGGCAACATCAATGACTTAATTATCTTTGTATTTACCAGTGCTTAGTTTAGGGCCTGTCACAAAGCAGGTGACAGAAAATGTTTGCTGTATTGAAACTGACAGAAATGATTAATTCTAACTTCAAATGAAAGAACATGAAAAAAATTCTAAGAAAATATACAATCTGAATACCTCGCACATAAGTACACAGGTCAGTACCCACTAATATTTTAAAATATGTTACTTTACCGTTAAGTCTCTGAAGGGATGTAACAACAATCCTAAAGGAAGCTTCGCTTTATTCAGTAAAGCCTGTGTCTGTGGAATATTTGTCAAAGTACACCGAAATGAACTGCAAAGATATAAACAACACGGACTACGTTAGCTATCAGAGATAAAAAACAATATTGATGTAGATAGTTGTAGATAACTAAACATTTAAGGGCATACATGAAAATCATTTGGTTATATTACATAACTATAATTAGGAGGGTCCTGATTACTTTAAACGGGCATATATGTAATTTATATGTCAAAAGGCCTAAATTAAGGACTCAACATTTTCATGGTGAGAAAGTACAACACATTCAGGAACAAACAGTAACTCCATCATGACTATCAGGGCCTGAACAGGAGGGAGCAGAAAACATGAGTGAAAAGGTTCAGCTTTCATGACGCTGTTCCTGCTTTGCTGTCTTTCTTCATCTGCTGAACTCCTAATCTTTCTATGAGTCTCATCAAAGCTATAGCTCCTTGTGAAACCATCCTCACCCTTGATCGCAAGTCAGAAAGAAAGACTTCTTCCTCTGTGCTCTGAGATCTGTTTATGCTTCTGTGTTATCAATTAGTCTGATCTGCTTTAGTTGGTTGTGTACTTTCTTTATCTTCGTCATTTGAGATTAGAGATCATTTTGTCCTTGTGTCACCC
Source organism: Balaenoptera acutorostrata (assembly GCF_949987535.1). NCBI lineage: Eukaryota > Metazoa > Chordata > Mammalia > Artiodactyla > Balaenopteridae > Balaenoptera > Balaenoptera acutorostrata. The sequence goes on along the minus strand of NC_080068.1, from coordinate 113,660,378 downwards.
TAGCACTATTCCTCTCATAGAGTAAGTAACTTAAGGTCAGTAGACACAGAATCAATAAAGGAGCAACCAAAGAGATAAGAAGCATAGGAACTGGAAACCGTGACAGGAATTTTAAGGAGTGCTTGACAGTATGTAGAGATACCCAGTTACGGGTTGACTCCACGCTGGTGACGTTCCTTGAACACGCCAAGTTGGTTCCGGCTTCAGGACTTCTGCATTTGCTGTTCATGCAGCTTGGTACACTCTTTTTCCAGAGTCACATCTTGCTCTCTCATTTCATTCAGATCTCTATTCAAATGTTAATAACTCCTTGGGAAAACCCATCCCGACTCTTCAATTAAAAATAGTCACCCTCTACCCTTACTACTCCCTACTTCATAGTTATTCTCTGAAATTACATTTACATTATACACCCATTGGTTTGACTGTTCACAGTGTATCTTCCCTAATAGGATACTGGTTGTATGAGATTGAGAACTTTGTTTACTGCTTCATTCCCAGCACCTAGAAACAGTGCCTGGCACTTTATTTAGAAGGCATTCAGTAAATATTGAATGATTTATCTTAATATGTAGGCACAATTATTATTCCTGTTTTACAGTTGACAATACTGAGGTTTGAGAAGTTGAGTAATTGGCAGTTTCACAGCTACTTATCAGTGGAACCATGGTATGAACCTAGGTCTGTCAAACTCTAAAGCCTATACTCTAAAGCCTATTACTCTGCTTTGTTGTTTTGATAAGAGATATTTTCACAGAAAACACATAACTGAGTAGAAACACAGACACCATTCCCTACCTATGTGATCTCTTACACATATACATAGACTATATTTACCTACTTGGGGGATGCCTAACCATTCATAGTACAAGGCCATAATCCACATACTTATCGACCTGATGGCAAGTTACATTCAGAAGGATAGGCAGCTACTTTCAATCTAGAACCAATGATTACACATTTTTATAGAAATGATCTTGGCACTGCCTTCGGCACTGATGGGGGGGCTGGTGGTAGGGTGTGGTAGAAGAGGTGGAACCCTTGAAGCACCTCCATTTTCTGTTTCCTGTATTGGAAATCTATATAAGACTTTGGTTGAAAAAAAGAGGAACTTAGTTTTTTTAAAAGCTAGAAAACTACTGCCTTTAAAAAAAGAATATATATATATATATGGCCTCTAAAGAACACTAATCCTAATGCAAGGAAGAAATGTTGTCTGTGATGTTGCTGTGAATCGGAGTTGTTTGTGAATGTTGTCTGTGAATCATAGTTTACTTTTTGAGGAGAGATTCCACAAGCAGGAGGATGTCTGGGTGCAGAGGAATATCCTATTCTTAGGAGACAGAAGTAAGGAAAGCAGGTAATAACAGAGAACTTTTGCTTTTGGGGGCACTATGAGGTGAGTAACAGAGCTCATCCACCCAGACGATACACCAGGGGGTTGTGGCCACCAGATGGAGGCTGCCAGCTAAACTTCTCCATAAGGTGAGGAAATATTCAATAAAGAAAATCCAAATCTAAATTCAGGCTGGATAAATATGCCTGGGGGCAATGGTCTTCTCATTCTACACTGAGTGGGAAAAGAAAATTCAGAGAAAAATTATTTATCTAAACCTGTTCTTGGGATTACACAAATGAAGTTTGTATCCTTTTCAAGTAGAGACTGAAGTGCATAAAATTTTAAAGATTTCACCTTATTTAAAAGACATCAGAAGTTACTACTGGTGAAAAGTGAGGAAAAAGAAATTTAAGAAAAAAAAATATAGTTAGATTTGGGTTCCTAAAACCCTTCACTAAAATAGAAAAAATTTTTCCTAGCATTAGATGATAGGGAATGAGATTGGATGGCGACAGAGATGGGGACAGGATCCAATGACCTAAATTGAATTTTACATCTAGAATTTCTATATAAACTAGTTTACAAGAGTTCACATTAACAAAACTTCCAATCAAGGAATTAATACCATAGTACTTTTACTATTTTTGAAAGTCATACAACGTTTTTGACAAGGTTTTACTTACTAAAGATTATAAATTAAATACTTACTCTGGGCTACAGTTTAATTTTTTGAGGTCTAAATTCAAGTTAGGTACAGGAGCCCAAACAGGAGTCATGGGTAAAATATTTCTCTCCTGAGTAAGGTTTACAGGTCTCAAACTTTCTGGTTGTGAAGAACTCTGAAGATTCAATCCTCCCAGACTGGAGGACAGCTGGTTCATACCAGGATACTGCTGAAAAGGCAATTCAAAGCAAAACAAAAGAACAATGTTAACAAACATGAATAAATTTTTTTATCCTATATATAGGATGTTAACATACAGAAAAGCAAGAAGATAAAAAAAAATTTTAATCTGGCTTTGTAACAGTAGAATAACTTAATAGGACAGCTCAGTTTAAAGCACTCTTGAAAAAACTCAAAGCAAAAATGCTGAATAAATTTAAACCTTATTTGCATGATTAAACTCCACAACAAAATTTAAATAATGCTTTTTTCAACATCAAGAATTTGGTTTCTCTGAATATCTTTCATACTGGAAAAGCAGGGTAAATGCTTGTTTTTAAAGTTTTTTCAATTTTCAGAATGAGTTGATGCCATAGAAAAGACAATGATGTTCAATGAGTTCTGCTTTGCTTATTTTTTGCTTCCCTTTATATTTTTAGTATTATTCTGAATTCATGCCTTTTATTAACTCAAAGTGACTTAACGAATTAGTTACTATTCACTTTGATGGCCAAACTACCCAATCTTTGGCCAGTGAGATCCCATTAAAGCTGACCCCAGTGTCCTTTTGATATGAACCCACTGTCTTTGTTAGCTTCCTTGCTTTCTGGCATGACATTTTGTACCATTCTTCCTTCAGACTTCAAATTAATCATTTATCCAAAAAAGATTCTTGGTTCCTTTTAAGTAGGGATGGTATCTAGAGACCATAATCTGGATAATAAGGGTGTTCACTGATGGTGTGCTGTTATTACTTCCAGAGTTCTACAATACGTAGAGATAGAAAACATAATACATTTTTAAATAGAAGAAAAAGAATAATCAGTTCACATTGACATTTCCAATTCAAATTTAAGATGATGGTGTTTTAATTTAACTTTTTTGATTTTATGCCTGCATCTCTCTTCTCTTCTGCTGAAAATCTTGATTCCTAATGGTAACAGCCTTACTTATTTGTTTTATCCTACAATATACTAAAATAGTTCCAAAATGACAACACTAATATTATTACAAACGTGAAGTTATTAAATTAAAGATTTCTTTGTAGTTCTTTTTGTCCTTGGATTATTTCCCACTGAGAACATACAAAATACTGAGTTTTAAGATTACTTAGAACAATACTTTTTTCTGTATCAGAATGTATCCAACTTGATAAACTGGTCTGCTTGTTTTTGTTTGATTTTAATTTTTAAGGATTGCTTTTCATCTTTTTTTCCACTAAATAATCTTTTTTGAGTAAACAAAATTTACCTAATTCTAATGTCAAAACTTTACAATAATTCAGAGATATCTTGTTTCACTCTTGATCCCTCCCTCTAAATAACTATTTTTATTAGTTTTTGGTTTAATCTTCCATTGTCCGTATTTACAAATATAAACTAATATATACACTGCTCTAAATATGACCCCTTTTTTCACCTAAAAAAAAAAAGTCCTGGCAATAACTCTATATCTGTATATAGAGATTTTCCACGTTCTTTTTTGTAGTTATCGAGCACTCCATTATGTGAATGTACTGCAGAATTCCAGCTAATCAGTGCAAAATGATAAAGTCAGGAAAATCACTATTTTACAACCCATATGGAAATAAATGATACAGGTAATGGTCATCTGGAATAGATGATAAACAGATATCAATAGATGATAAAGTCACTGGGTGAAAGCTTAATGAGGAACCTCACAGTGAAAAGATCAGGTTGTCACCATATGAACCCACTAATCAATCCTAACACCACTAAAAGTGAGACAACCAAGTATTATTATGATGTACACAGAACCAAAATATACTGTATTTTGGCTTAGGGAAATAAATAAATGAAGTAATATACCTGAATATAATTGAGCCATTAGATCTAATTTCTAATACATAGAAAATGGAACAGAGGAATGAGTTAAATGATACCACAAGAAGCAATCAGCCAAATTCAGAATGTGGAACATTCTACAGGACAAGAGACCCAGGTTTTTCAAAAGATCAAAGGCACAAAAAATGGGGGTGGTGCTTTGTTTTAAAATTAAAAAGAGAATTAAGAGACATAAGCAAATACAATTAGTAAGTTTTGCTCAGCTCCTGATCTGAACAAACTAACTACAGAAGAGCAGTACTGAAACAGTTGGGCAAATCTGAATATGGACTGAATTTTAAACAACATTTAGAAATTATTGTTAATTTTGTTGGATATGATAGTGGTATTGTGGTTTGCAAGAAATTATCTTTTCCATCTCCCTGCCTCCCCTTGCCCAGGATTAGCTTTAAAACCCTCAGTAAGAAAAGGTATGGGTGTGTGTGTGTGTGTGTGTGTGTGTGTGTTTGTGTTTGTGTTTGTGTGTGTGTAGGGGATAGGTCAAACAAGTATAACAAACTGTTGACAGTAACTGAAGCTGATGATCCTAAGGAAAAAAAACCAAAACTGGATAATACAAGAGACTCTTTCAGTTTTCAGTAGAGCTGTAAAGGAGGAGACAAAAATGATTACATGAATCAGTAACAGTGTATAACAGAAAACCTCAAACAGACCCAAGTTTAAGATAAGAATTTAGAATTTAAGAATTAGAATTTAGGATACAAAATAAGGGTGGAATATTTAATCAATGAGGAAAGATAGATTATTTAATAAATATCAGTGAAATTAGAGCTAACTATTGAATATATATGGGGGGGGGGGGAAATGAGATTTATTATTTACATTATGTACCAAAAGAAAACCTTAAAAGACACAAAAAAGTGAAATCACCGAAGTAAAAAAATATATATAGAGGGAATTTTTCCCTAATCTTAAGGTTGAAAAGACTTTTAAAAGATACAAAGGTAAAAACAAAAGAAATTATAATATGACTATATAAAATTAAACATTTCTCCGATTAAGAAAAAAACCATTAAAATTAAAAACAAGTGTCAAGCTGGGGGAAAAAACTGCAATATATTATCAGACAAAAATGTTACAAACTAGAAGGACCTGAATAGAATAATGGTGAAAGAATATGAACAGGGATTTCAGTAAAGAAACACAAATTAATAATTATGAAAATAATTTAATATTTTTGCTTATAAAAAATACTTGGCATACTTAGTAATATTGAAAAGTAGGCAAAGACACTTTTGCTAGGAGTATAAATTGGTACATTATTTCTCCCTACCTGACCACCAAATACTGATCAACTGTTGTCTACTATACATCTCCACTTGGATGTCTATTAGGTATTCTAACTTAATATGGCCAATTCGATTCCTATTCCCAGAACTATTCCTCTGTCTTCACCATCTAAGTAAGTACACTACCGTCTATCCAGGTGCCCTGCCAAAAACCTAAGGGTTATCCTTGATGCTTCCTTTCTCTCACCCACCACATCCAATCCATCAATAAGTCAAAAGATATCCCCTATCCATCCACTTTTCACTACCTCTGCCAATACCACCTTAGAAGAAAGCACAATCATCTATTTCTGGGATGATGGCAAAGCTTCCATTTGTCTCCCTGTTTCCACTTTTATCTTTTCAAATACTCCCAGCCCTAATCCGTTCTTCACATAGTAGCCAAATGAGTCTCTAAATACGTAAATCAGATTTCATTCCATTACATAAAATCTCCTATGTTTTCCCTTTGCACTTGATGTAAAATCCAAGCTTCTGACTATGGTTCTTCCCTAGCTCTCTGATCTCACTCCTGTTATTCTTCCCATTGCTAACTGAGTTCCAGCCACACTGGGACTTTGGTCCTAGAACATGTTAAAGTTGCTCCTGCCTTACGTTTCTGTATATTTGTTTCCTCAGCCTGAAATCCTCTACCCCCAGATTTTTCCATGTCTGGCTTTTCCTGTCATTCAGATATTAACTCAAACATAACTTCTACAATGAGGGCCTTCCTGACTGTTTACTCTTTATACCCAACCCCTGAAATTTCTTCCACTCCTCTTGATTCATAGCACTTGTAACTATTTGAAATTAGCTTGTTTTTGTTTTTATTTTTTAAAGTATTTACTGAATTTGTTACAATATTGCTTCTGTTTTATGTTTTGGTTTTTTGGCCACTAGGCATGGGGATCCTAGCTCCCTGACCAGGGATTGAACCTGCACCCCCTGCACTAGAAGGCAAAGTCTTAACCACTGGACCGCCAGGGAAGTCCCCGAAACTAGTTTGTTAATTTATTGCTTTACTTACTTACTGTCCCATTGGCCCTGCCTTCCCACCAAGTTTCTTGAGAGAGGGAACTCTGTTGTGTTCACTTAGCTTCCTCTTGTAACCTCAGTGCCTAGAGTAGGGCTGCCACACAGTAGAAACTCAGTTAAGTTTTCACTGAATGAATAAGTAGAGAGAAATTCTAAAGACTGGTAAAATTAGGTGCTATGATTCACTAATGTCACCTGAAGAGATTTCATATAAGGAAATAATGAGACGAATGCACAAGGTTTGTGCACACGTGTATATTTTGATTTTGACACTCAAGTTATGCCCAATAGTGGCAGACTGGGTGATTATAAAATGTTATGCAGCTATCAGATGAAGGATATGTAATAATATAGAAAGGTTTCCTCTTATGCTGTTCAAGGATTTTAAAAAAATGCAAAACAATGCCCATATTTATCAACTTATTTGTTTGTATAAATAAGTCATTTAGATGACCAGCTTCTTTACTGGCTTTCTCCTGCAAATGCATACAGCAAGAAACCCAGAAGGACAGACCCCAACTGTTACTTTTTATATCTTGATGGTGGGAGTATTGATTGATATTTATTTTCTTCTTTTTTGCTTATCTGCATTTTCCTACAGTTGATCATGCACATTTTTTTTTGGTTAAAAAAAAAGCCATACAGTATCTGTATCTGGTTTTTTACATATTCACTAAAATATTTTTCTATTTTTTATTTTCATTTTTTAAAAAATTAATTAATTAATTAATTTATTTTTGGCTGTGTTGGGTCTTCGTTTCTGCGCGAGGGCTTTCTCTAGTTGCGGCAAGCGGGGGCCACTCTTCATCGCGGTGCGCGGGCCTCTCACTATCGTGGCCTCTCTTCTTGCGGAGCACAGGCTCCAGACGCGCAGGCTCAGTAGTTGTGGCTCACGGGCCTAGCTGCTCCGCGGCATGTGGGATCTTCCCAGACCAGGGCTTGAACCCGTGTCCCCTGCATTAGCAGGCAGACTCTCAACCACTGAGCCACCAGGGAAGCCCTTATTTTCATTTTTAAACATCAACTTTTTACCTGTTTTTCTACCCTGAAAAACTAATTTTAAGTTTTTTTCTTCCTCAAAGGGCAGCCATTGGGGTTTCCCATTACTTAATAAAGGTCATCATAAATAAATGAACACAAAGAAAGCCCTTAGATTTCAGAACCCTCCCACTGGGGTTATACTAAATGCAACATTTAAAGGCATTTCAATTTTACTATAGAAAGCTGCTAAAAGCTAAATTAAAATATTCTAACTAGGATTTCAAAAATAAATGGCTGCTTTTAAAATTAGCTTGTTAATGTTAATATTAGATTAAAATCTATAACCTTTTTTTTTAGTACACAGGTAAGAATTCAAAAGCACATCCTAGCTATGTGCCTAAATCATTATTGCTCAGTTACCCTGAAATAGTGGTGTTCCATCTGGACCAATAAAGTCATAAAGAAAATCTAACAAAATGGAAGGCAGGGAAATCTGTACTAACCAACCATATTTCTCCAGTGCCACTCCCAGTTTCCTTCTTTCTTCTGTGCTTTAATTCTAAGATTAAATTCCAGGAACAAATGGTTTTCTTATTTCCCCTCTAATTTTCATCAGTTCACCACCAGATGAAATTTCTGTAAGGTTAGTCTACTACGAGCAGTTTTTTATTGTAAGTAGAATGCTTTTGCCATTTAAATCGTTTCCTTATATTTTATTTTTTCCCCAATAAATATAAATGTAAAATACTTATTGTCCTATTATTAAACTGATATGGTATTTAACAGGTAACTCCGAGAAAGGTCATGTCAAAAGAGGTCATAGCAGTAATTATGAACAAAAGAGGCCATAGCAGTAATTATGAACAAATGTGTTAATGAGCATGTATGTGTATGGAGGCTTTTACGAATTTCAGTTATATGTCACGGAGAGTTCTTCAAGTTAAGAACTGAGACCAAAATCCCAAACCACGCTTATACCATGTCATTTTTTGAGGAGAAAGCCAGCTTAGTAATACAGAATTTAAAATAACATTTACTTTAACTTCCCAATCATAAAATTAATACCCGTACATTCCAGAGCCCCTGAAAAATAAAAGTACAATGCAGAAGAGAAAAATCACAGTAATACCTTTTATCTTCTTCTATGTATGCATGAGTGCACACACACACACACACACACACACACAAACTGGAATCAAATTCTAAGTATGTCTGATCTAGACTTACCTGTATTCATACCTATGATCCATTTGAATCACCAGGGGTTTGTCAGAATTGATAATAGTTTCACAATTTTTATATGATTTTTTTTTTATGACTAAATACATACTTGAGCATACTGCTGGAATCCAGAATACATTGGGCTACTGGGCGGTACTCCAGAATTAAGTGGTGCTGTAGCATTCTGATATCCAGGCTGAAGAGTTGGATAACCATACCCAAACGGCTTAGCCATTTTTGAAGGCTGAGGAGCAGCTGGGGCTGGGGCTGGAGCAGGGTCAGGCTCAGGAGCGGGATCAGGAGCAGGACTGCTTGCTGATGAGGAAAGCATGTCTAACAAAGGGAAAATCATGGTGTTAACAACTGACAATCAGGACTCCACAAATACTCTTGGGTGAGCCATAGCCTCTGGCGTCTCCCGTTTTATTAAAACGTTTTTATTATGAGAATTTTTGAACATACACAAAAGTAGAGAGAATAGAATAATAAACCCCATATATCCATTACTCAGCTTTAATAATCATCAGTATTTTGCTAATCTTGTTTCACATGTTCCTACCCCATCTTTTTTTTTTTAACACATGTATTTACAAGAAAACCCCATTTTGTATCATTTCATTGACAAATACTTCAATTGGTATTTCTAACAGATAAGACCTTTATATTTATGCGTATTAAATATATATAATACCACATAGCATATAATATATATTTATGTATATTAAAAATACAGTTATTTTTCCTTTTATTCTCTCAGCAGAAATGGCGCTAAGAAGCAGAAGACAAAGCAAAGCAATAAAAAGAGTGTCGGGCTTCCCTGGTGGCGCAGTGGTTAAGAATCCGCCTGCCGATGCAGGGGACACGGGTTCAAGCCCTGGTCCTGGAAGATCCCACATGCTACAGAGCAGCTAAGCTCGTTCGCCACAACTACTGAGCCTGTGCTCTAGAGCCGGTGAGCCACAGCTACTGAGCCTGCATGCCACAACTACTGAAGCTGCGTGCCTAGAGCCCGTGCTCCGCAACAAGAGAAGCCACCGCAATGAAAAGCCCGCGCACCGCAACAAAGAGTAGCCCCCACTCTCTGCAACTAGAGAAAGCCCACGCCCAGCAACAAAGACCCAACGCAGCCAAAACTAAATAAATAAAATAAATTTAAAAAAAACAAAAAGAGTGTCAACTACTCTTTGCTCTAACTTGCCTTTTTATCTGACCCTGACATTTATTTTTTAAAAAAGTCCATGGAAGGAGTGGCGTATTACCACAATCCCCTAGAAGTCTGCTTTATTTGCAGAGGCAAAAATGAAAGTATGAAAGACTGTCTAGAATAGTGTCCAGCTCCTAAAACAATGTCTGGTATGTAGTAGAGGCCAAATAAAATTTAATGAATGAATGTTCTTCCTTTATTTAAATTTAAAACAGAAACTAAAACTTGATTAAAACTGGGGGAAAAAAACTGTAGAAAATGTAACCACCATATACAAGAATAACAACAACAAAAAGTCAAATCTAAAATACATGTGTATTTTAATCTCTCATGTCACTGTATTTCACTGTATATTTTCATATAAAAATTATATTCTTCACCAGCAATCAGACTCTGCAAAAAAAAAATATGTTCTTAAAAGCATCTGACTTGGGCTTCCCTGGTGGCGCAGTGGTTGAGAATCTGCCTGCTAATGCAGGAGACACGGGTTCGAGCCCTGGTCTGGGAAGATCCCACATGCCGCGGAGCGGCTGGGCCCGTGAGCCACAGCTGCTGAGCCTGCGCGTCTGGAGCCTGTGCCCCGCAGCAGGAGGGGCCGCGATAGTGAAAGGCCCGCGCACCGCGATGAAGAGCGGTCCCCGCACCGCGATGAAGAGTGGCCCCCACTTGCCGCAACTAGAGAAAGCCCTCGCACGAACCGAAGACCCAGCACAGCCAAAAATAAAATAAATAAATAAATAAAATAAATAAATTAAAAAAAAAAAAAGTACGAAAAAAAAAAAAAAAGCATCTGACTTAACAAATTTATTTTTTCAAAGTTCATTGAGGAATCATCTTTCTACTGACTCTCTTCGCTCTCATTTTGAAGAGACCTTCCTAGACATTCTGCTGTCTATTGTCTTGTGCTAATTAGGCAAGCACTGGCTTACTGGCTTTCTGGTAACTTCCCAGACTTCTTAAAAGGACTAGAGCGTCAAAGCAGTGTCATATACTTAGATTTCCTGCTTGTCTCTCCTCAATGTGATGGGACTGTAAGTAGAAAGGTCTCTTAACATGACAACAGTCATCAGCTTAAGAAATGAAGAACTGGAGTCCTAAACATGAGGGTCTAAAACTTTTTCCCCCTTTTTTAGGAAAAGGACAGTATTTCATACATTTCTATAGTCCCTAAGATCTACCTAGTACCTGACACATAGACTTAATTCAGTTAATCTTACTGTGATAGATTTTCATGGCTTTCCTTAATTTCGGTGCAGTATACATAGCTAGAAAATTTACCTAAGGTTATTCACTTACTGTCAAAGCACAGTTCATAACAAGATTAAGATTTGTTGATTAAATGAATACAGATAAACACAGCAAGGTCTAACTCCAAGGCCATCATCTTTTAACTACACCACATTAGATGTTTTATTTCAGGTTAATTTGAAGCTCATGATATACGATAGTTGAATAAATAGTATTCATCTTTTAGTGAATGAAGTAACTCTTCTAGAATATTTTGACAATGGTAATTGCTTTTGGAATGGTCCACAACTTTTTACACACACACAGGCACACACTCTCCCTCTCTCTCTCTCTCTCTCTCTCTCTCTCTCTCTCTCTCTCTCTCTCTCTCAGATCCCTAGGGAAAGAACCCTTAACCACAAAAGGCTGAGTAGCTTATTTATCTTGAAATGTTAAAAGGGAACTCTGTACTAAGCTGAGAAGATTAAAGTTTTCTACTGACTCATAGATCAGAGATAGCAAGACGGTGTGTGAAGTCCAGCACACTCCAACTTCAATTAAGCTTCATCCTGGATAATTAACAACATGATAAGAAATAAAGCGAAGAACAAAATTACTTGTTCTGTTAATCCTAAAGTTTCGAATCATTAGAAAGAAAAGACAAATAAGGAGGTCAGGTGTGGTTGTCAGGCTGTCAGTGATAGGAGACAGGCAAATAAGGAAGATCACAGCACAAGATGCTATAATGAAATAACTAATCATTATAGAAGTTCAGTTCGTAATTTTTTTAAACACTATCCACCACTCCTGTTCCTACATATGACCAAAGTTACTTCCAGATATGGCTAAAAGTAATGCCTCCAAAACCTACCCCCAAGTTGGTTAATCTATTTACCTGGTGGAGGCAGCCAGGAGCCATAGGGGGAGTAAAGAGTCAAAGACTATTTATATTCAGAGGCTAGTTGGAAGAAATTCAAGGACCTAAGCATGAGAACAGAAATATAAAATTTATTTAAGGAATTATTAGCATAAAAAAGAAGGGAAAAGAAGAGAAAAATTATTCAGTATTAAGTCTTTTAGAAAGAGGAAAAAGATAAAGAGCATGGTAACAAAAATCAAATAATAAATTTCCTTAGGCCTCCCCAAAACAGCATCCACAGTTGTTATATGACAATTACACCATTAAATTAAGGCTGAAAAAACCAGGAAAATGTCCCTTTTTTCTGTTAAAAATATAGTCTGCTAATTATGTATAGTACATGTTCATGTTTGAAAGTAATTGATGGTCAGTAACTTTTGAAATAAACATCAAATATGCACCAAACAAATTACCTGGATAGCTGCCTCCTTCTAGGGCATCGTAACTGTTGGGCATTGGAGAAGCACTGCTTGTGGTAGAAGAGCTGTCAACACCTAAAAGGAAAACCAAAATATCTACTAAGTTTAAAATGACAACATATCTTAAAGCAACCTTTGGCAATTTTGAAAAACGATGTTTTGCTGATCTAGGAAAATTCCTGATCCTAAAAACATGAAATGACTGATGTTTAATGACATTTAAAAAACCATACATAAATTTCTGATAACAAGAACAGGGGGCGAAAGTGGGAAGAATACGGAGCTGATAAGTGGAATAAAATTTAAGCAGACACACATGAAAGCATCTTAAAGAAAAGATACACAACTTTCAAAGTAGTCAAACACACAAACATCGATTTTAGATTGATAGAAATGTTAATAAAATCACACCTCAAAGACTGGATCTACCAAATCACAAGCTATTGAATACCCTATATCAATATCACGCTATTTTAAGATAATTAAATTTTAATCACTTTTATAACTCAGCATAGCTGTATGAAGCCTTCATAAGAGAGGAATCTATGGCTTGGGTTGCTACCTAGCATGTTACTAAGCTTTTCTATGCCTCGGTTTATTCATCTGCTCAATAAAGATTAAACAGTACCTGCCATATTTAATAAGGTAACGAAAATAAAAGGTACTCTAATAAATATGTGTTAGACTGTAAGAATTTTTATTATATGTGTTCGTTCAAAACTTGAAAGATTAATGGGAATATTCAGTGGCCATTTACGATAAAACGTAGTGGTGTCACACAGCTGGTAGAACATATATTTCTCTCATTCATTCACTTAACAAATATTTTATGGAGAGCCTACAGTTAACATAGGTAGATACACTAGAGTCTATACTAATGAATAAAACTGAAAACGCACACAGCCTCTCTCTTGTGTTAAAGATCTTGGTCTTTTTCACCAGAAGACAAAATTCTGTGGTACAGAGGTTATCCCTGGCTCTTAACACCAATATTATAACCGGGTTTAAACTACATTTTAGGTTAATTTTCACCTGTGATACAGAAAGAATAGATATGCATAATTATCTTTCACTGAATAATTTTGGATAACTACAAGAACTCACTGTATTGACTCAGGGCATAATAGCTAAAATTTTTTGTGTAGGAATATTTTGTTATCAGTAAAGAACATGATCTGGAGGCAAAAGACTGTAGTTACATTAGACTCTGTCATTTAATTGCTAAATAACTTTGGGTAAGTGACAATCATCATAATACTCTCTCTCGCAAAATGAGAACAATTTTTTAAATGCCCTATGTGTGCTTTTTAAGTTCTTGTGATGCTTAGATGAGACAGTGGTTATGAAGCAACTTACAAAACATGAAGGCTATAAAATAAATAATAGGTGAAAGACACTAATACATACAAAGTGCTTTCTTTGTGATAAATAGAATATTGTTGCATATATATGTCATTACTCTTAATTAAGAATGGGAAGTAATGGCTCTTCCTTTTCCTTGTATTTGTGAATTTATAACTAAAGAAGAATGCTGATATACAAGGTCAAAAGTCTTGAAGTAATAGCATTAAAAAACAATACACCAAAACCCAAATATTCACCAAGGGATGAATGGATGAACAAAATGTGGTATATCTATACAATGGGATATTATTCAGCTATAAAAAGGAATTAAGTACTGATACAGGCTACAATATGAATGACCCTTGAAAACATGCTAAGCAAAAGAAGCCAGACACAGAAGGTCACACACTGAATGATTTTATTTATATGAAATATCCAGAATAGGTAAATCTCTGGAGATAGAAAGTAGATTGGTGGTTGCCAGGGGCTGAGAGGAGGGGGAAATGAGAAGTTACTGCTTAATGAGTATAGAGTTCTTTTTTAGGATGATGAAAATGTTTAGTTTTATCAAGTTCACTACATTTACAAAGTTAGAACTAGAAAGAAGTGGTGACTGCATGACAACCCAAATGACAGAATCAGATAGAGGTGGTGGTTGCATGACACTGTGAATATACTAAATGCTACTGTATGCTTTAAAATGTTTAATTTTATGTTATGTAGATTTCACCTCAAAACAAAACAAAACCAATATGCCAAGACATTTCAATGGGGAAAGAATATTCTCTTCAACAAACTGTGCTGGAACAGCTAGATATCCACATGCAGCAGAATGAAGTTAGACGCCTTCCTTACACCTTATGCTAAAGTTAACTCAAAATGGATCATAGACCTAAATGTAAGTGCTAAAACTCTTAAAATATGGGAGTAAATCTTCACGACCTTCGGTTAGGCAATGGATTTTTAGATATGACATCAAAGGCACAATCAACAAAAGAAAGACAATAGATATACTGGACTTCATCAAATTAAAAACTTTTGTGTTCCAAAGATATCATTAAGAAAATAAAGAGATAACCCACAGAATGAGAGAATATATTTGCAAATCATATATCTAGTTAATAAAGGTGTAATATGCAAAATATTTACAGAACTCTTATGACTCAACAATAAAAAGACAAATAACCAAATTAAAATGAGTAAGGGATCTAAACAGACATTTCTCCAAAAAAGATAAACCAATGGCCAATAAGCATATGAAAAGATGCTCAACATCACTAGCTATTCTGGAAATAAAAATCAAAAACACAGTGAGATACCATTTCACATCCACTAGGATGTCTGTAATTCAAAAGACAGATAACAGAAAGTTCTGGCAATGATGTGGAGAAATGGAAGCCTCCACGAGATTGTAAAATGTTGTAGCCATGTTGAAAAACAGTCTGACAGTTTCTCAAAAGGTGGCAAACAGTTATCACATGACCTGGCAATTCCATTCAAGAGAAATGAAAACATACACCCCCACAAACAGTTGTGCGTGAACGCTGACATAAGCATTACGCATAACAGCCCAAAAGTAGAAACAACCCAGATGTCCAACAACTTACGAACAGGTAAATAAAATGTGATATATATCCACACAATAAGATATTATTTAGCAATAGAAAGGAACACAGGACTGATACATGCCATAACACGGATAAAACTTGAAAACATTATGCTGAGAAAGAAGCCAATCACAAAAACCAAATAGTGTATGATCTGTTTATATGAAAGGTTCAAAACAAACAAATCTATAAAAACAAAAAGTAGATTAGTAGATTAGCGCATGTATGTGCGCGTGTGTTGCGTGTAGGGAGACAAGAATAGGAAGTGACTGCTAAAACATGGAGTTTCTACTTTGAGGTGAAGAAAATGTTCTAGAATTACACAGTGATGGTTGCAGAACTTTGTTTAAATTTAAATGAGTGAATTTTATGGTATGTGAATTATATCTCAATGAAGTTGTTATTATAAAAATACCATAGAGGGCTTCCCTGGTGGCGCAGTGGTTGAGAATCTGCCTGCCAATGCAGGGAACACAGGTTCAAGCCCTGGTCTGGGAAGATCCCACATGCCGTGGAGCAACTAGGCCCATGAGCCACAACTATTGAGCCTGCGCGTCTGGAGCCTGTGCTCCCAACAAGAGAGGCCACGACAGTGAGAGGCCTGCGCACCGCGATGAAGAGTGGACCCTGCTTGCCGCAACTGGAGAAAGCCCTTGCACAGAAACGAAGACCCAGCACAGCCAAAAAAAAAAAAAAAAAATACCATAGAGAACAAACGTATGGACACCAAGGGGGAAAGTGGCGGGGGTGGTGGGGGTGGTGGTGGGATGAACTGGGAGATTGGGATTGACATGTATACACTGATGTGTATAAAACTGATGACTAATAAGAACCTGCTGTATAAAAAAATAAAATAAAATTCAAAAATTAAAAAAAAAATACCATAGAAGCAAAAATAAACAAATGAGACCTAATCAAACTTAAACGTTTTTGCACAGCAAAGGAAAACACCAACAAAATGAAAAGACAATCTATGGAAGGGGAGAAAAAAATTGGCAAACGATGAGACCAACATGAGGTTAAATATCCAAAATACACAAACAGCTCATATAACTCAGTATCAAAAAAAACCAGACAACCCAATCAAAAAAATGGGCAGAAGACCTAAATAGACATTTTAACAAAGAAGACATACAGATTATCAACAGGCACATGAAAAGATGCTCAACATTACTAATTATTATAGAAATGCAAATCAAAACCACAATGAGGTATCACCTCACACTGGTCAGAATGGCCATCAACAAAAAGTCTACAAATAAGAAATGCTGGAGAGGGTGTGGAGAAAAGGGAACCCTCATGCACTGTTGGTGGGAATGTAAATTGGTGCTACCACTATGGAGAACAGCATGGGGGTTCCTTAAAAAAGTAAAAATAGAGCTACCATATGATCCAGCAATCCCACTGTTGGGGGTATATATCCAGAAAAAATAAAAACTCTAATTTGAAAAGATATATGCACATCAATGTTCAGAGCAGCACTATTTACAATAGCCAAGACATGGAAGCAACCCACGTGCCCATCAACTGACAATTAGCTTAAGGACATGTAGAGAGTATGTGTGTATGTATGTGTGTGTGTGTGTGTGTGTGTGTGTGTATTTATATATATACACACACAATAGAATATTACTCAGCCATAAAAAAAGAATGAAATATCGCCATTTACAGCAACATGGATGGACCTACAGAAAATTATACTTAGTGAAGTCAGACAGAGAAAGACAAATACTATATGATATCACTTATATGTGGAATCTAAAAAATAATACAAATGAATCTATATACAAAACAAAACAAAGCTTTTGCACAGCTAAGGAAACCATAAACAAGATGAAAATACAACCCTCAGAATGGGAGAAAATATTTGCAAACAAATCAACGGACAAAGGATTAATCTCCAAAAATATATAAACAGCTCATGCAGCTCACTATTAAAAAAACAAAAACAACCCAATCCAAAAATGGGCAGAAGACCTAAATAGACATTTCTCCAAAGAAGACATACAGATGGCCAAGAAGCACATGAAAAGCTGCTCAACATCACTAATTATTAGAGCAATGCAAATCAAAACTACAATGAGGTATCACCTCACACCAGTTAGAATGGGCATCATCAGAAAATCTACAAACAACAAATGCTGGAGAGGGTGTGGAGAAAAGGGAACCCTCTTGCACTGTTGGTGGGAATGTAAATTGATACAGCCACTATGGAGAACAGTATGGAGGTTCCCTAAAAAACTAAAAATAGAATTACCATATGATCCAGCAATCCCACTACTGGGCATATACCCAGAGAAAACCATAATTCGAAAAGACACATGAACCCCAATGTTCCCAATGTTCATTGCAGCACTATTTACAATAGCCAGGTCATGGAAGCAACCTAAATGCCCATTGACAGACGAATGGATAAAGAAGATGTGGTATATATATACCATGGAATATTACTCAGCCATAAAAAGGAACGAAATTGGGTCATTTGTAGAGACGTGGATGGATCTAGAGACTGTCATACAGAGTGAAGTAAGTCAGAAAGAGAAAAACAAATATCGTATATTATATAACGCATATATGTGGAACCTAGAAAAATGGTACAGATGAACTGGTTTGCAGGGCAGAAATAGAGACACAGATGTAGAGAACAAACATATGGACACCAAGGGGGAAAGCGGCGGGGGTTCGGGGGTGGTGTGATGAATTGGGCGATTGGGATTGACATGTATACACTGATGTGTATAAAATTGATGAGTAATAAGGACCTGCTGTATAAAAAAATATATAAAATAAAATTTAAAAATAAAAAGAAAAAACCCGAACCAAAACAGACTCACAGACATAGAAAACAAACTTATGGTTACTAAAGGGGAGGTGGGAGTGGGACAAATTAGGAGTATAGGATTAACAGGTACATAATACACAATACTACTTAATTATGCTGCTTAGCTTCTTCTCTCCATGTCAAATCAAATATTAATGCTTAAAAATATTGCCCATTTAGATAATAGTGCTATAGTAACAAACTTTAAAGTATTAATTTGATAGAAATATTCTATTTTATTTATTGGATAATTTGAAACCTGCTAGTTTAAAATCCACTTTCAGGGCTTCCCTGGTGGCACAGTGATTAAGAATCCGCTTGCCAATGCAGGGGACACGGGTTCGAGCCCTGGTCCGGGAAGATCCCACATACCACGGAGCAACTAAGCCCATGCGCCACAACTACTGAGCCTGCGCTCTAGAGCCCGTGAGCCACAACTACTGAGCCCGGCGCCACAACTACTGAAGCCCACGCACCTAGAGCCCGTGCTCTGCAACAAGAGAAGCCACCCAATGAGAAGCCCGCGCACCACAACAAAGAGTAGCCCCCGCTCGCCGCAACTAGAGAAAAGTCTGCACGCAGCAACAAAGACCCAATGCAGCCAAAAATAAAAATAAATAAATAAATTTATTAAAAAATAAAATAAAATTCACTTTCAGGGACTTCCCTCGTAGTCCAGTGGTTAAGAATCCACCTTCCAATGCAGGGGACACGGGTTCAATCCCTGGTCGGGGAACTAAGATTCCCACATGCTGTGGGGAAACTAAGCCCATGCGCTCTAGAGCCCGCGCACCACAACTAGAGAGCCCGCACGCCTCGACTAGAGAGAAGCCTGAGTGCAGCAACGAAGAGCCTGCGTGCTGCAACAAAAGATCCCACGTGCCGCGACTAAGACCCAATGCAGCTGAATAAATAATTTTAAAAAATTTTTTAAATTCACTTTCAGAAGAAAAGAACAAATGCAAATCTCTATTTTGAACTTGTTAAAATATCAAAGTAACAATAAAAGTTATAAATCCAGATGAACCACTAAACTAAACAGACTCAAACTTTGCTAAAACTTATTGTTCAGATTAATTCTAATTAGGTTACGCCATTACTGCCAACACAAATCAAAATGATATTTTTTAAAAAGGTACATTATGAAACATGTCAATATTCTAAACATGCTTAAAAACACCTTCACTAGTTCCCCTACCATTTTACAGAATAAGGTCTAAATGCTTTTATACTGCCATAAAAAAAACTTCAAAATTTGTCTTCCACTTTCCTTGTCACCTCCATCTTCCCTCTTTTACCTTATGATATAGTCACACCCAACTTCTCACTCTTCATCCCAATACACTATTTTTTGTGTTATGTACCGTACATATTGGTCTGTTAGCCTAGATTTTCTTTTTCCACATGGCAAATTCCTACTCATCCTTCAAATTTCAAACCCTTCCTAAAACCTTTCTGACATGCCAATGGAAATCATTTCTTCTCCTATATAGGGACATTTTCTTAACCCTGAATTACTGTACTTTTCAAGCTGTACTGTAATCACCTATGATATCTGCTTCCCTGTCATATTATTAGTATATAGAGGCAGCTATGCTACTGTATTGATATTTGGAACCACGATACCAAGCAAAATACTGCTTTCTAAATACAAGCTAGTTTTAGTCGAATGAGAAGCTTTGGTACTTGTCACCACTCTTAAAACCTCTGATAGGTCTAGTTTGCCTTAGTCACTTCACGCTACAATTAGTGATAACAAATATTCTGAGATCAAACGGAGGGTGAATATGAATGTAATACTTGGGAAACATTTTCCCTCATTCTTTTTTACTGGCTGTATGTCACAGGTTGAGAGAAGAAAAGGGGAAGTCAGAAAAGAGGGGGAGCTGAATCTGAGGAAGTAAGGAGTAAGGTCAAATGAATAGCTCAGAATCTGTGAAGTTGGGGGAAAAAAACCAGGACGCACTGAAGCCTTCTAAAAAAAACTTAAGCCATTCTCTCTCTATGGGTCAACAAAGCCTAATATACTTACTTACTAGTATTGTTCAATTTGAAATTAACCAGGTAATTTGAGATTTCATTTCCCATAACTTGTATAAAATATGGAAAAACTGTGAGTCAAATTCCATCTCTACCACTTACCAGTTGAGAGAAAATGGACAAGACTCCTAACATTTCTGAGCCATTCCTTATTTGTAAAAACAGATGTTATAACACCTACTCCACAGGCCTAATGTTAAGATTAAACAGCTATAACAGATATAAATTAAACAGATACTAGCCAGAGACTCAGGAAATGTTCTTCTTTTTTTCTCTTCCCTCTTCCTATGCTAAAACAGTGCTACAAAAGAGGGGAAAAGAAAGACCAAGACAAGAACCTCCTGATGGATAAGGCCAATCGTTTGTTCTCAGACTTTCCTTAACATTTATCACTGCGAACCAAGTTACTTTTGATTTGTAAAAATGGTTCTCTTCTTTCGGTAATACTCTGCTAATACTCTCCCCCCCTCTCCAATCTTCCTTCTACCTTAGTCTAAGAACTCTTATTTCTTACTGGCTTATTCCAAAAGCTTCAAGCTCTAATCAATTTCTTCTGTAAATGCAAAATCAATTTGCATTTCCAAAATGCAAGTTTGGTTACGTTATTTTCCATTGTAAACTCCTTCAGTGACCTCTCACTACCTTCAAGATAAAATCCAAACTCCTTACTAGGAAACACAAGGTTCTTAAAGATCTTACCCAGCCATCCTACTCACCCTCATTCAATTCTTCTTGCCACTGTTCTCTGCAAACCATAGGTCCCAAACTCACTAAAGTTCCCCAAATATGCTACCTTCTCTCAAGTGTCTTGCTTTGTTTCAAAAAGTGTCTCTGCCTCTCCCCAGATCCCTCACTTGCCCAATTCCAAGTTCTTTCAGATTCAGTTTAGGTTCCCCTGCCCGCCCTCCAGGAGAATCCTCCCTGTCATCCCACCCTACCTCTGGTTCCAAATTCTCCTATGTATTCCTATAAAACACTATGATTAACACAGGACTTACTATCATTTTGTTCTATATTCCAAATCAGACTGTGAGCTTCTTGGGTTTTTAATCAAGCTCACAAATAGGGGATTATTAATTTGTTTATAAATTGGTTGTTCAGAACTCAGAACACACTTTTTCAAAGAAATAATGAAATAACTGGCATTTATTATCCCAAGTTGTTTTATAAGCACTCTTAAAAAAACCCATAATCCATATTATTGATTAAACACTATACATTTATGACAGGCTGGAAAATATAAAGCATTTGCAAATGTTTAGTATTTCAGTTAATTAGTTTTAGGGCTAGCCTAGACATCCAATCACCATCCAATCACTATTTCTATTTGAAAGTGCCTTCTGAATTCTAACTCTGGACACTGGTACCAAATCTCCTTCTGCTATAGCCCTAATACTCTTCCCTCTTCCACTGTACAGAGAGTTGGAGTTTCCAGCTATAGCAATTATATATACAGGATGTTTGCAAGCTAGATGTTCAGCTAACAGGTATCATCTGCAAACACATGACCACATTTTCTTTTCAGTGTATATGAATACTGAAAACCCTGAAACTAATACTGTTCTTAATGGCATGGGTATCTTTTTATATCCTTCACAGACCTAGGACATGTATTCAATTTCTAAAATTTAAAAAATATACTAAATTCAATATGTATTGAATTTAGTTGAAAGATATTTATTTGTTAAAATAATCACATAGTACATCAGTTAAAGAGAAAGATAGATTTGAACCCTTTTAGGGATTTTCTTTGGCGGGGGGTAGGGGAGTGGTGGAAGGAAAGGGAAGATGTTGATCGAAGAGTACAATCTTCCAGCTATACATGTTCTAGGGATCTGGGGATCTAATGTATAGCATAATGATTATAGTTAACAATACCATATTATATACTTGAATTAAAAAAAATAAAAAAGAAGAATTTTCTGTGGAAGTTAGCGATAAGGCCAATACTGTGCTATTATCTACAGGAGTTGACTTAATTTGTTCTGTGTCAAAATACAACATTACTTTTTAAAATATCCAAGCAAACCATAAACATATCATTATCTGTGACATAGTACCTGGCACTGAATAATTACTATTAGCCTCTGTGAAAGTCAAATAAAAACTGACTAGCACCTTAAAACTCATTATGAAAAAATCAGAAGTTTTTTCCTAACATCATTTACAAAATATAGCATCAAGCTGTCACATTACTAGAGGCATGGGAGAGAGCTTCCTGTTGTCCTCTGGCCTCTTCCTAACCTGAAAACTCCCTAGAGGAAAGGCACTGGGCGTATGGATAGCAGGTGACAGAACATTAGCTGACAGTGTCTCCCAGGGACTAGGGCTGATACTGATCTTTGGTTTTTTACTTCCCTCTTTCACTTTATTTCACTGCTTACTCCCTTTCACTCCCATTTTCAAGTTAGTATTTCTTACTAGTATAGGTATGACAGTACTTGTCTTCAGTACTAAATCTAAACTAATAAAAGGTCCACTCTAGCACTGACAACTGAAGGAGTGAATACCTGTGACTGAATAAACTTAGTGAGGAATTTAAGATATAACCATTATGGGAACCTGATAGCTTGCTATCTGCTCAAGCTTTCTTTAAGTTTATTCTCCAACAATTCTGAACTTTTAGAAGCTGCCAAGAAAACATAAGACTGTCTCTAGTACAAAATCCTATTTTAGTTTCCAAGTGTGCATTTAATGAGGAAACCTTAAAAAGGAAGCCTATTTGTAGCATGTAATTTAAAAAATTAGATGGTTTAATGTAAAATCAGAACTGAAATCAAAATTTCCTTTTAAAACTGAAAGTTTTAAATAAATATCCGTGTACTTGACTCCTGGATAGACCCGCTGTCAAGGAAACCCTAAGCTTTAATAAATGAAAAGCGAAAATAAGAGGATAGTTACTTTAAATATAACTATAAAGAAGATTATTACTGATTTCCAAACCTGCTTGCTAGTTGATATTTCATTACCGCTCAATAAATTTTTCCAAAATTGGAGAATAATCCACATAAACTAAACACACAAAAATCTCATGATTATAGGGAATGAATACCACTGAAATGCTTAAAAAATAGAGCACTCCAAAATCTCTACTTGACAGATACACTTATATGTAATCTCTGCACCAATTTGAGGCATTCTTCTACTTTTTTACATATGAAAAAAATACTGTAACTGAGCAGGATTTAAAAAATAAAATAAAATTCATTTTAAAGCTAGATTTCCTTTTCATTTTTTCTTTCCCCTCACTTAGAATGTCCCTTTAATTTGCAATCAACAAAAATAGGACTTTTTTTTTTTTTTTACAAACCATGAAGAGATAACACCAGGATCCTAGTAAAAATGTCCATAGTCCAGTCATTATTTTGCTGCATAATAAAAAAGGCAAAGGAGGAAGACAACATGTAAGAAATGCCATGGTGACCACTGCCATGTGCCCTTTAGTTCCCACCTATTCCAGGGCTTTGTGTTCTCACTAGGAGATAAAGACTATCCTCTTCACACCTCTCTGCAGACAGACCTCGGTTTGAATCTCCACTCTGCTACTTAGGAGTTGTGTGACCAGAGACAACTGTTACTATACATGTTCAGATCGCAGTCAACTCATCCGCAAAATGGGGCCAATTATCTCTGCCTTGCAGGATTGTTGAGAAGAACAAATTGAGATAAAAACATGTTCTCAATGTTAGTAATGACACCTAATTTTTTTTTGAGAGATTTTACCATTTGCCAGACATTGTTCTAAGCTCTTTACGAAGAATACCTTCAATCCTCAAAACGACCATATGTAATTGTTACTGTTATGATTCCTCATTTACAGATGAGTACATTGAGACTCAATGAGTTTAAGAAACTTGTCTAAGGTCACAAAGTTAGTACGTGACAAAGTCAGGATTTGAATTTAGAAGAAAAGACACAAAACCCCACAGCTTTTAGCTCTTTAGTGCGGCATCTGGCACACAGTAAGTACTCAAAAATGTTAGGTATTATTAAAATCTAAATGCTGTGAGTTAAGAATTTAGGGATTTTTAATCTGTAATATATTCAAGAAAAAAGTAGTTAAATAAGATAAGGTGATAGGAGAAAAGCCATAAATGCTAAATCTTTTTGATTTTCCAATTTTTTTTTTCTGTCTAAGGAAAAGCGGTTTTCAACCACTGCACCTAATTGTAAGCAGAACAAAAACGGGGGTAATTTAGGCTGACAAATAACATTACGCAAAATAACACATTTTTGAAATGTGTAAAATAAGGATCATGAGATTAAAAAGTGAGACATATGTAGGATCTGAATAATACATACATTAAATAATAATAATCATTCAGGGCCTGGGAGCAATGACCCATCATTACAATCAGATCTTGGTTTCTGAAACACCCTTCTCTACTACAGGCACCAGGACTAAAGGAAATGGTTTGTCCCAGGCTTGCAGCAGCCCAAATACAAGATGAGCTAGGAACGTCTTATCGAGGACTTAAGGTACTTAAAATAAGTGCTTAAAGATTCATGGGAACATTTTAAAAAGACAATTTGAAGGAGCTGCTACTGGCCAGGACAAGTTGCTATCAAAATAATTAATGACACTAATGGATTATTACCCACTGAATAAAATAAGAATCCATGAGTCAATATGAACCCAAAGAAATCAACAAGGGAGAAGGGAAAGCTCTTCTTCGCAATGAAACCTGAACTCATAAATATAGAAGGAATGTTGGAACTAGAAAATCACCAATGAATGTTAAAACTAATGAGTGACGGTTTAAAAAAAAGAACAGGAAATTTACGTAGTATCATAGAATTTCCCCACAAATTACTTATTAATTTCAATGGAAAAAAGAAGTACCTTTACAGGTGAGAAACCTGGCAGACACAATCTTAATCAAGTGATCAAAGTTAACACCATCAATATGGGGACAAATCAACAACATGTGCCTTGGACAGAATGTACTGAGAATACAACATTACTTCAGTGGTAATCTTGCCAAAAAATGCATGATTTGAATCTAATCACAAGTACACACCAGATAACCCCAAACTGAGGGCGTTCTACAAAATAACTGGCCTCTATTATTCAAAAATGTCAAAGTCAAGAAAGAGAAAGAAAGGTTAAGGGACTGTTCTAGTTTGAAGGAATCTCAACAGAAATGACGACTAAATTCAGTGCATGACCCTGGGCCATGGAAACAGCTATAAAAGATCTTACTGAGACAACTGTTGAGATTTGACTATGGACTGTGTAACAGATATTATTGCAACAGTGCTCAATTTCTTGACAACTGTATTGTGTTTATGTTATGTAAGGCATTGTCCTTACAGTCAGGAAATACATACTGGAGTATTTAGAGGTAAAGGTTCATGATATCTCCACCTTCAAATGACGTAGGAAAAAATGTTTATAGAGAGAAGCAAATGCGGTAAAAATGGTAAAGTGTATACGGTAGTTCCTTTCACTCTTCTATAAGATTGAAATTATATAAAATAGAAAATTACCCCAAATTCAGAAAGATAAATGGGTATGTAGATTTTTAAGGTAAGAAAAATTACTCTCCATCTGGAACCCTCTATTTTCAACCCACCACCTCAAATCATGCATAAGGATTTGAATATTTAAAAAATGCAAAGGAAATGGAAACTTTTAGTTAAGCGGATTGTTTACAGAGCAAATCCTTCCACTCAATTATAAAGATAACAGACAGAGAATCATGGTCATGTATAATAACCTGAAAGATCATCACTTATTGGTTCAGTCAAACTATTAGAATTAATGGACGAACTGAATAGCTTAATACTCAACAGTTATACTTATCAAAGGCAGAAAAAGATATGAAACAGCCTGCAACACATAATCGCATGCACAGTTTCTTCACTTAGCATGATGTGAACTACTACTTCATGAAGCAGGAAAATAAAAATTTGGGGTCTTCTAAATATATGACAGGAAAGGCCACAAGGACTTCAGAGGAACAATGTCCTATTTCTCTTTCACTTTTATAAAGTCCACATGATTCATTTTGATTAGACTAAAGTAGCATGCAAAGCAGAAAATAAAACATCCCTAAAAGGAATCCTAAAAGGGCAGCAATCATCAGCCAAAAGCTTCAGTCAGGACTCATTCTTTTGCATGTGGCATGAGAGAAAATGCACTTCGGAAAGAAGAAAGCACTCTATCATCATGAAAAATGCATCGTTACTTACAAAATGGTAGAGATGTCCAAAGGAGAAAACACAAAACAAATAAACATGCAAAACACCTCATTTCGAGTGACCCAACCTTCTATAACTGAAACCAAGCTATTGAGCTAAATCTGCAAAGACACATTTTTTAAGGACTAGTAAGACTGTGGACATAAAAAGAAAACTCGAGTAGGAAAAGATCAAGAACTGGTGTAAAGCTAAAGCAGACCTGCTTCCTCATCCTCCTCCTCCTCTTCCTCATCATCGGAAGTGGATGACAAGGGAGTTGGTGCGGAGCTAGCTTGATTATTAACATATTCACCATACTGCATGCCTGTAAAGTGGAAAGCACAAACACAAGAGTCAAACCAACAGGAAAGATGAGAAATAAAATTCTGACATTGCATTAAAAGTGAGAAAGAACTCTGACATTCCGAAGAACATCCCAGCATGCATATTAATATCAGCTAATTTATTATCAAAACTGAAACAAACCGTTAGAAAATCTCTGCAAAGCAGTTTAGTAAAAGCAGATTTAATATGAACTAATTGGTTTAAGTGTAAAAAAAAAAAGTACCATGTCTGACACTGTTAATATTTAGGAAACTGCACTGATATTCTCTGAACATTTTACTGAGCTCTATATATGTTTACCTTCTTTGACCTTGGGGCCCTTGTGGTGTACTTCCTTTGGGACTGTGTATTCTTGGTGAACAGTGATCATTTCTACTGAAATGAATTTATACAGCACACAACACAAGTACAGCTACTTGGTACCTTCCTTCTGCTAATGCCACCCTGCTGGTAACTCAGTTCTCATAACGGAAAAAGAATGACAGTTAAAGAAAAGAACTGTATTGAGCATAGTTCTCTGCTCAGAGTAGACGCTCAAAAAAAAAAAAAAAAAAGGCTTATTAACTGTGGCCCTACAAGTGAGACAATTACAGAAAAGTAAATTTTCTGAGATGGCCAATCATCTCAGCATCAGACTAATGCCTACATGTGAGTCTGAAGTGGGTGAATGAGACTAGTCCTCTGTGTGAGATACAGCAAGAGAAAGCAGAGTCTGTGGAAAAGGCACAACAACTGGTAACTGTATAGTACTTTCCTTTAAAAAAAAAAAGTTGATTGCATATTTTTATTATTTGATTAATCTAGCAAAATCAAGACAAAAAAATTAACATCCGCAAAATTTCTAAGGGGGAAAATTTTTAAAACTTAATTAAAAACGCAAACGCTTCATAAATAAGAATAAACATCCTTACAAAGAAAAATCTTATAGCTCAATTTGAAAAAACAGTAACATAGTGTGGATTTTCAAGAACATTTCACAATATTGGAAGCACAATGAAGCCCTGCCTCACTGAAAAAATCATGTGGTAGACCTCTGATGCTCTCTTCATTGTTTTTTTCAGATGACCTTTTTAATTAGCATGGAGAAACATAACTCATGCCTATAGTAAGAAAAAAGCTATTAAAGAGTAAAATCTGAACTTAGAAGAGAGCAAAGGTTAAACTGTATACGAATGAAGCTTTAATCCTCATGACTAAAGAAGTCATGGAAAAATCTGCTAGCTTTGCTGAAACATGTTTTAGATACAGATAAAATGGCAGTCATCACAAATTCATCTGAGAAAGTAAAAATCAATGTAAAATAAGTTCAGGCAACACAAAAAATAAACTTGATACCTTGAAAGACCAAATTCAGAGTGGCATGTTCCTCTAATAAAGGCCTAGTTAAAATGAAAATTTGACTAATATTAGACCTTAGGTTAAATATACTAAGAAGTTTATAACAGATATAAGTTAACAGTAAAAAGATTTTATAGAAAAGAAATTCTTCAATTTAAGAACTTCTTTAATAACAAAGTACTTTCCCAAAATGCCAATTAGCATTGCACTTTAAAAAGTACACATGTAGGTATGTATATAATAAGCAGAAATAAGAGAAAGAAGAAAAAAAAGAAATTACATTTACTGTGCTAAGCTAAGAGAGGCCAAAAAGCAGGAAGAAAATCCATTCTTTTCATGACTGAATCATTCTGTAGACTGCTGACTCTAATCAAAGAAGCCAAAGCATAGGGCAAACCTATATGTATTATAAGACAAATATTTTCCTCTCTTTTTCCAGATTTACTGAATAAAAACAGATATCACATATTATTGGAAAAATATCCAGTGCTTAGTTGGAAGCAAATGAGATGGCTATCCAATGATTAAAGAAAAATTTATAGAGCAACTACTTAATGCACTGGAACAAACCTATAAATAAGAACAGAGTAATATTATTTATTACAATATCATTTTAGATTATACAATGGTTGCCAACGTACTGTATTAACAGAATGTCACACAACGTACTTAATTTTACTGTCCTAAAAAAAAGATGCAATCCTTTTTGAGAAGTGCCGGAGATGAAAGTATCAAGATTTAAGCTCTTCCCAACTGCGACTCAATATTTAAGGCTCAGAATTTAGCCTTCCTTTGCTCGTTTAAGTAAACTTTGTTAAAAGCTTGGGAATACTAACGGCAGAAGAATATGATATTTTAGTTAATCCACAGAAGAACGGTTAAGAGCTCCAGAATAATAATCAATTCATATTTAAATGCCTTGCTCTAGGTTGTATACAGCACACTGTCGAAATGTCCTGGGGTACCTCCCACCCCAGCCATCACCACCAAACAAGGAAGGAATGCCACCCCCCCCCCCCCGCCCCGATTCATTTTGTCTTAAGCAGAGCTTCCAAGGTATGAACCTAGAAAACCAAGAGGCCGGACGCTATTTCACAGACTGAATGACATGATGAAGAGCCTGTTACTGGTAGGGCCCCAATATCTTTAAAAAGACATTCTGTTTGAACTACCTGTCATTAAAGTACCTTCAGGCCAAATTCTCCAGGAGAGTTGGAGTTGCTTAATAAAAGGCATCTTTACTGTTCCCTAGATACAGTAACACTGGGAATAAATAAAACTAGTCTTAAGAGAAAACAAATCCCTTGTGGAGGTTAGCTTTTTTAAATTCAAGAGTTCAGACTTTTGAGCAACTGTTACCTTTCCTAATCTGGTCTTCTAACTAGGTACACACACTAGAAGACTTTGCAAGGGTTCCCACGAAAGAAGGGTTTTAAGGGAATCACTCTCCACAGTACTCTCTTTCCTACATCTTATCCACCTAAGAAAGTACCTGTGTTAAGAACAGACTTTTTCTCACTTTACAAAGGAAACACATTCCCTTGACTTATCCTAAATATTACTAGGAAAGCTTCCTCCTTCTTTAAATGATTGATCAAGGCACCCTAAATCTACAGACTATCTTTTACCTTGCCATACATGCTGCAGTTAAAAATGAAACATATTAGAAATAGGGTTGGCTTTATTAATTCAGAAATAGTGAAAAGTAGGGTGGCGGCAGTAATGATAAATTTATTTAATGATTCTGCATGTGTGAAGGCCCCAACCACTACTGCCAAAGAATCCATTGCTTTTGAAAGAGTCACATGAGAACAAAGCAAAAACAGTAAGAAATACTGAACAGACAAGCAGCAGAACATTATGGATAAAGATGGGGTCTCTGGGTTCAATTCCAGGTAATACCACTTACTAGCTGTGTGTCCTTGGGCAAAATTACTAACCTCTCTGTTCTTCATTTATATCATCTGTAAGGTGGGGTAATAACTACCCCAAACAGCTGCTGGGAGGATTAAATGAATTAATATATTTTAAATCTTATTAGAATGGTGCCTGAAATATAGTAAATAACAAGTATTCACTACTATTACTATGGAACTTTAAAAACATGTTTTTGTATATATTTAATTAAAAACAATTATTTTCAACTATTCTTAATACTTATCCCTAGAGCAAGTCATTAATTAGAAAAAGAACCTTCTACCAACCTGAATAATATTCTTAGTAATGCTAGTTCTTTTAAAAATAAGTAGAACATTTTCTAGGACTACCAGTCTTTTTCAAGAGACACTGGATAAAACTCATAGGTAAAAATTCTACATGTTTCTTTCAGAAGCTATGAGATGTTCAATAAAGTACTTTACAACCTATTTTATCATAAAATATTTATGATGGTTATAATCATTTCATATCCCCTTATACTTTATACAGTACTTAATGCTTTCTACTTCCTTTTAACCAAAAAAAACAACAAAAAACAAAAATTTACTAGCAGGTAAACCTATTAGTACTTAGTAGTATATATATATATATGTGTGTGTGTATATGTATGTGTGTGTGTATATATATATATATATATAAAATAAAATACATGGGAACATTTTTATAATGATGTATGATGAAATTGAGTTATTTCTAATTTTTATGCTTGATTCCTATTTAAAGACTAAAAAAAAGCCAAATAACAAGAGTTTGATACACACTATGCATATATTTACCACAGGAATACAATGCTTTTTAATATAATCCTTGCTTCACAAATAGCCTAATATTAGGTACATATTACAATGTTTTATTTCAAATTTGGCAATGAGAAACAGCATATTGACTCACTGCCTAGTTTTTATAACCTATACTATAAAAAAGAATAATCTTTGACATTTAAATTTGATTGCTCTTAGTAATTTGGCTTAGGAGATGTAGGATGCAATTTATTTCTCAGCGGAGTTTATGATACCCCTTGAAACTTCAGGAACACATTTCTTTAAATTAAAAAATTAAATCAGGCTTTTTGACAAAGAATAAAATTTGTGTCACTGGTTTGAAAATGAGGACTGCCTTTGCCAATTAGGTTATATGGAGATGCCATCCGTGAGATAAATGACTTACATCACAGCTTGAAGTTTTTGATAAAAATACATTAAAGTATGTGATATTATACTGGCAATGATATAATAAAATTCATAATATTTTGAATAATTGCTAACTCAGTAAAACAAACACTGGGTTTGGAAGCAGAAGATCTGCACTGGGTCTTGGTATCCCTTTTGGGAACTTCTATGTCTTTGGGCAAAACACCTAACCTCTCTAAACCTCAGTTTCCTCATGTATAAAATAAAGGTGAAATATGATATGTCTGCTTCACATGATGATCAAGTGAGATAATACAACTTAAAGGTATTTTAAAATTGTAAACTGCTACATGAAATAATAATGCTACCAACTATCTACAATCTGGAAAATAAAATTCAACCAACAACAATAAAAATTTCTCACACGTAACTCACAAAGTTAAAAAACTTTATAGAACAATATTGCTTTAATAAAACCCTTCCAATACCATTCCTATCTACTTCACATGAACAAAGTTTCTCAGTAATTATATATATGCAAATAAAAACTATGAATGAAATTTTTCTAAAGTTTATCTTATTGTAATAATGAATCATATGCAATTCAGGTACACAAAGCTATGGTGGGACGGAGGGAAAGCCATTTATCTCAATGAAAGATGTATTTCCAATAAAAATGTACTTTCCATTAAAAAAAATACCAAAATTCACAATGTTTATGTTGTTTTGACCCACTAGATACTGACAATAATTGTATTGATAGAATAATCCACAAGAAAAAATGTTAATGTTTAGACACATGGTTATAGACAATATTTTAAACTTTCAATTATATATAATGTTATTGTAGCAGAAAAGCATGATAGAGTGATAAAAGAGCTTCTAGCTTAAGAATATATTATATTATTACTACATTCAAGGGAAACATTCAAGGGATGTTAAGAAGAAAAAGGAAAAATGTAAACTTTCTAAATGTTAAAGAAGGGCTAATTTCACTTTCTTTTTTTTTTTTTTTTTAATCTTTTGGCCTCACTGCACAGCATGTGGGATCTTAGTTCCCCGACCAGGGATCAAACCTGCGGCCCCTGCACTGGAAGCGCAGAATCTTAACCACTGGACCGCCAGGGAAGTCCCTTCACTATCTTTTAAAGGATGACAGGCTTCATTCCAGTGGATACACAGAAAAACATAACATCTTTTTTTTAAAAGTCAACATACGCAGTATGTTGAAAATTATATAACTGCAAGTATTTAAACTTCTGGTGAAAAATTTTAGATGTCAATCTAAAAATGTTCAAGTAGTTACAGTTTTTTCAAAAAATTTTTAGGAGATATGCAAGCAAAAATTTGAAGCCTCTCCTGTAAAAACCAGTAAAAAATGCTGAGAGAATAGGTCAGCAAGGGTGTCTTTGAAGCTGGGAATGTCAACTGAAAAAAAAAGCACACCCTAAAAGCTGAGAACTATGTTATTTGGCGGACTTTCTGAGGGCTTCAAGCTGGGAAGACAGCCTCTCAGACAGCTCTGAGGAATGGCTCCGAAGAGGGGAGGGAGGAGCCGGGACAGACAGAGGCTTCTGCGACAAAGACCAGGGAGTCGGAACCTCAAGAGATGACCATTAATTACAGAGAACCGGGTATCTCAAGTCAGTGAACGTAGCACTCTTCTGTGTATGGGAAGACGCAAGAGCCTGGGCTCACCGAAATTATTCCTCTCATAGGTACCATAGCTCTCTAGGGCAGTGTCCTGTTCTTTCCTATCCTGAGTTCCCTCGGGGCTCACCGCTGGCGGCAGCTTTGTAGTGGCTTGGTGGCTCAACATTCTTTGCTTTATGGCAGGCAACACTCTTCATTCACAGGAGAAAAAGACTAACCTCTTTTAAGTATCAGTACTTTCATAGTCTCATCAGACCCACAGCGCGCCCTACACAGCCGTACCCTGCACACAAGGGGCGTCAGTCCTGTAAACTACAGTTTGCACAATGTACATGGGGCCATAACTCATACACATCTCTGTGTGTATCCAGATCTACCCAAAGGCAATGAGACCACTAAGTGACCTATCTCCTACTTCAGAAAACGGAACAATAAAAGCTGCAATTCAAAGGTCTCCAGCATTATCTTTCCTGTTACTTATTCAAGGAGTTTATCTTAGGTAAATCAAGAGTTTAACAGCCAACAAAAACAATAATTCAGCCTCATTTATAGAAAGAGCACAAAATAGAAAGGTTTGAGTTGAAAATCTTTCACTCTGGGGACTTCCCCGGCGGTCCAGTGGTTAAGATGCTGTGCTTCCACTGCAGGGGACACGCGTTCAATCCCTGGTCGGGGAACTAAGATCCCACATGCTGTGTGGTGTGGCCAAAAAAAGAAAGAAAAAAAGAAAAATCTTTCACTCTGCTATTTACTAATTTATAATCTTGGGCAAGTTACCTAATCTTTGTGAATGTCACTTTTCTCACCTGTAAAACCAGGATAATGTCTACCTAGTAGAATTGGTACGGGGATTAAATGAGATAATAAATATGAAGTATCTGGCACATTGTAACTGCTCGATAAATGATAGTTCTTTCTCTTTTCAAATCTATCTTATTAGTAAGGAAAAGGAAACATAATAATTATAATTATTTAGTGGGAAAGTGGTTTACAAAATGATACAGTAAGATGATACGATGGTATTTAAACTAAAATGGTCAAAAGGAAAACATAATAGGAAAAAATAAATTAGCAGGGGCAACGTAAAGGGCCAAAACAAGCAGCATATATATCTTAACACCTGGAAGGTAATTATCAATGTAGAGGAAAGACATCACTCATTTAGTTAGGGCTCCTAGGTACCCCTAAGTTTCTTCTACTCATGATAAGTAAAACTTTCCTACCAGCCCCTCACTTTGAAAGTAAATGCTTATAATAACTAGATTCTATTCCTAATACACCCACTGGCTTGTTGGGAATCAGTGGACACTCTCTGGTGCTGCAGTTGGTTTTCCTACAAAAAAACCAAATAAGAAAATCTATAATGTATAATCTGATCAAAGGATAGAAAAGCCTCTGTTGACCACAGGAACACTCAGCAGATCTAAGCAGTGAGATCAGCCTAAGGATTTATGTTGCTTTTTCCAAGTCTCAGAACATAAGAGAGTTCTTCATACTCAAGGTGAGGGGCCGTCACTACATAGGGAATATAGTCCCTAAAATATTACTAATGATTGTGCTGGAAATACAAACCACATATTCCTAAAAACAGTTATCTCTCATCAAATGAAAAATATAGTATATTAACCTGAAACATCAATAGATTTGGAACTTTAGCCAGACAGAAAACAATCAAGAACACAACCAGAAGAAAAGGCAATGTGGGGAAATGGTCAAAACAACACATTTTAGTCACCTGTCACTTATTTAACACACGGAGAATATTAAACAAGCAAACAAATAAACCATATTGTTTGTCAATGATGCAAGAGTGTGGCTTACAATTTCATTTTCATCCTCTCATTCTCAAAATTGGGTCAAAAGTTACTTTCCATTAATAATAATGACAAGCAAAGAAATCATCAAATAGGATATGGAAATTCACAAAACAAGGAAATCTTGAGTGATTCATCCTAAAAGAAACTATAATAACCTTTAAAAAATAGAAAATAAATGGCTCAAAAATGGAGGGATAGAGTAGTAAATTATAATACAATGACACAATGAATTAGCCATGACTGTAAAACTGTACAGATACACGAAGAACTGCATAATTCAATAAATGTAAAAGCAAAATACAAAATGGTATGTAAACTATGATTGCAATTATATAAAATACATAACAGATTTAACAAAATTCTATAACGTAATTATAAAAAATCATGAACAGAGACTGGAATATATTAAAAAATAGTGTTTGAATTGAGATTATAAATTCCTTTTTCTCATATTTTCCATAAATTATGGTTCATCAGTTTGACTTTTTAAAATCAGCTATTTGAATTACTGTGTGCATATATATATGTACAATATAGACAGTATAACAAATTTTTCAAATACCTTTCTGCTGTAATAGCTCTGACGGCCGTGCAACTGAGGCCAAAGGCTCAACTGGGCGACCTGCAGCAGGAGGCGTTCTTGTTGACGAGGCTCCTGACAAAACAGCAGATACTACTGGGCTGGACTTGGGAGGCTGAACATTTTGCATTACAGAACAGGACAAAGTATCTGCAACTGAAGACAAGAAACTATTTCATCCACAGCAGTAAGCTTGAAATATATTAAAATACTAACAAAATACCGTTAATCTGAAGTTCTTGTAAGAAACTTCAGCAGCATCACATTTATCTAGTATATCTACACCTAGAAAATAAGGGGTCCAAAGAAATGATTTTCAAAAAAACTAAAAACTTATTCACTAAATGTTTTTAAAAGTCTTTAATGGCAATTTTCCTAAAACATTTCACAAGCTTCCATACCTTCTTAAACAAAATGAACCCCAAACAGCTTTTCTTTACTAACTAATGATCACTATTATTAATACTAATTATTGTACTGTGCCATGGTACCTTAGATAGATAAGATGAACAGAGGGTATTTGCTTCTGCAGTAATGTGATTCATGAATTATACAGATGTTTCTAGAATTAGCTCAGATCCCATTTTGTATTGTAAACTGCCACTTCTCATTTGCTGTTTCTAATCAGATCCCGTATCTCACAGGTAACTAAGTAAGGGCCTGACAGTAACATTAGGTTGGACTTCTGGAATAAAGTACATGTGATTCATAGTTGGCCTTTCTGACAGCTCAAACTGCCTGACCTACAGGATCATCTTCAGCCAACCAAGAGATAACTGAAAAACCTATGATGACAACATAAGTGTCCACTGATGGATGAATGGACTTTAAAAATGTGGTGCATATACACACATATACATGTATGTATGTATGTATGTGTATATCAATACATGCACGTGTGTATGTGTACATATACAGACATATATACAATGGATGAATGAATAAAGAAAATGTGGAAATAAAACACACACACACAATGGAATATCATTCAGCCATAAAAAAGAAGGAAATCCTGCCATGTGACAACATGAATGGACTTGCAGGTTATTACGCTAATTGAGATAAATCAGAAAAAGACAAATAATGCATGGTGTAATTTATATATGGAATCTAAAAAAGCCAAACTCACAGAAATAGAAAGTTTTGGTTGCCAGAAGCAGGGAAGTGGGGGAAATGGGGAGATATTGGTCAAAGAGTACAAACTCTCAGTTATCAAGATGAGTAGGTTCTGGAGCTCTAATGTATAGCACAGTGACTACAGTTAACAATACTGTTATTATATACTTGGAAGCTGTTCAGACAGTAGATATTAAATATTCTCACCATATACACAAAAATGGTAATTATGAGAGATGATGGATGTATTAACTAACCCTACTGTGGTAATCATTTTGCAATAAATATGTATATCAAATCATCATGTTGTACATCTTAAACTTATACAACAGTATACATACACATACAGACATGTTCGTATGTGTATATCTGTATGACATATTCATATATATATATATATATATATATATATATATATATATATATATATACATATATGAACAAAGTTAGGTCTAAGACCGAAACAAATGCGAGAATATAGTGACAGAACAAAATGTGATACATTTCCCAATAGAGTATAAATGATATAAATATGAGAATGGAGAAAGAAGGTGGGAGGTAGTCTAAATACGTTAATTGCCACATCATTTTTGGGAAGGACAAACGTCATTGTGAGAGACTGAAAACACAGTCACGATATTGTGCAGTTCCTCTCATTGAGAAGTGGAATCTATTTTCCCACTCCCTGAATTGAGGCTAAACTTTCGACTAGCTTTAATCAACAGAATGTGGCAGAAGTAATGGTGTACAAGTCCAAGACCTCAAGTCTCAAGAGGTACTGCAGCTTATGCCTTTCTGCTCTTGAAATGCTGCCCTGAGACCATCACGTAAGGCAGCGGTCCCCAACCTTTTGGCACCAGGGACCGGTTTCGTGGAAGACAATTCTTCCAAGGCCTTGGGTGGCGGGGGAATGGTTCAGGTGGTAACGCAAGCAATGGGGAGCGGTGGGGAGCTGCAGATGAAGCTTCGCTCGCTTGCCTGCCGCTCTCCTCCTGCCGTGTGGCCCGGTTCCTAACAGGCCGCGGACCAGTACCAGTATGCAGCCCGGGGGGCTGGGGACCCCTGACGTAAGGAAGCTAATCTAATCACACGGAGAAAAACCTAGGTGCCCCACTGAACGGTGTGCACCAACTGCTAGACATATGAGTGAAGTCTACGATCCTCCAGCCCAGCCAACTCTCCAGCTAAATGAAGTCACATGAGTCCAAGAAAACCGGCAGAGGAACTGTCCAAACAACCCACAGAACTATGAAAAATAAGAAATAATTTTTGTTTTAAACCAGCATTAGATAACTGGTGAAATCATTAAAAATGCTAAAGTAACAGAGCGATGAATATATTTAACAGTACAAAGTAAAAATTAAGATATAATCACCTAAAATTGAGTGATTAAAAAAAAGGAAAGGGGTGTGGAAGACAGAGTAAATATACTAACTTTACCTTT
The DNA here is from genome assembly GCF_949987535.1 of Balaenoptera acutorostrata. Classification (NCBI taxonomy): domain Eukaryota; kingdom Metazoa; phylum Chordata; class Mammalia; order Artiodactyla; family Balaenopteridae; genus Balaenoptera; species Balaenoptera acutorostrata. Next base: position 113,622,661 of record NC_080068.1, on the reverse strand, counting down.
GTTCATAATAAGAAACTAAAAGACACTGTCTAAAAATATAGAAGATATTTCTGCCTCTGGTAATGATGATCTAGGTAATTAGGATCAAACCTCCTACTAAAGGTAACTTTAAAAACTATACTTAAAAAGATCTTCTTAAAAATAATCAAAGATCTAACATGATATTAATGAATCTCTGGGTGCAAATCTGTAAGAAATTGAAAACTCAGAGAAATAAGCCTAACACTCAGAGCTGCTTTCACCTTGTGGCTATCTGTTGCAAACCTGATCTGCTGTTTTCTGTAGCCTTGCAGAGCATGGGAAACAAGACATCTCCCACAGCACACCCAAGATGGGGCACCTGATTCAGCACCCCATACCTCCACTTTCAGGATAGTATCTGAAGGGTTACAACCTCGGGATAAGGATACACCAGGAAACTAAGCCTTACAAAAGCCAGCAGCTTTGATTCAGAACATCTGCACAGTCCAGGACATCTAGACACTTGGACTTGGATGAACGTGATCACAAGCTGGTGGTACCTGGAGGAAACTGGCAGAAGGAAATATAAATCCTCTCTGGAGAACAATTCCATCATCCTAGGCTAGGCCTCAAATTATTCCCACAAGTAATTTTTCAAAAAACAATTGCAAGCACAAAGTCGAAGATAAGTAGTTCAGGTTTGAACACGGCCCTCTGTGTTCTCCAGCCTCCAGCCTGATACATGGCATCAGCCTCCTTACAGTCCTTCAACAGTCTGCCAGTGCTTGAGGGTGAAGACAGAACATCTTACCCTGAAAACTTCTTAACATGGTCAACGAGGCCCTGAATGATCCTGAGTTCCCAGCCTCCTCCTGGCCCATGGTTCTCCCCTAGCTTCACTGGTCTTTCAGTCCCTTGAACTTGCCATGCTCTCTCCCATTAAAGGGGAATACACTTGCTCCCCCTTAGATGTAATAAACTTTTTTCTTTAATAAAATAATTGATACAAATAAAAGGTGATACGTATATGTGTATGTATTTATAAAATCATAATAAAGAAATACCCATGAACTCAGCATCCAACTGTGAAAATAAAACATTTCCAATACTGCTGAAGCTCTTGGTGTACTCCTCAGGGAAGGTATTCCCTTGCCTCCCCTCTGAACTGTGTTCCTTATTCTCTTGCTTTTGTCATTAGTTTACCACACAAATAAGTATCCTTAAACATTATTTTTGCTTGTTTTTTAACTTTATAACAATAGCATACTGCATATATTCTTCCATGAATCCTGTTACATTTCTGGGATTCATTTGTGTTAATGAGTATAGCTCTATTTCATCATTTTCACTGCTGGTCAGTAGCCCACAGGAAGGATATACTTCATCCATCCTATCATAAATGGACTTCTGGGTTCTAATTTTTTGTTTTCACATACAGTACTACAGGAATATTCATGAACATGTCCCTGGTACACATGTGCTCGTTTCTCTGGGGTGGAGCTTCTCAATGCGGGTGCCACAGCTCAGAAGTGTGTATGTAGTGGTACAGCAAGGGATGAGGATCCCCTCAGCCCTGGGGGGCCTGTGGGAAGTGAGTTCCTTGGCCTGGGGAACAGACTAGACCCTTTAGCTCAGAATCCCCCCCACCCCCGCAAAATGTTATTTTCTACAAGTACTACACATTTAAAACAGGAAGCGGTGCTGTAGGGCCCTCTTATTCAAAGTGTACTCTATGGGCTACCAACACTTTATACAGAAACTTGATAAAATCCTTAGGCCAGGCAATACTAGACCTGGTGAATCAGAACCTCCATTTTAACAAGGCCCCAGGTGATTCATACGCACAAAGTATGAGAAGGACTTCTCTAGAGTACACGGAAGTGGGATAGCTGTGTTTTAGGGTGTGGTTACCTTCAATCCCACTAATGCCAAACTTCCCTAAAATGCTGAACCAATAGGTCCTTCCACTAACACTGTCTAAGATTTTCCTGTTATTCCACATCCTTGCCATCCCTTGGTATACTCGGTCTTTCAAAGTTTTACCATCCTGCCGCTAGGTATAAGTAGATATCCCATTCTGGTTTTAAGTTGCTTTTCCCTGGTTATTAATGAGACTGAGTATGTTTTCCTTTCATCTGTGAAATGCCTGTTCATGTATTTTTTTCTTGGGTTGCTGGTCTTTTTCTTATTGATCTTATGTGTTATTTGTATATTCTGGATAAAATACTATAAAAAATTTTTTTCTCCCGTTTCATGGCTTGTCTTTTTGTTTTATGTTGCCTTTCAATGAAAAAAAGTTCTTAATTAGATGATAGTAAACCTTATCATGCTTATTCTTTATGGCTAGCTAGCATTGTGTGTGGTGTCCTTAAGAAATCTTTCCCAACTCCAAGGTTCTTCCATATTTTCTCTGAAAAGTTTTAAAGTTTTGTCTTTTTGCATTTAAATATTTATTTCATCTGTAATTTATTTTATACATGGAGAATTTATTCTTCAGATTGCAGCTCACATATCAGAGATCAGGGAAAACTTCCTGAGTACTCTATACCTAGAGTACTCTCATCAAGCACCATACATCTCTGCTTCATGATACTTAAATAATAGTAGCAATTTTACATTTATTTGTGTTTATTTTGGATAATGTTTGCCTCCCCAAGAAGATTACAAACTTCATGAAGATAAGGATCAAGTCTTTTTACTTGTTATTTTATCTCCCAGCACTAAAATAAACACCTGTCACATAGCTGGCTTTCAAGTATTTGTCAAATAAATGGAGACAAGTTCCACAAATATGAAGGACCACAGAAAAATGCCAGCCAAAAATCCAAAAACAACAACAACAAAACTACCCCTTTCACAAAGAGAATTTGACAGATGAAACATGGTACACTTAGAGACAGAACCTACAATTCAAAAATAAATCATTTGTCTGTTTATTTATTTATTGGCATTAAGGCAGTTCCCCTGTTAGTTTTTAGTAGCTCCTTAGTAACTGTACATAAACTCTTTTGAAACTAGGAAGGTTAACCAAATTCTCAACTAAAAGCACCATTACCCATTCAAGTTGTTCAAACTAGAAAATTTAAGTCAACTTTTATGATTCCTCTTCCTTCATAGACCTTATCAATGAATTCTTGAAATCATCTCTTGCCGTCTGTCTTCTGCATGAATAAATCTCCACCTATGTCAGCATCCTTCATCTAGACAATTGCCGTGATCCCTTCCCAGCTGGTCCTCCTGCCTCCAAGTTCCTCCTCCTCCAGCCCACCTACCACACTGCTCACAGAAGAAAGATGTGAAACACAAATCTGATAGCATCACCCCCTCACTTAAACATTTCTGATGGCTGCTGGTTACATATAGGACCAAGCTTATGTTTTTCCTTCAAGTCTTTTCCTCTCACCTTTCCAGTGCCATAGCCCAGGAGAAACTGGGAAACTGAGATACAGAAAAGGGACAACTGATAAAGTCAACTTTTGAAGGAAGTGGTCACAAAGGGGGACATCTCATCTTCTGAGCTTGAAGAAGGAGTAAATATAGAAAAATTTACAGGTGGAAGGTATCAAGTTGAGTAAAGATGATAAGGTTCAAGAGCAGCTTTGGAAAAACTGAAGGAGTATGAGTGTGAGGGAGCATAATTATGACTATCTCACAACTCTGCAATCTCATCACAAGTTTCCAAAACTGAGAATAATCTCTTAACTGTACTCCAATGTAGTTTTCTAACTTACTTCTAGCTTGCATTTCTTTATCCAGATAGTCACCCCCTATAGGGAGCTGTTTTGCTTTTCCTCAGGCACATCATCACCCCGAGGTGACAGATGTATATTAACTTACCAGTGGTCATACCTTAGTGTCATATATGTTGTGGATTTTTATATAAGGATGATACACATGTTTATTATTATTATTTTTATGAGTAGACTTTTAAGTGTTTTTTAATAAAATTGTACTCAGTACTATTCTACAATATGCTGTCAAGATGTGATCCTTACTGAAGTTGTATTACTCAGCCAACTTCATCTCAAACTAAGAAAGAGCTTCTGAACCTTGAGAAATTTACCTATAGCGACAGTTTTAAAAATTTTAATGGTATAATAAACACCAGCCAAAATTTCACTCTAAGTTAACAACTAAACATAGCCCCCAAAACATACATCACTATGTTTTTAATAAAGTAATCTGAAATTCTAGTGCTAAATTGTACTAACATGCTCTTCTAAAATAAAGAGGCAAATGGACTTCCCTGGCTGTGCAGTGGTTAAGAATCCGCCTGCCAATGCAGCAGACACGGGTTCGAGCCCTGGTCCGGGAAGATACCACACGCCGCAGAGCAACTAAGCCCATACGCCACAACTACTGAGCCTGCGCTCTAGAGCCCGCGAGCCACAACTACTGAGCCCGTGCACCCTACAGCCCGTGCACCACAACTACTGAGCCCGCGTGCTGCAACTGCTGAAGCCCACGTGCCTAGAGCCCGTGCTCCGCAACAAGAGAAGCCACTGCAATGAGAAGCCCGCGCACTACAACGAAGGGTAGCCCCCGCTCGCCGCAACTAGAGAAAGCCCGAGTGGAGCAATGGAGACCCAACACAGGCAAATAAATAGAATTAAAAAAATAAAATAAAATATAGGCAAATGAGATAACATTTACATGTTTCTTTTATTCTCTGTTTCTGAATATGAACTCATCAACTGCCTAAAAGTAACAGCATGTATCAATCACTGTGTTTTTGATAATCACTTAAGTCAGGTTTATGCTTTTGGATCTCAACCCTCCACAAATTGCTTAAGAATTTTTACTATACTACCTGAAAATGAAACTAATATAACCAGGTAATAAAAAATGCAATCATTCTTGTCAATTACTCAAAGACTGATTTTCATACAAAACTATGATTAATACCTAAGATTCTCATTTTAATATGACATAATTTAAGAATGTCCAAAGCAATTAAATTGCTTGTCTTTCTAGAACATTAAAATCAGTATACCCATGGTTCCCAAACCTTGTAATTAGGCACCCAAGTTGCCCTCGCAACAAACTCACAGAGTTCCGAGGGATGTTTTAAATTTTCAAGAGAAACACAGTGACATCTGTCAAAAAACCTTGTGAACTATTACTACTAAGTAGCTTGAGGCACTGGAAAAAATATTGAGAAATATCAGCTGAGAAAGTTTAGGAACTTCTGTAATATTTAAAGTACGTTTTAAAAGTAACCTCTTTATTTCTTTTGAAATGGTGACGAGCATGGGTCATATTAACCTGAGATACACTTAATTTGTCAACTTCTGAACTACAATTAAAAAGTCATTTACCAATCTAAAGGGAAAAAATAAAGAAACACACTTCTTAACAAATGAACTTCTAAAATTATATTTACTATGGCTTTCGCAGTATAGTATCACAATTAAAAGAATGGAAATATACCCCCTTCTCTCTGCGTAACGGCCTAATTACTAGTTATTCAAATAGAAGGTAATTTTGTAATTATTCTTACCCTTTATTCAACATTTTCTTCAACGATAGGCCCTTCCCCACAGGTATTCTATTCCTTAGCCAAGTGGCCCTACATTTCCCTAATCCTACATCTCAGCATAAATTAGTTCTATTCAGTCCCATCTCAGAATAAGACAGGAATTACCTGAATTTCTTCTTTTTTTGTCACGAAAGTCACAAAATCCTTAAGTCAGAGGGACCTTAGGATAAGCTGATGTGTGAAAGGACTGCTGAAAGAAGAAAGAAAGAAAACAGAATTTCTAGGGGACAGAAAGCCCTGGTTCTGAGAAGGGTAGACTGAGAGTCAGAAGAAACTGAGCTTCAGGACAAGCTCTGTTTCTAACATTAATGACTACAGGCTTTCCTCGTTTGTTAAACAAAAGTACTACAGTAGAATATGGATCTGTTACCAGACATCACTTGTGACCAAGTCAGAAATACAGACTCCCAAGGGAATTCCCTGGTGGTCCAGTGGTTAGGACTCTGTGCTTTCACTGCTGAGGGCCCGGGTTCGATCCCTGGTCAGGGAACTAAGATCCCACAAATTGTGTGCCAAGACTACCCTGGAGATTCTATTCTAGCTCAGTAAGTTGGGTTTCAAGATCACAATCTGTGCAAGGGATTCTGGTGCACAGCCAGATTTGGGAATTGTGATAGATGCTTCAAGTTGACTTACCTAAAACCCAGTTAATGCTAAACCCCTTCTTTCTTGCCTGCCTCTACCATGGAGGCTACAAAGCTAAATATTCATTTTCTAGCCTTCCCTTAAATTAGAGATGATCTTTTAAAACAGCTATGGCAAATGATATGTAAAATGAAATGGGGTCAATGCCACGACCCCATCTTCTTTCCTCTCCCTTCTTTCTGCTTTCAACTTTGACTTGCTGTCTACAGGTACAGAAGTTATCTTGTTTCTATAAACCAACATACTAAGGATGGCAGAGTGGAAAGGGAGAAAAGACACTGAGGACATCTAGGTCTACTGCATCTGCCTAGACTTCTTGTTATGTGAGAAAAATACCACCTTTTTTGTTTAAACCACTATTAGTTGCTTGTAGCCCAAAGTGTTTCTAAACAACATAGCAACGAAAGAATAGATGATCTCAAATGCACACTTCAGATCTGATATTCTAAAGTTCTAACTTTAAATAATCTAACTGTCTAGGGAATGATACTTTTCTACAACATCCTTGACATATGGCTATCTAGACTCTGATATACAATCTAAAGACATCATTCAGAAAACTATCACAGCTTTAACAATTCCCATCCTTTACGTACCTTTTCATTTAGTTCAAGAGCAGATTTTGTTAAGTTCAAGTTCACAAGTTGAATTAAAGTGAATATATCCTATGCAAACCCCACACTAAAAAACTACATACCTTGCATACATACTTTTTAAACAAATAAATTTAACCACATCTTGGTTTAGGAAGGTAAGAAAAACTAATTACAAGGGTATTCTTCATGTATCTTTCTCCATCATTCCTGTCCTTCATCCTAACTTACCAATCTGGGGCTGACAAAACATCAACTTTAATGTACAGGAAATATATCTTCTGTGAAAGTCGCTAATAGGGGTTCACCTAGAGAAACCAGTGTGGTATTGCAGGCCATCATTTTTTCTATAGTGAATAGGGCTATGGCTGGAATAGTAACTGTCCCAAGGTTGAACTAGTATAAAAAAGAAAGTAGTAGCTACCAAAGCATATCCCCAAATAGACCCTTCCATTTTGCCTTATTCCTAACTCACATTAAAGACAACTACTGCAGAGGCATGAAAACACAGCAATAAATACCAACTGAGATCCCAATCATGGCAAGGAACCATGCTATACAAGGCAGATGGTTGGGTAGCTAATTGTGAATAGATGAAGGGGAAGGGTTCAAGAAGATGCTGCAAAATTCCACTATAAGTAAAGCAAATAAATTGCAAAGGTGAGCTAATTTCCAATTTTTCTATTAGGCAGTAGGCAGTATCATCTTTAACCTTCATGCAATAAAAATCAGATTGGAAATGCACTGATTTTCAACCATGCTTTGGTGAACTTTTCATTCAACCTACCAGGATTTGTTGGGTTGTTGGCTGTAGCCAGGGAGGTGTGGTTTTGGATTAGATTGTCTTGGGTTGACGGAAGGCCTGAAGCTGACCACGCGAAAGTACTGTATCCGGAAAGACTCTGCTGCTGGTGGTACTGTTGTGATGGTGGAGGTGGAAGTGGTGATGGATGGCTGATAGCTGTACTTGGACCAGAAAATGAATTATCTCTAACTGGCCTGACAGTCGGAGCATTCTGTGAGGTAAACATTTGCTGCCCATATGGATCACCAGCCGGTAGAGAGGGATATGAAACACTAGGATACGCAGCATTAGAAACAGTTGACAAAGCATAGTGACCGCAAGTGGAGGGAAATCCCTGAGCAGCAACAGAAGAATTGGCAGAGTACATGGCTGGACTGTTGTAACGATTCACAAAAGAGGAGTATGGCTGGGAGGCACTCGTATGCAAATGTGATGCTGATGACCCGGCACCTTGGAATGATCCCAGAGTGGACCCCACGACATGAGGGGCAGGAGGAACGCTGCCATACATCTGCTGTGCTCCTGGCTGCTGGCTTGCTGTGTTAGGAGTCACCACATTTTGTGTTGGTACCCTATAGAGACCAGAGTAGTAATCATCACACTGGCTATCCAATGGCAATGAGGTCATTTTCCCAGGTCCTTGAGAGTAATGTCCTGAGGGAGCAATGTAGCTTTGAGGATGCAATCCATACCCAGACGGAACTTGCATTTGATTCTGTGCCGGACCTGAAAAAAAAAAGAGCAAATATTTACAAGAATTACTAAGAAGGCAACTAACTTTTAAGCACAGTTCCCATCTAAATGTTGCCCTAATTTACTTCTTCATAATCCCAAATTGTTACAAGAGATTATACTCTGATAGACCCACTGTGATAGCCTCCATGATGGCCCCCAATGACCCCCACCCCCTGGTACTGACCCCCTCCCACAATATACCAGGACTGGACTGTGTGACCAACAGCATATAGCAGAGGTAATGATATATCACTCCAAAGATCTGCCCAGGGCTTCCCTGGTGGCGCAGGGGTTGAGGGTCTGCCTGCCAATGCAGGGGACGCGGGTTCGAGCCCTGGTCTGGGAGGATCCCACGTGCCGCGGAGCGGCTGGGCCCGTGAGCCACAATTACTGAGCCTGCGCGTCTGCAGCCTGTGCTCCGCAACAGGAGAGCCTGTGATAGTGAGGGGCCCGCGCACCGCGATGAGGGGTGGCCCCCGCTTGCCGCAACTGGAGAAAGCCCTCGCGCAGAGGCGAGGACCCAACACAGCCATAAATAAATAAATAAATAAATAAAAATTTAAAAAAACCCCAAAAAACAGATCTGCCCAGTCTTGGGCGCTGGCACTCTCTTAGATCACTCACTCAGCGTGGAAGAACAAAGCTGTCAAGTGTGAAGAGCCCTCTGGAGAAACCCACGCAGTGAGGAACTGAATTCTCCTGACCAAGAGCCAGAGAGAAACTGAGGTCTGCCAACAATCACAGGAGTGAGCCTGGAAGCAGATCCTTCATACCAAGTAGAGTCTCCCTCTCTTTTTTTTTTGTAATTGAGGCAAATTTATATAACATACACTCAACCATTTTAAAAGGTACAATTTAGTGGCATTTAGTACATTCACGCTCTTGTGCAACCATCACCTCTAACTTCAAAACACTTGCATCACCCTGAAAGGAAACCCGTCCCCATTAAGCAGTTGTTCCTGACTCCTCCCTGCCTCCAGGCCCTGGCAGCTACTAATCTGCTTTCCGACTTTGTGGATTTACCTATTTTGAGTATTTCATATAAATAGAATCACCCAGTATATGACCTTTTGTGTTGGCTTCTTTCACTTGGCATAATGCTTTCAGGATCATCCACATTGTAGTGTGTATCCGTCCTTCATTCCTTTTTATGGCTGAGTCACATTCCATTGTATGGATAGACCACAATTTGTTTCTCCATTTATCAGTTGGTGGGCATTTGGCTGTGGTGATAGTGCTGCCATGGAGTAACTGGATATTAAACTTCCTACGTTACTTTTTTTTTTAACATCTTTATTGGAGTATAATCGCTTTACAATGGTGTGTTAGTTTCTCCTGTGTAACAAAGTGAGTCAGCTATATGCATGCACATATCCCCATATACTCTCTCTCTTGCATCTCCCTCCCACCCTCCCTATCCCACCCCTCTAGGTGGTCACAAAGCACCAAGCTGATGTCCCCGTGCGATGCAGCTGCTTCCCACTAGCTATCTATTTTACATTTCGCAGTGTATATATATGTCCATGCCACTCTCTCACTTCGTCCCAGCTTACCCTTCTCCCTCCCCGGGTCCTCAAGTCCATTCTCTATGTCTGCGTCTTTATTCCTGTCCTGCCCCTAGGTTCTTCAGAACCATTTTTTTTTTCTTTTTAGATTCCATACATATGTGTTAGCTTACGGTATTTGTTTTTCTCTTTCTGACTTACTTCACTCTGTATGACAGTCTCTAGGTCCGTCCACCTCACTACAAATAACTCAATTTTGTTTCTTTTTATGGCTGAGTAATATTCCATTGTATATATAATCCATTTACAGTTAAGGTAATTATCGATATGTATGTTCCTATTACCATTTTCTTAATTGTTTTGGGTTTGTTTTTGTAGGTCTTTTCCTTCTCTTGTGTTTCCTGCCTAGAGAAGTTCCTTTAGCATTTGTTGTAAAGCTGGTTTGGTGGTGCTGAATTCTCTTAGCTTTTGCTTGTCTGTAAAGGTTTTAATTTCTCCATCGAATGTGAATGAGATCCTTGCTGGGTAGAGTAATCTTGGTTGTAGGTTTATCCCTTTCATCACTTTAAATATGTCTTGCCACTCCCTTCTGGCTTGCAGAGTTTCTGCTGAAAGATCAGCTGTTATCCTTATGGGGATTCCCTTTATGTTGTTTGTTGCTTTTCCCTTGCTGCTTTTAATATTTTTTCTTTGTATTTAATTTTTGATAGTTTGATTAATATGTGTCTTGGCGTGTTTCTCCTGGGATTTGTCCTGTATGGGACTCTCTGTGCTTCCTGGACTTGATTGACTATTTCCTTTTCCATGTTAGGGAACTTTTCAACTATAATCTCTTCAAATATTTTCTCAGTCCCTTTCTTTTCCTCTTCTTCTTCTGGGACCCCTATAATTCGAATGTTGGTGCATTAAATGTTGTCCCAGAGGTCTCTGAGACTGTCCTCAATTCTTTTCATTCTTTTTTCTTTATTCTGCTCTGTGGTAGTTATTTCCACTGCTTTATCTTCCAGGTCACTTATCCGTTCTTCTGCCTCAGTTATTCTGCTATTGATTCCTTCTACAGAATTTGTAATTTCATTTATAGCATTGTTCATCACTGTTTGTTTACTCTTTAGTTCTAGGTCCTTGTTAAATGTTTCTTGTATTTTCTCCATTCTATTTCCAAGATTTTGGATCATCTTTACTATCATTACTCTGAATTCTTTTTCAGGCAGACTGCCTATTTCCTCTTCATTTGTTTGGTCTGGTGGGTTTTTACCTTGCTCCTTCATCTGCTGCATATTTCTCTGTCTTCTCATTTTGTTTAACTTACTGTGTTTGGGGTCTCCTTTTCGCAGGTTGCAGGTTCGTAGTTCCCGATGTTTTTGGTGTCTGCCCCCAGTGGGTGAGGTTGGTTCAGTGGGTTGTGTAGGCTTCCTGATGGAGGGGACTGGTGCCTGTGGTCTGGATCTTGTCTTTCGGGTGGGCAGGGCTGCATCTGGCAGTGTGTTTTGGGGTGTCTGTGAACTTAGTATGATTTTAGGCAACTTCTCTGCTAATGGGTGGGGTTGTGTTCCTGTCTTGCTAGTTGTTTGGCATGGGGCGCCCAGCACTGGAGCTTGCTGGCCATTGGGTGGAGCTGGGTCTTAGCGCTGAGATGGAGATCTCTGGGAGAGCTCTCTCGCCAGTTGATATTACATGGGGCCGGGAGGTCTCTGGTGTTCCAATGTCCTGAACTCGGCTCTCCCACCTCAGAGGCTCAGGCCTGACACCAGGCCAGAGCACCAAGACCCTGTCAGCCACACAGCTCAGAAGAAATGGAGCAAAAAAAGAAATGAAAAAGAAAATAATAATAAATAAATAATTAAAATTAAAAAAAATAATTAAAAAAGAGAACAACCAATAAACAAATCCACCGATGATAACAAGTGCTAAAAATTATACTAAGATAAACATAAAAATCAGAAACAAATCAGTCACAGACAGCAAACCCCAAGTCTACAGGTGCTCCCAAAGTCCACCGCCTCAATTTAGGGATGATTCACTGTCTATTCAGGTATTCCACAGATGCAGGGTACATCAAGTTGATTGCGGGGATTTAATCCATTGCTCCTCAGGCCGCACGGAGAGATTTCCCTTTCTCTTCTTTGTTCGCACAGCTCCTGGGGCTCAGCGGCTGATTAGGGGGCTGTTGCTTATTCATGCCGGGGGGGGCGGGAAGGAGGGGTATGGTAGTTATAATTGGAATGCAGGGCGAGCCTGCGGTGGCAGAGGCTGGCGAGACATTGCAACAGCCTGAGGTATGCTATGTGTTCTCCCGGGGAAGTTGTCCCTGGATCACGGGACCCTGGCAGTGGCGGGCTGCACAGGCTCCTGGGGGCAAGGTGTGGACGGTGACCTGTGCTTGCACACAGGATTCTTGGTGGCTGCAGTAGCAGCCTTAGCATTTCATGCCCGTCTCTGGGGTCTGAGCTGAGAGCCACGGCTCATGCCCATCTCTGGAGCTTCTTTAGGCGGTGCTCTGCTTTCTGTGGGCAGACAGGGAAGGAATCCCCTCTCCTTGCGCACCCTGAAACAATGGTCTCTTGCCTCTTACGCAGGTCCAGACTTTTTCCCAGACTCCCTCCTGGCTAGCTGTGGCACACTAGTCCCTTCAGGTTGTGTTCACGCAGCCAACCCCAGTCCTCTCCTTGGGATCCGACCGAAGCCCGAGCCTCAGCTCCCAGCCCCTGCCCGTTCCAGCGGGGGAGCAGACAAGCCTCTCGGGCTGGTGAGTTCTGGTCGGCACTGATCCTCTGTGCGGGAATCTCTCCACTTTGCCCTCCGCACCCCCGTTGCGCTCTCCTCCGTGGCTCCGAAGCTTCCCTCCTCTGCCACCCGCAGTCTCCACCTGCGAAGGGGCTTCCTAGTGTGTGGAAACCTTTCCTCCTTCACAGCTCCCTCCCAGAGGTGCAGGTCCCATCCCTATTCTTTTGTCTCTGTTTTTTCTTTTCTCTTTTGCCCTACCCAGGTACGTGGGGATTGTCTTGCCTTTTGGGAAGTCTGAAGTCTTCTGCCAGCATTCAGTAGGTATTCTGTAGGAGCTGTTCCACATGTAGATGTGTTTTTGATGTATTTGTGGGGAGGAAGGTGATCTCCATGGCTTACTCCTCCACCATCTTGAAGGTCCCCTCCCAAGTAGAATCTAACTAGAGTCCCAGCTGACAGCCTGACTACAATCTCATGAGACCCTAAACCAGAACCACACAGCTAGGCTGCTTCATGTCCCTCAGAAACTATGAGATTAAATATTTGTTGTTTTAAGTTGATAAATTTTGGGGTATTTGGTTATGCAGCAATAGATAACAATATACCTAGCATGGAAGACATTCAAACCTTTCTTACAGGCTTTTTTTTTCTTTTTAAATTATAAAAGTAACAATATATCCACTGTTAAAAAAATTCAAACAATGAAGAATATAAAGTGAAAAGTACAAGTCCCCTTCTCTCCCTGGTAGCTTATGTCCTATGTCCCAGATGTAGCTACAGTTAATGGTTTCTTGTGTATCCTTTGTATACCTATATACACATATGTAATGTATATATAAGCATATATATTTAAACAGACATAGATCATACTACAGTTTGACAACTTCCTTTTTTTACCTAATATATCCTGGATACCCTTCTGTGTTAGCATATATAAACTTCATTGTTCTTCTAAAAGAATCTATATAGTATTTCATTATAGAAACATAACATTATTTACCAAATCCCCACTGATGAATATTTATTCCAGGGAGAGAACTAATTTATGAAGTCAACTTCTTTGATTAATCTGCAGGGTAAGTTCCTAGAAGTGAAACTGGAGGTTCAAAGGGTTTTGGGGCTATTAAAATTGACCATTATTGCCAAATAACTCTCCAAAAATGTCTATCAATTTATACCGCTCAGCAGTCATGCTTAAGAATGCCTCATCTTCCCAACACTGAGTACCATTTTAATCTTTGCCTATCTAATAAGAGAGAAACATTTTAGTTTGCAATACTAGACTCTGAGTGATGCTCAGAATCCTTTCAAATGTTTCTTAGCCATTTGGGTATCTTTCTTTGTTGTTTGCCCTTTTCCCACAGGATTGTGCTTCCCTTAATAATTTATAAATGTTCTTGTATGTTAAGAAATTTAACCATATGTTATTATTATGTGCTGTCTATATTTTCCCTCAGGTTACTGTTTGTTTTTTAACTTTGTTCATGTTGTCTCTTGCTACAGTTTCTCAATTATTATATAGTAAAATCGTTCATGCTTGATAAATTTTAAAATCATACTTAGTAGAGCCTGCCCCATTCTAATATTACAAAGCTATATACCAATGTTTTCCTCTAGTGCTTTTAATACTTCCATTTTTATGTATTTATCTTTGATCACTACAGAATGTATTTATTTTATCAATACCATTAAAGTTAACAATAATATTAATATTAATTTTATTAATAGTCTAAACATTACTAAACGTTACATTTTGTGCCGCTCACTGTTCTAAATGTTTTACATATATTCACTCCTTTAATCCTCACAGCCCCCTGAAGTAAACAGTATCATTATAACCGCTTTATAAATAAAATGAACGAGGCACAAAAGTTAAGTTGTTCAATACAGTCACATACTTAGGAAGTAAGAGGGTTGGGATTTGATTCAAATAATCTGGTTCAAGTCCGTGCTTTCAGACAATGAGCTGCTGCCCCTCGCTACACTAAAATCCTGCTAGCTTTCTTTAGCCAAGAAGAAGGTCAATTATCTCAAACAATGGAATTCTAGCTTTGGTTACAAGGACAAATTTAATTATCCTAGAATCTAATTTTTTTGTCTTGTGGAATGAAATAGATAACTGTATCATACCTCAAATGAAAAGATAATCAAAAAATATATATATATTTCAAGCTGTTTCAAGTTCACTGACACAAAGAAAGTGCCACTGTATTCCTTGCCATAATAATGTATAAAAATAGAAAATAGAAAATGTGTTAATAAAAGATATATGAATAATTTCCTTATTCTGTTTTCAATTCCTACTAAATAATGCAGTGGAATCTTAATCTTTGGTTATTTAAATACATACTCCATAGCAGATACAAACATAACTTACACAATCAAGCTGTAAAGAAAAAATAATGGCCACACTTCCCAGAAGCATACAGAGAACCAAAACTCAGGTAACACTGTTTTACTAGGTATATAATTTACTTTTCTTACAGGATATTCTACATGATCATAGTTCATTTAGAAGAATATAACATGCCTAAAAAAAGTGTAAAATGTTCTCCTCCTTCTCTTCCTTAAATATATTTAAAAAATGGATTTGCTGGATATACATATAACTGATTCACTTTGCTGTACACCTGCAACTAATAAAACACTGTAACTCAACTATACTGCAATAAAAATTAAAAAAAAAAACAGGGTTTGCTACTCTTCATCACAGTCACAGAAAACCCAACACTGGTACAAATTTATCGATCAAGAGAAGAACCAAGTCAGAGTTAGAGAAATCTGTTTAAATATCTACCCACTTCATGATTTGATTTGGTTCATCTATGCCACATGATCTGAAAACAGGAAAATCATCATCATCATGTCCAAGCTACTCAAATGCCATTCTTCTAAAAATAACAGGAACGTTGTATCTGCTGAAGTTTATCAGAAGTGAATTACCCACCCAAAAAATCCTATTTGCTTTTTCAGCCCATCAAAGAAAAGGAAGGTACTTACTTTGTGGGGGGAGGGGGGATGCAAAGGTAGGAACAGCTAATTATATGTTGGTGCTTACCATTCCTTACACTATATCAAGATCTAAATGTTCCAAGTGTACCCCCCCAAATTTCTAATATAATTGAATCAAAATAATAAATGAATCAAGACTTTGTTGAAAGCAAAATGATTGTTTTGAATATTTTAAATCAACTTTTAAAGCCTGCAAGGGGGGAAAACCAATGGGGGGGTGGGGATGGTGGTGTGCTGAATTGAGCAACTGGGATTGACATGTATACACTGATGTGTATAACATTGATGACTAATAAGAACTTGCTGTATAAAAAAATAAAAACTTTTAAAGCCTGCACTGAAAAAACAAAACAAAACAAACCATAAATATCAGTTTAAATTGAAAAAAACTGATATCTAGGACAAGCAAATATTTTTAAAAATTTTGCCTTACTGTGACCTAACAAGGCATGCACTCTCTTTTCTTCAACTTTAAAATATATTAGATAACTCTTAACTTTCTCTTAGGGTATACTAGTATTAAAGTTTTATTTCTTCTGCATAAACTAAAAACTAAGCCTGGCAAATATCACAAATAAATCATTTATATACACCCATACTCTTTAAAAAACACACACACACACACACACACACTGTGTAAATTATGGGGTTTTTACTAGTAGTAGCATTTTCATTTGCTTATATTTCCTATAATTGCCTTAGCATCTGTGGCAGTTTTAAAACACAGTTCCCAAACTCTCTGATACTCTGCTGATTAAAGGGTAAGATCTGTCTACTCCCCTTGAGTTTGAGCAGGCTTATAACAGCTTCCACTAATAAAGAATGGCATAAGCAAAGCTGTGTGACTTCACAGGCTTGATCACAGACAACTCAGCATCTGCATTGTTTGACGGAATATCTGCATATGGATCCCTAAGCAACTCCGTAAGAAATCCATTTACTCCACAGCTGTCATGGTCTGAGGAAGCCAAACCACAGAGAGGTCACCACTAGGGACTCTGGTTTGAAGTCCGAGTCTCTGAGTTATTCTAGTCTAAGTGCCAGATGTGTGAATAAATAAGCCTTCAAGATCATCCCAATCTCCAGCATCAAAATCATTTTAAGTCTTCCCCACTGAGGCCCTAGACATCCCAGAGCAAAGCCATCTCTGCCATGCCCTGTTCAAAGTCTTAGTTCAACACAGTCTGTGAGCATAATAAAATGGTTGCTTAACCACTGTTTTGTTGTAATTTATTATATACTAATAGCAACTAGAACAGCAATTACTGCTTTTAAAAATTCAGAATTCAGATTCTAAAACCAAAATACTATTTATAATAGCACACACACAAAAGGTAGTACTTAAAATACAAATCTAATGAAATATGTGAAGGATCTATATGTAGAAAACTACAAAACACTGATGAAAGAAATCACGGATATGGAATGATATACCATGTTTGTGGACAGGAAGACTTGACATTAAGATGTAAATTATCTCAATTTTGATCTTTAGATGCAAACAATACCAATAAAAATACATGAAGGCTTTGTTATGGATATCAACAAGCCGATTCTAAAATTTCTAGGAAAAGGCAAAGATACTAAAATACCAAAAAACAAACAAAAAACTTTGAAAAAGAACAGTTGGAGGATTCGCATTACCCAATTTCAAGACTTTATATACAACAATAATCAAGAAAGTGTGGTCCAGACGAAAGGCTAGACATACAGAAAATAATAAAAATAGAGCCACAAAAACACAGTCAACTGATTTTTTGACAATGGTGCCACGGCAATTCAATGGAGGAAAGACAGTCTTTTCAATTGATGGTACTTTTCAATCGATGCATAGTCCATATGCAAAAAAAAATGAATCTCAACACATATCTCAGATCTTAAACAAATATTAAGTCAAAACGAATCATAGATTTAATGGAAAATTTTAAAACTTATAGGAGAAAATATAGAAGAATATCTAGGTGAATATAGGTTTAGCAGTAAGTTCTTACCTATGACACTAAAAGCATGAAATATTGAAAAAGTGAACTTAATCAAATTAAAAACTTTTGCTCTGCAAAAAACACTAAGAGGATTAAAAGACAAGTAGCAGACTAGGAGAAAATATTTGCAAATCACATGCTCAGTAACGAACTTGTATTCAGAATATACTAAGGACTCTTAAAATTCAACAGCAACGGGCTTCCCTGGTGGCGCAGTGGTTGAGAATCTGCCTGCTAATGCAGGGGACACGGGTTCGAGCCCTGGTCTGGGAAGATCCCACATGCCACGGAGCAGCTGGGCCCATGAGCCACAACTACTGAGCCTGCGCGTCTGGAGCCTGTGCCCCGCAACGGGAGGGGCCGCGATAGTGAAAGGCCCGCGCACCGCGATGAAGAGCGGTCCCTGCACCGCGATGAAGAGTGGCCCCCACTTGCCGTAACTGGAGAAAGCCCTCGCACGAACCGAAGACCCAACACAGCCAAAAATAAAAAAAAAAAAGAAAATAAATAAATAAAGTAGCTATAATTAGTTTAAAAAAAAAAAAAAATTCAACAGCAAGAAAACAGACAACCCAACCAAAAACTGGTTAAGGATCTGAAAAGATAATCACCAAAGAAGATATATGGATGGCAAATGTATGCAAATATGCTCATCATTAGTCAGAGAAATGCAAATTAAAACCCCAATGAGATATCTCTATACACTCATTAGAATGACTGAAACAAAA
Source organism: Balaenoptera acutorostrata (assembly GCF_949987535.1). Lineage (NCBI taxonomy): Eukaryota > Metazoa > Chordata > Mammalia > Artiodactyla > Balaenopteridae > Balaenoptera > Balaenoptera acutorostrata. The sequence continues at coordinate 113,604,432 of NC_080068.1, read as the reverse complement.
ACCCTGAAAATATCAAATGTTGGGAAAGATATAGTTTAACAGAAACTCTAATTTATTGTTGCAGGGAATGCAAAATTGTACACCCACCTTGGAAAATGGTTTGGCTGTTTCTTATAAAAGGTTAAACATACACTTACCATTTGACCCAGCAGTCCCACTCCTACATATTTACCTAAGTGACCTGAAAACTAGTATTCACACAAACCCAGTGCCTGAATGTTTATAGCAGCTTTATTCACGATCACCAAAAACTGGAAACAACCAAGATATTCAACAACGGAGGAATGGATAAACAATCCTGTTTATACATATAATAGAATACTATGCAGCAATAAAAGGGAAAAGAACACTGTTTCATGCAACAGCATAGATGAACATGGTGAAAGAAACCAGACCCAAAAGATGATATATTTTATGGTTCCATTTATACAACACTCTGGAAAAGGTGAAGGAGAACAGCAATGGTTACCAGGATTTGTGGAAGGGAGAGCTGTTAACTACAAAGGGACTGCATGAAGACATTTTTTTTATGGTGATGGAACTGTTCTGAATAGTATTGTGGTGGTTGATATTTGACTACGTACATGCATTCATCAAAACCCATAGAGCTGTACACTACAAAGAATGAATGAAATTTACTACATGCAAATTTTTGTAAAAAATCAACCAGATGTTGAGAAAATCTAGGATGGAATGCAGACTGTGACAAATCAGTCTAACTTTATTACAAATGTATGATAACCTAATAGAAGGATATTTAGGTACTATACATACAGATAAATAGGCAACGGATATAATTATATAAATAGGTTTACATACTTGGGTTCGTATACATATATATCCCCTAGCTCTGTCTGCTGAGACAGCCTAGAAACAGTGACACCACAGTAGCAATGAGCACATCCAAGGCCCAGTTTTTGGTTTCTTAACACCATGTCCCAGCAAAAGGAACCAGGGCTCCTTGGACAAAGAGCAGACTCTGGTGCTACCATAGGGCAAGTAAAAGATGGAGCATCTGCTAGTGCCAGAAAGTAAGGAAGTGCTCAAAAAACAAAAGGATGGTGGCCAGGACACAACAGCCAAACTGAAAGAGCTCCCAATGGCCAAAGCTGTAACAATTTGAGTAAAAACTTTAAATAATGATAGGATTGGCTTATAATCCAAAGAATAAAATAAATATTCTTAAGCCCATAATATAAATAAATAACTGAATAAATTTTAAGATGGGAGGAAAGGGGGCAAGTCTTCCCTACAGAAAAATTCCAAATAATATATGTAGAAAGAATGAGGGAAAAAGAAAATCACCATTAGAATTCCACAGTAATAATAACCACAGGCAAGAGCGACTGAGGAATGCTAAAATTAGTACATGAAATTTTAAGCGGAGACAGGATAGTAACTTCAAAGTATCTCCCTAAGAATGTTTATTAATTACTGTGGTGATTTTAACATATGCCCACAAATTATTTGATACACCTCACTCCAGGAGGTGGAACATAATTCCCTTTCTGTTGAATGTAGGCTTGAGTTAAGTGAGTTGCTCCCAACAGAGCAGGAAAAAATAAAAAATAGTAATTTTACAGTGGACGAATCTGGCCTGAATGTGTCCCCCTCCAAATCCGTATGAAGCCCTAACCCCCAATTTGAAGGTATTAAGAGGTGGGGCCTTCGGGAAGTAATTAGGTTTAGATTAGGTCACGATGGTAGGACCCTCATGAAGAATCAGTATCCTTATAAGAAGAAAACCATTTGAGCTCACAGCGAGAAGATGGAGGTCTACAAGCCACGAAGAGGGTCTTCACCAGAACCCACCTGTGCTGGCACCCTGATCTTGAACTGCCAGCCTCTAAAACTGAGAAAATAAAAGTCTGTGATTTGGGCTTCCCTGGTGGCGCAGTGGTTGAGAATCTGCCTGCCAATGCAGGGGACACGGGTTCGAGCCCTGGTCTGGGAAGATCCCACATGCCACGGAGCAACTGGGCCCGTGAGCCACAATTACTGAGCCTGCGCGTCTGGAGCCTGTGCTCCGCAACAAGAGAGGCCGCGATGGTGAGAGGCCCGCGCACCGCGATGAAGAGTGGCCCCCGCTTGCCGCAACTGGAGAAAGCCCTCGCACAGAAACGAAGACTCAACACAGTCATAAATAAATAAATAAAAGAACGTGAATTTCTTAAAAAAAAAAAAAAAAAAAAAAGTCTGTGATTTAAGCCTCCTAGTCTATGGTATTTTGTCATAGCAGCCCAAACTAAGACAGCTCTTCAATCAAGTGCCCAAGGTTAACATGATCAGTAATGAAACAAATTGATATCATGTAACCTCTGATATGACATGATAAGGGCACTTCAACCTCTGGGTATTCTTCCTAAAAAAATCATAACCCCAGTCTAATCATGAGAAAGCATCAGCAAACCCAAAGTGAGGAACTATCTACAAAAAAACTTACCAGTACTGTCAAGGCCCTAAAAAACAAAAAAAGACTAAGAAATGGTCATAGACCAGAGGAGACTAAGGCAACACGACAACTAAATGCAACATGATATCCTGGATTGGATCCAGGAACAGAAAAAAAAATTAGTGGAAAAACTGGTGAAATGTAAATAAAAATCGGTTGTTTAGTTAATTGTATTTCACCAATGTTAATTTCCTAGTTTTGATAAAGGTACCATAGTTTTATAAGATGGTAAATAATGAGAGGAAGATGTTAAGACTTTAGAGGAAGCTAAGTGAAGGTTATTGCATTTTCCGTACTGTGTATCACATCTGCAAATCTAAAATTATTGCAAAATAACAAGTTTTTAAACCATCAATGAAAAAAGTGCTGGAAACGACCTACTAAATTGACAAAATTTTTGAAACAAATGACTACACCAAACATAGCCACCAGAGTGATTTTCCTAAAAAACAAATCTGATTGTTACTTCCTTGTTTAAAGCTTTCTAACGATTTTTCTTGCCATCAAGGAAAAATTCAAACTCTTTAACATGGCCTGTAAGATAGTGGAAGACAGAATAATCCCTCCTTCATCCCATATGTCCATTTCCTAATCCCTGGAACCTGTGAATATGCTAGGTTACATGGCAAAGGGGAGGTAAGGTTACAGATAGCATTAGGGTTGTTCATCAGCTGACCTTAGAAGAGGGAGAATATCCCTGATAATCCAGGTGAGCTCAGTGTAATCATGAGAGTCCTTAAAAGTGGCAGAGGGAAGCAGAAGAGAGTCAGAGGGAGATGTGACTACAGAAGACTCCTCTGAGAGATGCAATGTTGCTGGCTTCGAAGATGGAAAGAGTGGGCCACAAGCCAAGGAATGTGGGTAGCCCCTAGAAGCTGGAAAAGACCTTTGCCTTTGCCTAGAGCCTCCCGAAGTGAATGCAGCCCTAATGACACCTTGATTTGAGCCCAGTTAGACTTGTAACCTACAGAAGACGCATTCATGTTGTTTTAAGCCACCAGTTTGTGGCAATTTGTTACATCAGCAAAGAGAAAACCAATGCAGAGACCCTTCATGATCTGACCCCTGCTCACCTCTCCCAACTCACTGCTCACCACTCCTCCTTCTCACAGTGATTTCCTACAGGTATACCTTAACATACTGCGAGTCCTCACGTGGGTCCGCCGAAGTTTGATCAATAAATAAAATGTAATTCTGTTACAACTCAGAATGCCTACTGTTATGATGAAGTGACACAAAATGCTGGCCTGGTAGGAGGAGGTGTAACCTGCCACAAGAAAAGCAAAGGAGCTACAGCACAACATCAGGTAAGGTTGTATGCTGGAGCTTTGCCTCACAAGGCCATCGAAGAGGTTTATTAGGGCAGAATACAACAGTTAAGTTGCCATGTAAAGACTTCTGAAGAGGATCAAGTAAATTATGTGGTATTTTTCTGAAACTTGCTTTTTAAAAATACAGGTATTCAAAGCTTAATTCCTTCAAGAATGCCACCAAACACAGTGGTTAAGAATCCGCCTGCCAGTGCAGGGGACACGGGTTCGATCCCTGGTCCGGGAAGATCCCACATGCCGCGGAGCAACTAAGTCCGTGCGCCACAACTACTGAGCCTGCACTCTAGAGCCCATGAGCCACAGCTACTGAGCCCACGTACCACAACTACTGAAGCCCACGCGCCTAGAGCCCGTGCTCCGCAGCAAGAGAAGCCACCGCCAATGAGAAGCCCGCGCACCACAACAAAGAGCAGCCCCTGCTCGCCGCAACTAGAGAAAGCCCGCGTGCAGCAACGAAGACCCCACGCAGCCAAACAATAAATTAAAAAAGAAAAAAGAATGCCACCAAAAACTCTGGCACTAAAGTAGCCATGAGTGTGAAAAGGCTGAAAATCACTATTCCACACTCTTAGCATAGAAAATTTTTCTCAAGTCATGTTTGTGCACCCCTGACTGTTCACACAGTCTCTTCCCTCTACCCGGAAACTTGAAAAACTCCCTCTACCCCCTTCATCTGACCAACTCCTACTTATTCTTCAGTTCTCAGCTCAGCTCTTCCTCTAGAAAACATTCTCTAACCCTACAAGTGGATGCCTGCTTTATGCTGTACTACAGTATTTTGGACAGCGCTTTCCACGTGGAACTCTAACTAAGTGTACACTCTGTAAGTGAAAAACTTGGGCCTAGTTTGCTCTCAGCTCTATCATATCCTTAAGGCTTAGGACAGTGACTGGCTCATGGAATCCATTACTATATTTTGAAAAAAATTAAGCCCCGTAAATAATCCTCAAATATTTCTGTATCAGGCGTTTACCTCATCACAATTATCAACAAGAACTATATGATACTGAAAGAGAAAGAATTCAAAATTTAATAGCTTCCACTATGTAAAGTCATTTATACGCTACTATGAGAACAAATATACAAGTCTGACTTTTTTTTTACCTTGGCATTCTACACTTTTTACTCTGTAGTAGTTCAAGTATAAGAACATGTGAAACAAAAGGAAAGTAATTACCTACTGTATTTCATTACATCTAAAGTGTTTTGACACTGCCACTTTTTCTTCCCTTACCAGATGTATGAGTTTCCTACTGCAAGTATAACAAATTACACAAATTCAATGGCTTGAAATAACACAAATTTATTCTTTTAGAGTTCTCGAAGTCAGAAATCCAAAGCCAGTTTCACTGGGCTAATATCAAGGTATCATGGGCAAAGCTGGTTCCTTCCGAGGCCTGAGGAGAGAATCCATTTCTTTGCCTTTTTCAGCTTCTAGTGGTTACCTGCATTCCTGGGCTTATGGCCCCTTCCTCCATCTTCAAAGCACAACATCCTAACCTCTGCTCTATGGTCACATTACTTTCTCTGCAGGCTGACTCCTCCAGTTTCTAATAAGGATGGTTGTAATTATATCAGGCCCGCCCAGATCCAGGATAATCTCCCCAACTCTAATCACAGCTGCAGAGGCTTCAGCTGGTCAGCCTGACATATTATCATATACAAGCTAGATACAGCCTGATTTTCTATAAGCGTCTATGCCCTCCTTAGCAAGAGTAAATTATCACAAGATCCACCCAAGGGATAGATCTGCCTCAGTGACATAATCTCCTTTCAGAGATAAGAGTCTCACCAAAGGAAAACTCATTCTATTCCTGCTTTAAGCAAACTCGACATGAAAATCAAAATTTACAAATCAAGTATTTTATGGAAAGTCTAGTCATTATACAAAAAACCATAGGCTCTTAATGTTTCCTCATCCCCCCCCACAATCCCACAGAGAAGCAACATTTTTAATGTATTTTTGTTTCATTAGTCTTTTCCTGAATTGAATTTCCAACTTTTTAAAAAAGTCAGATGAAAAGTTTTCATTATCTTTAAAAGATAATGAAAGGTCAGCGGAGTACAAACTCCTCTATCCTACTGAGATACAATTGGTACTAATTGGGAGAAGGAGAATCAGATCTAAGAAGGTAATTCATTCATCACTGAGTTACCAAGAAGTCCGTCAATACTCAGCCAGTATGCACTTTAACAATCGTCCTTATCAAACTGTTAAAACGCTCCTGAACCAGCTGGTAAACAGCCACAGTCCTGACTCCGACTCTCTGCTGCGCCCCACCATGCTGGCCCCTTGCCACACAGCCACTCACGACTTAGCAGCTAAAGGACTAATGCCTGGCACACTGCAGTCTGTCTGAATTCTGCTCTAGGGGCAAGGCTGGTATCCATTCAGTGGTCAGTACGTGCAGTACTGATTACTAAATATTTTGAATATACTACCTCTACCAATAAAGTATCAACAATATTACTAAAATACATTTTTAGTGAGCATAAAATGTATACACACACATACACCTCTAAAGAAATCTGCAATTAGAAACTCCAGTCATTTAAAAAATGGGGAGTCCCAATCACATCTGATTACCCTGGATTATTCTTCCTGATGGAGGGCTAATAGCTACAAAGGTAACTGTTCCAGTCACTGCTGGCAGATACAGCCTATGCAACCATTTGGATGAAATCTCACTGCACTAAGTATAGGTTATTCCTGCCACTACATCAGTTGTCCTCTTTGGATGTCATGATAATGAGTGCTTAGAGTGAAGGGGCCAAAAGAAAACCAATATTGGTTGAAAACCTACTACATGCCAGGTACTTTGCTTTCCTATATATAATCTTATATAATTCTCACAAGTCCTGTGAAGTACCACTATTGTCATTTTACAAACAAACAAACAAACAGGGACACGAAAGGTCACTAATTCATACAATTTCAAATAGTTGGGAAGTAGTGAAGAAGCCAGGTATTGTAGGTTCCAAAGCCCATTTCACAATTCCCATTTCACAGAAATACTAGGAAAAACAAGCGAGTTAGGACTTGGCCACTGCCTAGGCAAGGCATTTTACTAGTCCCTCCCCCCTCCCTACCTACTTCATCCGCTTTTTCCTCAGTTCCTCTTACAGGCAGCTTTCAGCACACAATTTTAGAAAACTTAAAACCGATGAAACCCCCCTTCCCGCAAACCAGCTAGCTGAGGTAGTGGTCTATTAGAGGAAACCTTCCAAGAGCAGATTCGTGGGAGGGAGTGTAAGAACATAATAGCCAAGTTCACTTACTCCATTGAGTGCCTACTGCATGCTGCCACGGAATGTGATGAGGAAAACTCAACATGGTTATCTGCCACATGAAGAATTTATATCCTGGTATTTTGAAGGAAATGAAATGAAGGGGACCCTCATTTGCTAAGCATCTCATTTTGCTAAGCACCAGGTACTTTAAAAAATAGTACTGGGGCTTCCCTGGTGGCGCAGTGGTTAAGAATCTGCCTGCCAATGCAGGGGACACGGGTTCGAGCCCTGGTCTGGGAAGATCCCACATGCCACGGAGCAACTGGGCCTGTGAGCCACAACTACTGAGCCTGCGCGTCTGGAGCCTGTGCTCCACAACAAGAGAGGCCGCGATAGTGAGAGGCCCGCGCACCGCGATGAAGAGTGGCCCCCGCTCGCCACAACTAGAGAAAGCTCTCACACAGAAACGAAGACCCAACACAGCCATAAATAAATAAATAAATTTATAAAAAAAAAAAAAATAGTACCACATTTAATGTAATCTTCTCAACAACCCTATGAGGAAGGTATTATTATCCCCTGAAGTCCAGAGATGTTAAGTAATTTTCTCCACAAAACCCTGGGCTGTAACAGAGCCTACAGCCTTTTCACTAGCCCACACTTTCCGACAATTCTGAGTATGCTTAGCCTACTGGAAATAATAGTGGCTTCCCCAGGGCTGAATATAACATGATCTGCTCTAACACGTAGTGCTGACTGTGAAGATGCTCTCATTTCTAGGAAAGTCTGCTGAAGACTGGCTCAAAATCTGTTCTATTTCAACATCTTTAGCATCTAATAAATACTTCAGGGTTTACAGATGAATCAGAAAGATGGAAGTTAGCTGAAATACTAGGATCAGTAGCAAGGAATATGATTTACAAAAATTAGTACAGATATAACCTCAGAAACTGAGGGGGAGGGAGTGGCATGGGAATGAAAATACAATAAAAATAACCAAAGCAATACAGCAACAACAATAAAAACTGAACCCAGATAAAAGACACTTGTTTATATATTTTTTAAGATCCTTGAGATATCTATTAATCAACTGAGGGGGAAATTATGTGCGCAGAAAGCTATATTATACCATGGCAGTATCTTCATGAGAGGCCTTAATGCTTCTGGTTAGCTAGAAAGGAAGACTAGAAACCTGAGACACAGATACTGCTCTGATCAAAAGAAACTTACTTCAGACACACTAGGGAGATTTGTATCATTTTAAATTTTGCATGTGCTCTCAAAGTTGAAGGGTTTCCTATAACCTACCAGACAGTATTGCTGAGTGAATGGTATATTTATTTATAGCTTCCATAATGAATTCTCATAATTCCCATTACTATCTCATCTTCCTTGCGTTATTAACAATTAAAATGATAAACCTGCCGGTAGTATCATTGTTGGAAAAGGCACATGGAAGGAAGAAAACACATTTTCATTTGAAAATGAGCACCATTTGCTTCCTAAAAGTAGAATTAAAAAGCAGTGTTTTATTGGTAAATTTGGGTGACCCACCGCCCCCAAAAATTCTAAAAAGACCTCTTTCAATGTAAGTCGATTGGGGGAAATTATGGGGTTATGCCATCATTACCAGGATATTATTCACTCAATCTTCCCTTGTTTGAGGACTCAGTTTTGGAAGGACTCTCAAAAGGCAGAGTAAAAGTTGAAAAATATTCAACTAATACTTCCTATGAAAATACAAATAATTCTAAACCACCCATATGGTGCTCAGTGAAAAACTGAAGTACAGAAATATAACTCCAAGGAAGGAAGTTTAAAAAGAAATATTTCAAAGACTCAGAGAAGTCAAATTCTATCTTCAAATAAATGGGGGAAAGCATGTTAACAATTAAACCTAGAAAATAAGGAAAAGTAATAATGAAGTCCCGGTTTCTGCCTCCCTACCCTTTCCAATGTCAAAGTTTCTAATAAGAGACTTATTAGAGTCTGTTAATAGAAAGAGATTGGACTTGGAACTAGGAAGACTGTATTAGAATTCATTTAACAAATGTTTAACGAGACTATAACTTGTTCTAGGCCCTGAATATACAGTAGTGAACAGGAGACTGGCATTGGTGAAAAACACCCACCCAAAACTTTCTGGATCTGTTCAATTAGAAAAGTGAACTAGATGTTTTACAGACTCTGTTCCCAAAACACCTGGATCTCCACCTCTATTTTAACCACAACAGCTCTGCTTTTTTCTGATTTCTATAGCAGGGCTCTGCAGGAAAACAAATCTGTTTTTAAAAATGTTTGATAACCGCTAAACTAAGTGATCTCGAAGTACCATTCCAGTTTTACAACTCTGTCTTCTGTGATGCTTCAAACTCATACTTCTGACCTATTTCTTTTTCACCATGCTGGAATTCCACAGAGATATATTAAAAGGCAAACTAGTTTACGTGGGGCTAAAGAATCAACCACAAACCCGAATGACTGCTTAATCATTATCTATGGGTGCCAAATACCATATAGCAAAAATTACTTTTTTCTAAGATTAACAAACAAAAACAGATTTGATCTTGTTATTCACCTACGTAAGCTACTTACTTTTACAAAAACAAACAAACAAATATTAACTCTAGTTCTTTATCTTAATTTCTAAATTCCTTAGCATTTAAGGCCTTTCTGTAACTTGGCCCCTTTTAGGTATTCTTTTCAGCTTTAACGCCTTGCATTTTCCCTCCCACCCAACACCCTTTCTGCCTCTTAGTTTCTAAATTTTGAGACTTCTGTTCATGCCCTTGAGACAGCCCTTCTCTCCTATCCATCCCTGTCAAATCCCTCAAGGTCATAACCAACTCAAATGTCACCAAAATACGTCAATTTATGAGAAAGGCAGGGATTCTGTCTTTTCTACTAGGCTAACCTTGAGTCCCCAACTGGCAAGCATGCAACAGATGTTGAAATGAATTATGTCAAAGTAACGATTATAAACAGTAGAAATCAAGCATCATCTATTTTTGGCTTCTAAATGTATTAACTGATTTGTTTTTACGTATTTAACAGCCTGATTACAACTGATATCCTGCCATTCCTTGAGTGTTCACAAAATTTGTAAGGCTGAGGTAAATACTTGCCACTTTAAAAACTGTACACTAAGACAACAGTGCATACTCAGAAAATCAAGACACAATCCTTGGATCACTATTAAACATGGATTTAAAATATTCTAAAAGACTTGGGATCGCTTCCTAAATTATTGTGTTCTAGTTCCTCCACACACACAAAGCTATTCTAAAAACAAAACAAAAACAAGAATTTATATCAAGTTTACAAGAACAAAAACTGCTCACAAATAATATCTTCATGTATGTTCAGGACAGAAGTACAAAACCTACTACTCTGTTCACATTCAAAACCCACAGAGTAAACAATGACCAGTGAAAGTAAAGCATGTAATACTGACAAGTATGGCTGATCCAAAGGATAAGGCTAAGCCATCACGTTTGACTTATGAAAAAAATTCAACTTTTGGTTCTCAGGATAAACGATAAACTGCAAGCTTGAAAAGTATCAGTTATAAAAATTAGATGCTGGCTGAACTGGTTTATAAAGTCCAGTAAGTTTTCATTTCACAGATTGGATAAAATAGGTCAATCCAACAACCATTTTTAGAGTACCAGCAGACCTTGTTCTCTTTTACAGAGAACCAGACATATTCTTCTGAAGTATTCAGTCCATCACTTTCGAGAGTTCTCATCTAAAATGTGATCGTCTATAAAGGGAGGCCCCCTCTCTCCCGGCCCCAGCCACGAACATTCCAAATCTCAAGATGAGGGAATGGATATCCTAGAGCCGATCATTTTTCAGCTGAAATTCGCGCATCCCCAAAGCCCACGACCTTAGTGTGAAAGCGCTTTCACGGTGCATTGGCTGCTGCCGGTAGGAAGGCCTTGCCTCAAACAGGGCCAACTCTGGCACGTTTTTGTGTTTTTGAAAGTGAAGCTGGGGGGGGGGGGGAACCACCCAGATCTAAAAGTATTCGTTTAAATCCGTTTGACACCTGCTCTCTTTCAAACACGACCAGCAAACTCCAAACGCTCGAGTAGCGGCCGCAGCAGCAATGACAGATCTTGAGGCCGAACTGGGTCAGGGTTACAGTTACACTTGCGTTGCATCTTTACACCCTTTGTCTACAAACTTGGGCACTAACTTAAGTTCCCTTCCAGGCAGCGTGCTCGCCGGGCCTCAGAAATCACAGCAATTTTCCTGAGACAGGAAGGGCACAACCCTCCCAGCTCCATGGCTACACCAGCCTTCCCCGGACCACGCACTCTGCGGCCTCGGCTTTTCGCCGGGTATCTGGGCGAAGGGGTCGCCCGGGGAAACTCCCCTGCGCCCGGGCTGGATAAAGGGGATTTCACGCGGTGTCTGGTCTCCCCCCTTTCTACGGCCCCTACTCGCCCCCGTGGTTTCGGGCCCGGGGTCACACTACAGAGACAGCCCTGCTCCCCGATTCCCCGGGCAGGCCCCCGCGCCGGGGCGCCCCTCCCCCCAGCCCCCCCAAACCCCCCGGGGCCGGCCCCCGCCGCGTGCCGCCCCCCACCCCCCCGCCCCGGCAGCCGCCCCCTCTCCCACCGCCCTCCCGCCCGCCCCGCCCGATCCGGCCGCGCAGGCTGCCCAGCTAGCACTAGGCCCCGCGCTCCGCCCCGGCCGCCCTCCTCACCGTTCTGCTGGTGAGGCCCCGGGCCCGGGCCCGCGGGCGCGGCGGCTCCAGAGGCGGCGGCTCCGCCAAGCTTGGGCGGGATCCGGGAGCTGGCGGCCGGATGAGGGGACCCGGCGGGGGCCGACATGACGGCGCTGCGGGCGGCGGCGGCAGCGGCGGCTCCGCTTCGGGGAGTTGGGCGGAGGGAAGGGAAGGCGGAGCCGGAGCGGCGAGAGGAAGAGGAAGGAACGCGCCCGGCGTCACCGACGGAGTCACCCGGGACCGTGGCTGGAGTGCTCGCGCTCCGCCCCGGAGCCTAGTTCGGCCGCTGCGGGCGCCGGAACCCCGCCCGGCCCTGCCCCGCCGCCGCCTCGAGCCCCGAGACGCGGGACTCCCACCCCCCGGGTCGCTCCCCGCAGGCGCTGACTGTGCGAGCCGCAGCGCCCCCTTCAGGCGGAGCCCGGCGCGCCCAGGCCGGAGGCGGGGCCCGGGGCGGCAGCCTCCCTGCCAGCCCTGCGACCTCGGGCCCGGGCGGACCTGCGGTCGCCTCGGGGCGAAAGGGGTGGACCAGGATAGACTGGGCGCTGGGCCCGCTCCCACGTGGGGCGGAGGCAAGAGCGCGGCGGGCCCGGGCCAGGCGGTGCGGTGCGGGGACGGGGTTCCAGAGCTGCGGGGTGACCTCCGGAGCCCAGGGCAGCGCCTGGCCGGACTGGCCCCGCTCACCCTCCGAAGAGGAACCCTGGGTTTGGCTGTGTTTTTTTTTTTATTTTGAGGTGTTTCCCCCCTTAATATTAAATCCTAAAGGAAATAGGCATTCAAGCTCCCTGTCCGTAGGGAATTATAATCCTGGGCAAAAGAAGAGGAAACATTTCTCTATGATAAACACAGAATCTCAATAAGAATTGAGAACTTTTCCCACTGACTGAAACCCTGGGAAAGGAAAGGGGGAAATGGAGTAAAGGGAAGCTGAAAGGCAAACTTTATCGTCCTCCTGATTTTTGCCAAGGGTTGGCTCATCCTGTTGATGCTCAGAAGAGAAGCTGTAACACCCAAAGCAAGAACTCAGCTTGGTTTCTACGCTAGTGAAATCGTTGAATCTCTGGCCTGTCCCAGCATGCTAACTGGTAAGCAAAGCCCTGGGACTGCACTACCCAAGTCGTTTTGCCATCTTGGAATCCTGAGTATGCCACAGTCATTCTGTGTTTGTTAGAAATGAAATTGTTCAAAAGCGTCGAATTCCAAATGGGATCGAGCAAGATTGTATTTCTGGAGCGATAAGTCTAATTACTGAATGATTATGCCAAACATAAAGTGTGTTGTAGTCCTAGAATAATGCGAAGCTTCCCTTTAGTTGCTGCCGTGAATTAATGATACTTGGTGCTTTAATGCACCAAATGAATTACAAATAGGATTTCAGTAGTTGGATTTGTACTTTTGTTTTTGGAATTTATCTTTATTCTTATTTCCATAATTCTGATTAATTTTTCCTTTCCATTTTATACACTACACTAATAAGCAACCCAAACAATACTTCTACATCACGATATCCAGAAGCTAAAATATACTAGTTCCTGCATGTGAAAGATGCATTAAGCCAAATTCTTAGGTTTAAAAGCCAATAATTTTGTTAAATGTAAATTTTCAGAATCTTTAGAGAAAATTACACTGTACACATATTATAACATAATCCTGTCCTAGAAAGCAATATCCGACTAATAAAAACTACTTGAATTTTTTAACATTTTAGGTAGATAATTTCAAAGAAATACAAAGTAAGAGAAAGTAGTATAATGGACCATCATATACTCATCAGCCAGCGTCAACATTTGTCAATTCAGGGCTAATCTTGCTTATCTATACTGGCACCAACCTCCACCCTCCCGAGATTAATTTTTTTTCTTTTTTTCTTTTTGGCTGCGCTGCACAGCATGTGAGATCTTAATTCCCCTACCAGGGATTAGTTCCACTGTCCCCTGCAGTGGAAGTGTGGAGTCTTAACCACTGGACAGCCAGGGAAGTGCCTTCTGAGATTATTTTGAAATGAATTTCAGACATATTATTTTATCAGTAAGTATTCAACATGTATCTCTAAATGTATAACATAAACACAATGCCATTATTATACCTAAAATCATTAAAAATAATTCATTAGTATCATCAAATATACAGTCCACAATTGTCTTTTGTAATAGTTTGTACTTTCTGAGTTTTAGGATTTTCAACAATACATCATCCATCTACACAAAATGGGCAAGCACTTTTCTACAGCATTTCCAGCTTTTCTGCAAAAACCTAAGCCCCCGCATAAGCAAAAGACCACACTCTGCTTCATCAAGAAGATTACACAATTACAGGTTCCAGTGCTGCCTGGAAGTCCTTTGAAAAATGGCTCAGAGAAAAGCCCTGTATTAAGGGCTTCTATTATAAAGGTAAGGGAATAACGAGCCAATTGGCTTTCTGTCCTTGGAATGTATCCTCTTGGGCAGGGGTCCCCAACCCCCGGGCCACGGACTGGTACCTGACGCTCCCCATCGCTCGTATTACCGCCTGTACCGTCCCCCCACCACCCTGCCCCGTCCATGGAAAAATTGTCTTCCACGAAACTGGTCCCTGGTGCCAAAAAGGTTGGGGACCACTGCTTTGGGGTCTAAGAAGCCCATTTTAATCACAGGTATATGGACTGAAGTTGAGCCCTGTCTCTTTAGGGGAGACTCCTAAAGAAGGAGGATGGGACTCTGTGTTTTAACCCATCTTCCCCACAACCTTAATCACCTAAGCTCTTTCCACTTGTCCGCTAATTCACCGTGGTATTTTCTAGCATGCTTATAAGAATCTTTTGCATGACAGATCCTACAGCCTTTATGAAGATATGTTATTTCACTCTACTGCTTTAAGTCCCACGACTGCTATCAGTGAAGAAAATGAGGAAAAGGATGAAGGATTGAATGAATGCTTACCATGTACCAGGCACTGTGCTAGTCACTTTAGATGTATTTCCCGCCCCCCCCCATTTAGTCCTCACAATAACTCTGTTGGATATTTTTCTCATCCCCATTTTACCAGAGGAAACTAAAGCTTATATAGAGTTCAAGTAATCTTAGTACAAATCGTGAACCTGTAAATGGCAGAACCAGAGCTCAAACCAAAGTCTGTTTAGCTCCAAAATCTTTGCTCTATTCACTACGAACTATACTTGATTAATTTACATTTTTCTTCGTAAAGCTATGCTACTTATGGTGTACTGTTTTGCTTGTCAAAGGATTTTCAGTTGTACATGTTTAGAATTTGTTCCAGTGACATTTACAACGGCACATCTCAAAGTGTTTGAAATGCAGGTTCTCAGGTCCCACCACGGACCTACTGAACTCTGGAGATGCGACCCAATAGCAAGCTTTCCCGGTGTTTTCTGATGCACGGGAAAATTTGAGGACCACTGCTTTGAATAGCAACGTTAAGCTGAATTGGTTCATTCTTTTCAACATCAGGAAACGATGGTCCTTTTCTTCAGGACATTTCTCCAATCTTTTGCCGATCATTAAAAGTGATACTTTGTTCCAGGAGTGTCAAACATGGTAGCAGTCAATCTTAATTGTTTTGATAGGCAACGTGGAGATAAACGCTGTTGCCCAGTTTGTGTTCAATGGGAAAAAGTGCTATAATTGAAAGTAAGCCCTGCCACATGTGCAGGAGGGACGTTTTTGCTGAATGTCAAATTCTGACACACGTGCCACTATTTGTCACCCCCAATTTAGGACTCACATTCTCTGTAACAGAAGTTGTGGGAGCCTTGGACAAATGAACACCTATTTTTATCTCAAAAAAATGCTAATCCAGTTCTTTCTCTGTTGTACCTGGCTTCCTATCTTCCTCAGCTTTTTTTTTTTCCCTCTAGTTTTTAAATCACATGTGACCTTTGTAGAATACCTTTCCTCTTTCAGTGGCATTCCCTATTAGATGTCCCTCTCCCAATATGAAGACACGACTTTCTTCTTTCCTCTCCTTTTTCTGATCTCTTTACACATTTATTGCATTTTTAGTAGGCCAGGTATTGGGGATACAAAGATTAATAGGATATAATCTGTCCCTGAAGATCCTATGCAGGATCTTTTACATATAATCCTTCTTTCTTATATTTATTTCTTGATTTTTTTTTCTACAAACTTGTGTTATTTTTTTCTCATGTTCCTTGTGAATCTTTGTTTCCTCTTTTCATTAGGGCCAGCTGTCCCCAACCTTTTTGGCACCAGGGACCAGTTTCGTGGAAGATAGTTTTTCCACAGACAGGGCGGGGGGGATGGGGGATGGTTCAGGCGGTAATGCGAGCGATGGGGAGGGATGGGGAGGGATGGGCAGCCGCAGATGAAGCTTCGCTCGCTCACCCACCACTCACCTCCTGCTGTGCGGCCCGATTCCTAACAGGCCGTGGACCGGTACTGGTCCGTGGCCCAGGAGTTGGGGACCCCTGATTAGGGCATTCTAAGTTGAGTTCCAAGACATATTATGATGGGAAGAAATAATTTCACTGATGTTCATATCTTTTGATCACTTATGTTGATGTAATTTAACTATCATTTAAGTCTCAACTGTCTAAGACAAACAAAGATCCTAAAAGAAAAAAAAAAAGGTGGGATTTTTAGGCAAATAATTGCCACATAGTCAGCCTATGTGCAAAAGTGCACTTACAGAAAATTCTCTCAAGTTCTCACTTAGAACATTTGGCTATTATTTTAGCTATACCGTAATTTCTGCAGTTATCCACTTATCCAGCCCCCAGCAGGTTAGAAACAATGAATCACGAGGCAGGAGAAGGAAACACTGTTGATATAGGCACAGTGAGAGCAGCAATCACCATTAGAATATTGAAAAAATGGAAGAACTTAAATGCACAGCAGTCTGAGGCAATTAGTTAAATTGAACAACCCTATATATTCCACTGAGAATATGATAAACATAGCCCACAGGTCTCTACCATCTGAGAATTTCTAACCTGGTATTCTGAAGGATATTGACAGCAGGGATATACACCCTATTTTTAGAACCTTATAAACTCTTTTACATATGAACAGGTTAGGTTCCCAAAGCTCCTTGTTCATAAGTCCCAATATTCACAAATCCAGGGTAAACTCTCCTAGGCCACAAATGTATTTCCACCAAACAGAAAAGTGAGCCTTTTTTTCCCCCCTTTTTCCTTTTTTTTTTTCTGGCTGTGCCACACAGCTTGCAGGATCTTAGTTCCCTGACCAGGGATTGAACCCAGGCCCCCAGCTGTGGAAGCTTAAGAGTCCTAACCACTGGACTGCCACTTTTGGGAATTCCCAAAAGTGAGCTTCTTTGAAGCTTTAGAACCAAGCTTACTCTTCTCTTTTTTTTTTTGCTGATATAAGATGTAAAGTGATGCTTCTCGAAATTTAATGTGCCTATGGATCACCTGAGGTTCTTGTTAAAATGCAAATTCTGATTTGGTAGGTTGGGGAAGGCCTGAGATTCTGAAAATCCGGCCAGCTCGCAGGTGGTGCTGCTGCTTCTGGTCCTGGACCGCACTTGGAGCAGCAAGGTTCCGAAGGGCATCTTTTCATTTACATTTGAAAGTCCACTGAGGAAAGGAATGCCCTTCTTTGCAATCCTAAGGGAACCTCTTAGTAGCTATAGTGTATTCCCGCCATTCCTGTTGATGAGGTACAGATTAAAATGGGTCTGGAATTTCCCTGGCTTTCTACAGCAGCAGTACTTTCTTAGGCCTTTAAGATACTGAAACACCTCCTAGTGGGTTAATGGGTGCCCGATGTTGACACTGATCATCTTGCCACCCGTTCAACAATGTTTCCATTTTACCAATTACTTTTCCTCTTGCTGGTTATGGTTTGTTGTAGAAAGATGGTGTATTAGCTCAGGATAACAAAATACCATAGCCTGGGTAGCTTAAACAACAGAAATTTATTTTCTCACAGTTCTGGAAGCTGGAAGTCTGAGATCAGGGTGTCAGCACCGTCAGGTTCTGGTGAGAGCCCTCTTCCTGGCTTGCAGACCTCCACCTTCTCATTGTGTTCTCACACGGTGAGGGGAGAGCTATCTCTCTGGTGTCTCTTCTGTTTTTTTTAAAATTTTTATTCATTTATTTATTTATTGTTGGCTGCGTTGGGTCTTCGTTGCTGTGCGCGGGCTTTCTCTAGTTGCGGCGGGCAGAGGCTACTCTTCGTTGTGGTGCGTGGGCTTCTCATTGCGTTGGCTTCTCTTGTTGCAGAGCACAGGCTCTAGGCACGCGGGCTTCAGTAGCTGTGGCTCACGGGCTCAGTAGTTGTGGCTCGCAGGCTCTAGAGCGCAGGCCGCGGCTTAGTGCTCCGCGTCATGTGGGATCTTCCTGGACGAGGGATCGAACCCGTGTCCCCCACGTTGGCAGGCAGATTCTCAATCACTGCACCACCAGGGACTTCCCTTCTTCTTACAGGGGCACCAGTTCTATCAGATCACGGTTCCACCCTTCTGACCTCATTTAACCTTAATCACCTCCTCAAAGACCCTGTTTCCATTACAGGCACGTGAGGGATGGTGGTGGTTAGGGCTTCAACATATGAATGTAGAAGCAACACAGTTCAGAACCAGAGGGGGCCTTTAGGTGATCCCGATGCTCCTCTTCTTCGGCTGCAACACACTGTTTACTTATCCAGCAAAAATGCTCTTATTTTCCAGCTCTGCTATGACATGAAAGGGCTGGGAAGCTCTACCCTAGATGAAAATTACTTTGTACAATCTTTAGTGCCATCTGCTGGAAGCAGGTAAAGTTGATATACTGTTGCTCTGTATTTAAAAAAAAAAAAAGGCTGATTTTTTTTAATGAAACTTTGTAAGTTAAAATGTCATAAGAAGGAGTGTTTCTGTTTTACAGAAGATTAAGTTAATTTTTCTGTTACTACTTGAAAGGATAAACTTCAATTACGTGAAAAAAATCAATTGTGTGAAACACAATTCCCTATTCAAAAAATGCCAGACTAAAAACATGTTGAAGATACCAATTCATTTAGAGAGACATACTTTTAAAAAACACTATGATGGCAAGATGTCTGAAAAGCTTGCCATATAAAAAATGTCCAGGAATTTGGGGGGTTTGGACTAGAGAAGACAAGACTAGGCAAAATGATAAACTTCCTAAAATATTTGAAAGCTTTCTTCTGAAGAGTGGTAAGTCTGTTGCTTCAGATGTCAGAACAAGGACAAATGAGTTGAATTTTGATACATGAAATACTTTCAAGCACAAATCCTGGGAATCCTGGAGAAGGTATCCCCACACTGGGAGGGAGGTTTAGCTACTTTCTCCTAATTCCAGATTCCATAGCCTGTCATTCTATTTGTCATTTGGATTTCATTTACTTTGATATTTTCAGTAATTAAAAAACTCTTATTAATATCCTTAAAGTCTTCAAAGGCATATCCAACTCTAATTCCAGTAAAATTTAAATCTCTGTCATGGGCTAAATTGCATCCCCTCATAATTCATATGTTGAAGTTCTAACCCCTGATAACACAGAATGTGACTGTATTTGGAGATAGGACCTTTAAAGAGGTAATTAAGGTAAAATGAGGTCATATGAATGGGCCCGAATCCAATCTGGCTGGTGTCCTTATAAGAAGAGGAAAGATCATGTGAGGACACACAGAGAGAGGATACTATCTGCAAACCAAGGAGAGAGGCCTCAAAAGAAACCCACCCTGCTGAAACCTTGATCTTGGACATCTAGTTTCCAGAACTATGAGAAAATTAATTTTTACTGTTTTAAGTTACCCAGTCTGTGGTATTTTGTCATGGCAGCCCTAGTAAACTAAACAATGTCCTTCCTGTGAGGTCCTTCCTTTCCTCTATATTATATTCAGGTATTGAAGTAGAGTTTCTTTACTTTCTTGGTTCACAGACTCTTTCAAAAAGGTGTGTTTTTTTTTTCTTATAATAGCCTTCTTCTTCACCAATGAAAAGTAGAAATCGAGTAGATTCCTATGCACAGTTGCTGTGTAATAGACTAAAATAGTCCTTATCACATGCTAGCAAGCATATAATATTATAGGGCTTAAGCCACAGGAAACTTGGTACAAGAGTTATTTTAAACAAGAATTTCTCCCATGAAATTTTCTCCTTTTCAATATAACAAGGTAGGGAATGTAGGCAAACATTCAGGAAAAGAGAAATACACATTCTAGGGGATGCCACATGCTTCTTACCAAGAAGAGAAGAAGGATCAGGGGACCTCCAGCTGTCTTCTGGGTGTGGCTGGTGCACAGGGACACTGGAATCCATGGCTTCTCACTTTTACATCATCTGGGAAGAAGGTAGTGAACAAAGTGGAAGCAAAGTCCCTCTGAGGGACCAGGGGATCAAAAGAGCAGTAGGAGACTTTAGCTATCATGAGTAAGGAACTTCGGAGAGAGGAAATATATATAGAGGTATTGTAGGAAGCTTTCCTTTCTGCTTTTTCAGTGAAAGCCCTCTGTATTACATCTCTAAGGAAACTTACAATAATAAAGATCTTTATTATTTATCAAAACTAGTGCCATTATCTTCTAATGAGACTCCCCACAGACACTGGATCACATGGTACCCAGTTGTAGATTGAACAAGCTTAATCCAAAAAGGATCTCTAGGCCTAGCTGTTCTTATTTCCTGAGATTTAGGATATATGAGTAAAGTGGGGATTTCCTGTCTAGTTTCCAAGACAAAAAAAGTTCTTACTTTGTTTTCCATGAAACTCCAATGGAGCTATAAGTTGCAGAACTGAAGCATGTAATCCATATACTTTCTCCATAACTAAGAGCTGGGGAGCCAGCGCTTCTGAGATCTATTAGTTTCTCCCCCCTCATCTGAAGTTTGGAAAATATGTGCTTTGAGACACACTCTGAGCTGAGGTGGCATTTCTTCTGTGTGCGTGCGTGTGTACTATGTTGTTGTATTCAGCCTACCAGGCTAAAGAAACCAAAAATCGTAACGGCTGCAAATACATGAGTTCCTGAGTTCTTTGTAGACATAAAATATATAAATTTTGATAGTTAACCTGCACACATAAACCATAGGCACAGTCATAATTCTGTTGCAAGAATTCTGTTGCATTTATCATGAGGCAAAAATGATAAGAACACTATACAAATCACTATGGTTAATAAGTCACATGTTCACTTTCAAAATAAGGTAGAAATTGGAGGCAAAAATAATAATTGTTGCTATTGTTTGAGCACCTACCAAGAACCAGGCATTGTTTTAGGTTCGTTAAAATATTATTTCCACAAAATAGTAGACATTTTAAAAATAACTCTAAGGTTGAGAAATATGAAACTCAAAATGATTAAGAAACTCCTCCCAAGCTCACAATTATCCCAATAATTCAGTGAGTGGGATGAGACATGGGGGAAGTCATAGAGGAAGAAGGGATGGTTACCTGAAAGACTCCAGGATCCAAGTGCAAAAGTAGCTGACCCAGTTTCCAGCAGCTGATGAGGTCTGTTAAGAGGATATTCTCTCGTGTGCCTTAGTTGGGTGAGGAAAAAGCATAAGAGATTTCAAGCATATAGAGGAAGGCCACTTTCTACTCCTCCCCCAGCCAAGCACTTCAATGAGCAGATTACTGAGAACTTAAAAAATACATCTTAGCAAACTTTACCCAAGCAGTGATGTTCAGTACCATTTTGTTTCATTGAAAAAAATCACCAGAAAATGTAATCTAGTTAGAGTACTAAAAACACTGTCAGTAACATATCTTTCTAAAAGTTTTCTTTTTAATTAGGCTTTTTAAAAAGCCCAATATCTAAGGCTCTAAAAATGCAACAACCCTCCTCCATTTAACAATTAGGTTTAAAAAAGAGAGAAAGCAACGTCCCCCCAGCCCTCTGTCTTGATTAATTTTCTCCTTTGTGGTTTAAGCTGTTGGTGGGCTTCCATTGCCATCTGGTGGACAATGTGTAGGTGTGCCTAGAGAGACGTGATTAATAAGAACAGTTTTGTGTTTCGTGCAGTTGATCTGAAAGGAATGCACAGAAATAAAAAAACTAGATGGATAAAAAATGGTTTATTTCTTGGTAGAAAGGGGAACAATTTTTAGGTGTTGGATTACAAATTAGGATGATATCGAACCAAAGTAATTAAAATATTCTTTAACTAATTTTGCTAGACTCCTTCAACTCCACACTCCATAGTATAAAACACTTCATAAACAATTCCAACACCGTGGACCAATTTAAATAAAGATGTTTATCCAGCGATCTCATTTGAAAGGACAGGAAATTCTGTATCTACATCCATTTCTATTTCTACAACCTCACTTCTCCTACACCTAAAATTTCTGATAATTGTTTTACTTCTTTTAGTTTAAAAATGCAGATAATCGGGCTTCCCTGGTGGCGCAGTGGTTGAGAATCTGCCTGCTAATGCAGGAAACACGGGTTCGAGCCCTGGTCTGGGAAGATCCCACATGCCGCGGAGCAACTGGGCCCGTGAGCCACAACTACTGAGCCTGCGCGTCTGGAGCCTGTGCTCCGCAACAAGAGAGGCCACAATAGTGAGAGGCCCACGCACCGCGATGAAGAGTGGCCCCCACTTGCCACAACTGGAGAAAGCCATAGCACAAAAACGAAGACCCAACATAGCAATCAATCAATCAATCAATAAAGAAATCTTAAAAAAAAAAAAAAAAAAGTTGCTTATATAAAAAAAAAAAATGCAGATAATCCTTACAGGTGTAACACATCTGTAAAGGTCTAGGGCAGAGATGTGGTTGGGGAATGTGTGTAGCAGAGGAAAAGCAATGGGTCGTGCTAGTCCTGGAGCAGTTCCAGCTCTGCCTTTACACAACAGATGGTCAGATTTCACTTGGTGGTAGGTTGGCCCTGGGGCCCTTTCTGGTCAATGAGTTATGAGTTAAAATTTTAAAAGTCCATATGATTTTAAGAAAGTAGTTAACAGTTGACATGAGGCAGCAGAGTTGATGATCAAATCCATAAAATTCAGTGGGTTTTTTTTTTGGTTAATTTCCTTTGTCATTTTTCCATTAGTAAAACAAATGAGACATTAACTATACAGCTTGCTCAATGTCATCCCCTCCTATAATAAATATAGGACAAGTGGTATGAGATGTGATAAACTATAATGAAAATAATTTTTTTCATACTTACGAGAACATATTTAGCTACATAAAAAGATGCTGCCTTTCAAAGTGGTCAGTTTGGATAATGATATGCTGCTAGATGCAGAACACACTAGAAATCATAAGCCTCCATTGTCCCCAGCCCCAGTGCCTTCACCTGCAGGCCAGCCTTCACCAATTGGTCAGACATAACTGAGCAAGATGGGAGCTGCCGAAGGAGCTGCTGAAGGAGCCTCTGCCCCATAAGTGGCCATATCTGATGTGACTAGGGATGAGATCTAGGCCCTTCGTGTCCACCGAGTCACATCAAACCTGACCCTACACTACCTACATTGGATTGCTGACTGTTAAACCTAGGGCCAACCCTATAGTTGTTTAGGATCCTTCCTCCCCCCGAGACATGGTTTCCTCCTCTTAAACTCTGACCTGGGTGGGTTGTGTAGTGGATAATGTAGTAGGTTCTTTCTGTCTAGTTCTTTAGTTTCCTATCCTTCCTAACCTCTATCCCCTGCTGATCCATTGCTGCAGTTACAGGGATAACTCTTAGCCATGCTTTTGCTGCAAGACCCTACAGTTGAGTGGACCAGGAGTAGGCACTTGACACAAACTGGGTAAATCAGAGTCCCTTCACTCTCAGTGTGGGGCTGGATGAAATAATTCAACCTCAGTTTAGAACCTCTCTTGAATGGAGGATCTGTAAATTCTGGAGCTGTAGGAGGCCATTGCCAACCTTAGGGAAAGGTTTTTGGTTTTTGTTTCTTTTGGCCTCGTGGCTTGTGGGATCTTAGTTTCCCTACCGGGGATCCAACCCTCACCCCCTGCACTGGAAGCTCGGAGTTCTAACAACGGGACCTCCAGGGAAGGAATTTCCAGGAATGCTTTTCAACAGCATTTCCCTCCCTTGCCTTGTGATTCCACCATTGTTATCAGTGAAGAAAAGAAAGGAAGAAAAGGATGAAGGAATGAATGAAAGGCCACTGTGAGCGGGAGGATGGAAGCAGAGGATGTGCAGGAGGGTAGGGACACAGAATGCTCTTGCCCGCAATGAAGGGCCTGATTCCAGCTCACTCCAGCGTTTCCACAGCAGTCCTACTCCTAATAGGAAGAAACTCCCCCCCTTTCCATTTAAGCTAATTTGCTTCTTGTAGTCAAATGAGTGTAAAACAGTACTCCCCCAGGTTCTTGCATGCCTCCTGATAAAGTTATAAAAGGAAATGTCTTCAGACACAGTTCAAAAGCCAATCCGGAAACAGTCTTACTGTAGTTTAATCACCTTTTATGAGTTTGGTGACATTTTATACAGCAAATATTTAGAAAATGCTTACTCTGTGCAATACACTGCTTGTCAATCATAGTAGTAGGAGCTAATGGCTTCTTGGGGAGAGGAAATAACATACAAAAATAATAATAGGTAATAAGCGCCTTGACGGAAGTAGAACAAAAGTGATTTGGGACAGAGAAAAGAGCAATTTATTAAGATTAAAAAAAAATTTATCAAATGCTGAAATGCTAACAAAGTGCTGAGAAGTGTGTTATGATCTGGAGATACGGTGAGGAATAAAACATAATCTCATAGTTTAAGGAGCTTAAGTTTTATCACAAGGATAAATGCAAATGCATTTAGCAGCCAAAGGAGCACATAACCATGTGTATAAGGGGCAGATTTGAGAAGGCACCCAGAAGAGGAGATATCTAAATTGATATTGAAAGGTATAAATGTTAAGTAGGATTAGATGAAGATGGGTTAGAAGAAAAAACCTCATAGAGGAAACTTGCAAATACAAAAAGCTGGTGTTGAGACAGTTCTCTTAGCAGCATCAGACATTGACTCTCAGATTCTGTTACCTCCCACTTTTCTGTTTTTCCTCTTACCTGTCTGACTCCTTTTTTTTTTTTTTTTTTGAGATATAGTTGATGCACAATATCATATAAGTTAGAGGTGTACAACATAGTGTTTCACAATTTTTAAAGGTTATACTCCATTTATAGTTATTATAAAATATTGGCTACATTCATGTGTTGTACAATATCCTTGTAGCTTATTTATTTTATACATAGTAGTTTGTATAATCCCATAGTAGTTTGTATAATCCCAGTTTAATCCCATACCCCTCTCTTGCCCTTCCCCTCTTCCCTCTCCCCATTGGAAACCACTAGTTTGTTCTCTGTACCTGAGTCTATTTCCTTTTTGTTATATTTACGAGTTTATTGTATTTTTTTGGATTCTACATATAAGTGATATCATAGAGTATTTGTCTTTCTCTGGCTGACTTATTTCACTTAGCATAATGCCCTCCATAATACCTTTTCCTCTTACCTGTCTGGCTCCTTCTCAGTCTTCTTGGTCCTGAGTTCCTTTCCCTTCTCTTTCCTCACTCCCTTGCTAGGAGCATTTTGACTAACAAGTCCACATCTTGAGACCTGAGCTGTGGTCAGTGAGTCCTGTTGACCAGCTGAAGTCTGTGCCCTCCATCAAGTTCTCTGTCACCCGGTGGTGGGGCTGCTGTGGCTCATGTCCTGTAGCAGTTCCGTTGCCACCAGAAAGTTGAAGGTTCCTGTGACAACCACACATCTCCTTGGAGGTATGCATCTCAACCTTGGTGTGGGAGTCCTCTAAATTTTGAATTTTCCTTCCTTATTCACTTTCCATTAACATTAAAGGTGGTAGCTGCTATCTGCAGGTACCATTTCTGTACCTCTTAGAATCCTCTTTTATCTCCTTTAGTAGCTCACTACATTTTACTACTTTACAGTCGTTTATACTAAACTTTTCCATTTAAATAACTGATATGGTTTTTGTCTCCTGATTGGACCTTGGATGTTAGAATGCGGCAGATCAGGGGTCCCCAACCCCCGGGCCATGGACCAGTACTGGGCTGTGGAACCAGGCCTCACAGCAGGAGGTGAGCGGTGGGCCAGTGAGCAAAGCTTCCTCCGTATTTACAGCCGCTCCCCATCGTTCGCATTACCGCCTGAGCTCCACCTCCTGTCAGATCAGCGGCGGCATTAGATTCTTATAAGAGTGCGAACCCTACTGTGAACTGCACATGCAAGGGATCTAGGTTGTGCATTCCTTATGATAATCTAATGCCTGATGATCTGAGGTGGAGCTGAGGCAGTGATGCTAGCATGCTGGGGAGCGGCTGCAAATACAGATTATCATTAGCAGAGAGGGTTGACTGCACAGAGACCATAATAAATCAATCGCTTTCAGACTCATATTAAAACCTTATCAGGGGCTTCCCTGGTGGTGCAGTGGTTGAGAATCTGCCTGCCGATGTGGGGGACACGGGTTCAAGCCTTGGTCTGGGAAGACCCACGTGCCGCGGAGCAACTGGGCCCGTGAGCCACAATTACTGAGCCTGCGCGTCTGGAGCCTGTGCTCCGCAACAAGAGAGGCTGCAATGGTGAGAGGCCCGCGCACCGCGATGAAGAGTGGCCCCCGCTTGCCGCAGCTGGAGAAAGCCCTCGCACAGAAATGAAGACCCAACACAGCCATAAATAAATAAATTTTTAAAATAAATAAATAAATAAATAAAAAAGAAACAGGCAAATCTTAAAAAAAAAAAAAACCTTATCAGTGGGAACTTCCCTGGGGGTGCAGTGGTTAACAATCCACCTGCCAATGCAAGGGACATGGGTTCGATCCCTGGGAAGATCCCACATGCTGCAGAGCAACTAAGCCCATACACCACAACTACTGAGCCTGCACTCTAGAGCCCATGTGCCACAACTACTGAGCCTGTGTGCCACAACTACTGAAGCCTGTGTGCCTAGGGCCTGTGGTCCTCAACAAGAGAAGACCCTGCAATGAGAAGCCCTCATACTGCAATGAAGAGTAGCCCCCACTCTCTGCAACTAGAGAAAGCCTGTGAGCAGCAATGAAGACCCAACATAGCCATAAGTAAATAAATAAATAAATTTATTTAAAAAAATACAAAACCCATCAGTGACTGGAGCTTCAAGATGGTGGAGAGTAAGATGTGGAGATCACCTTCCTCCCCACAAATACATCAAAAATACATCTACATGAGGTACAGCTACTACAGAACATGTACTGAACGCTGGCAGAAGACCTCAGACTTCCCAAAAGGCAAGAAACTCCCCACGTACCTGGGTAGGGCAAAAGAAAAAAGAAAAAACAGAGACAAAAGAATAGGGGTGGGACCTGCACCTCTGGGAGGGAGCTGTGAAGGAGGAAAAGTTTCCACACACATTAGGAAGCCCCTTCACTGGTGGAAACGGCAGGTGGGTGGTGGGGAAGCTTCGGAGCCACAGAGGAGAGTGCAGCAACAGGGGTGCGGAGGGCAAAGCGGAGAGATTCCCACACAGAGGATGGGTGCCGAGCAGCATCCACCAGCCTGACAGGCTTGTCTGCTCACCTGCCAGGGCGGGTGGGGCCTGGGAGCTGAGGCTTGGGCTTCAGAGTTCATATCCCCGGGAGAGGACTGGGGTTGGATGTATGAACGCAGCCTGAAGGGGCTAGTACACCACAGCTAGCCAGGAGGGAGTCCGGGAACAAGTCTGGAACTTCCTGAGAGGCAAGAGACCATTGTTTTGGGGTGCGCGAGGAGAGGGGATTCAGAGTACCGTCTAAATGAGCTCCAGAGACAGGCGCGAGCCACGGCTATCAGTGCGGACCCCAGAGACGGGCATGAAATGCTAAGGCTGCTGCTACAGCCACGAAGAAGCCTGTGCACGAGCACAGGTCACTATCCACACTTCCTCTCCTGGGAGCCTGTGCAGCCCGCCACTGCCAGGGTCCCGTGATCCAGGGACAACTTCTGCGGGAGAATACACGTCATATCTCAGGCTGTTGCAACATCACGCTGGCCTCTGTCGCTGCAGGCTCACCCCGCATCCTGTACCCCTCCCTCTCCCCACCTGAGTGAGCCAGAGTCACCTAATCAGCTGCTACTTTAACCCCATCCTGTCTGGGCAGGGAACAGATGCCCTCAGGCGACCTACACACAGAGGCGGGGCCAAATCCAAAGCTGAACCCCACGAGCTATGCGAACAAAGAAGAAAAAGGGAAATCTCTCCCAGCAGCCTCAGGAGCAGCGGATTAAATATCCACAAGCAACTTGATGTACCCTACATCTGTGGAATACCTGAATAGACAATGAATCATCCCAAAATTGAGGTGGTGGACTTTGGGAGCAACTGTAGACTTGGGGTTTGCTTTCTGCATCTAATTTGTTTCTGGTTGTATGTTTATCTTAGTTTAGTATTTAGAGCTTGGTAGATTTATT
Source organism: Balaenoptera acutorostrata (assembly GCF_949987535.1). Classification (NCBI taxonomy): domain Eukaryota; kingdom Metazoa; phylum Chordata; class Mammalia; order Artiodactyla; family Balaenopteridae; genus Balaenoptera; species Balaenoptera acutorostrata. The sequence continues at coordinate 113,576,356 of NC_080068.1, read as the reverse complement.
CATTGATTTAGTTGCTCTCTTCCGTTTCTTTTTTTTATATGTATTTTTCCTTTTTCTCCTTTTGTGAGTGTGTATGTGTATGCTTGTTTGTGTGATTTTGTCTGTACAGCTTTGCTTTTACCATTTGTCCAGTGTTCTGTCTGTCCGTTTTTTTTGTTTGTTTTTTAGTATAGTTTTTAGCGCTTGTTATCATTGGTGGATTTGTTTTTTGGTTTGGTTGCTCTCTTCTTTCTTTCTTTCCCTCCCTTTTCTTCTGAGCCGTGTGGCTGACAGGGCCTTGTTGCTCTGGCCTGGTGTCAGGCCTGAGCTTCTGAGGTGGGAGAGCCGAGTTCAGGACATTAGAACACCAGAGACCTCCCGGCCCCATGTAATATCAATTGGTGAGAGCTCTCCCAGAGATCTCCATCTCAGCGCTAAGACCCAGCTCCACCCAATGGCCAGCAAGCTCCAGTGCTGGGCGCCCCATGCCAAACAACTAGCAAGACAGGAACACAACCCCACCCATTAGCAGAGAAGCTGCCTAAAATCATACTAAATTCACAGACACCCCAAAACACACTGCCAGATGCAGCCCTGCCCACCCGAAAGACAAGATCCAGACCACAGGCACCAGTCCCCTCCATCAGGAAGCCTACACAACCCACTGAACCAACCTCACCCACTGGGGGCAGACACCAAAAATATCGGGAACTACGAACCTGCAACCTGTGAAAAGAAGACCCCAAACACAGTAAGTTAAACAAAATGAGAAGACAGAGAAATACACAGGAGATGAAGGAGCAAGGTAAAAACCCACCAGACCAAACAAATGAAGAGGAAATAGGCAGTCTACCTGAAAAAGAATTCAGAGTAATGATAGTAAAGATGATCCAAAATCTTGGAAATAGAATGGAGAAAATACAAGAAACATTTAACAAGGACCTAGAACTAAAGAGTAAACAAACAGTGATGAACAATGCTATAAATGAAATTACAAATTCTGTAGAAGGAATCAATAGCAGAATAACTGAGGCAGAAGAACGGATAAGTGACCTGGAAGATAAAACAGTGGAAATAACTACCGCAGAGCAGAATAAAGAAAAAAGAATGAAAAGAATTGAGGACAGTCTCAGAGACCTCTGGGACAACATTTAATGCACCAACATTTGAATTATAGGGGTCCCAGAAGAAGAAGAGGAAAAGAAAGGGACTGAGAAAATATTTGAAGAGATTATAGTTGAAAAGTTCCCTAACATGGAAAAGGAAATAGTCAATCAAGTCCAGGAAGCACAGAGAGTCCCATACAGGACAAATCCCAGGAGAAACACGCCAAGACACATATTAATCAAACTATCAAAAATTAAATACAAAGAAAAAATATTAAAAGCAGCAAGGGAAAAGCAACAAACAACATAAAGGGAATCCCCATAAGGATAACAGCTGATCTTTCAGCAGAAACTCTGCAAGCCAGAAGGGAGTGGCAAGACATATTTAAAGTGATGAAAGGGATAAACCTACAACCAAGATTACTCTACCCAGCAAGGATCTCATTCACATTCGACGGAGAAATTAAAACCTTTACAGACAAGCAAAAACTAAGAGAATTCAGCACCACCAAACCAGCTTTACAACAAATGCTAAAGGAACTTCTCTAGGCAGGAAACACAAGAGAAGGAAAAGACCTACAAAAACAAACCCAAAACAATTAAGAAAACGGTAATAGGAACACACATATTGATAACTACCTTAAATGTAAACGGATTAAATGCTCCAACCAAAAGACATAGACTGGCTGAATGGATACAAAAATAAGACCCATATATGTGCTGTCTACAAGAGACCCACTTCAGACCTAGGGACACATACAGACTGAAAGTGAGGGGATGAAAAAGATATTCCATGCAAATGGAAATCAAAAGGAAGCTGGAGTAGCAATTCTCATATCAGACAAAATACACTTTAAAATGAGGACTATTACAAGGGACAAGGACACTACATAATGATCAAGGGACCAATCCAAGAAGAAGATATAGCAACTGTAAATATTTATGCACTCAACATAGGAGCACCTCAATACATAAGGCAAATGCTAAGAGCCATAAAAGGGGGAATCAACAGTAATTCAATAATAGTAGGGGACTTTAACCCCCCCACTTTCACCAATGGACAGATCATCCAAAATGAAAATAAATAAGGAAACACAAGTTTTAAATGACACATTAAACAAGATGGACTTAATTGATAGTTACAGGACATTCCATTCAAAAACAACAGAATACACTTTCTTCGCACGTGCTCATGGAACATTCTCCAGGATAGATCATATCTTGGGTCACAAATCAAACCTTGGTAAATTTAAGAAAATTGAAATCGTATCAACTATCTTTTCCTACCACAATGCTATGACACTAGATATCAATTACAGGAAAAAATCTATAAAAAATACAAACACATGGAGACTAAACAATACACTACTAAATAACCAAGAGATCACTGAAGAAATCAAAGGGGCAATAAAAAAACGCCTAGAAACAAATGACAATGAAAACACGATGACCCAAAACCTATGGGATGCAGCAAAGGCAGTTCTAAGAGGGAAGTTTATAGCAATACAATCCTACCTCAAGAAACAACAAACATCTCAAATAAGCAACCTAACCTTACACCTAAAGAAATTAGAGAAAGAAGAACAAAAAACCCCAAAGTTAGCAGAAGGAAAGAAATCATAAAGATCAGATCAGAAATAAATGAAAAAGAAATGAAGGAAACAATTGCTAAGATCAATAAAACTGAAAGCCGGTTCTTTGAGACGTTAAACAAAATTGATAAACCACTACCCAGACTCATCAAAAAATAAAAGGAAGAAGACTCAAACCAATAAAATTAGAAATGAAAAATGAGAAGTAACAACTGACACTGCAGAAATACAAAGGATCATGAGAGATTACTACAAGCAACTATATGCCAATAAAATGGACAACCTGGAAGAAATGGACACATTCTTAGAAAAGCACAACCTCCTGAGACTGAACCAGGAAGAAACAGAGAATATAAACAGACCAGTCACAAGCACTGAAATTGAAACTGTGATTAAAACTCTTCCAACAGACAAAAGCCCAGGACCAGATGGCTTCACAGGCAAATTCTATCAAACATTTAGAGAAGAGCTAACACCTATCCTTCTCAAACTCTTCCAAAATATAGCAGAGGAAGGAACACTCCCAAACTAATTCTATGCGGCCACTATCACCCTGATACCAAAACCAGATAAAGATGTCACAAAAAAAGAAAACTACAGACCAATATCACTGATGAACATAGATGCAAAAATCCTCAACAAAATACTAGCAAACAGAATTGAACAGAACATTAAAAGGATCATATACTGTGATCAAGTGGGGTTTATCCCAAGAATGCAAGGATTCTTCAATATATGCAAATCAGTCAGTGTGATAAACCATATTAACAAATTGAAGGAGAAAAACCATATTGTCATCTCAATAGATGCAGAAAAAGCTTTTGACAAAATTCAACACCCATTTATGATAAAAACTCCCCAGAAAGTAGGCATAGAGGGAACTTACCTAAACATAATAAAGGCCATATATGACAAACCCACTGCCAACATCGTTCCCAATGGTGAAAAACGGAAACCATTTCCACTAAGATCAGGAACAAGACAAGGTTGCCCACTCTCACCACTATTATTCAACATAGTTTTGGAAGTTTTAGCCACAGCAATCAGAGAAGAAAAAAATAAAAAGAATCCAAATTGACAAGGAAGAAGTAAAACTGTCACTGTTTGCAGATGACATGATACTATACATAGAGAATTCCAAAGATGCTACCACAAAACTACTACAGCTAATTAATGAATTTAGTATAGTAGCAGGATATAAAATTAATGCACATAAATCTCTTGCATTCCTATACTCTAATGATGAAAAATCTGAAAGAGAAATTAAGGAAACACTCCCATTTACCATTGCAACAAAAAGAATAAAATACCTAGGAATAAACCTACCTAAGGAGACAGAAGATCTGTATGCAGAAAACTATAAGACACTGATGAAAGATATTAAAGATGATACAAACAGATGGAGAGATATACCATGTTCTTGGATTGGAAGAATCAACATTGTGAAAATGGCTATCCTACCCAAAGCAATCTACAGATTCAATGCAATCCCTATCAAACTACGAATGGCATTTTTCACAGAACTAGAACAAAGAATTTCACAATTTGTATGGAAAACACAAAAGACCCCGAATAGCCAAAGCAATCTTGAGAAAGAAAAATGGAGCTGGAGGAATCAGGCTCCCTGACTTCAGACTATACTACAAAGCTCCAGTAATCAAGACAGTATGGTACTGGCACAAAAACAGAAATATAGATCAATGGAACAGGATGGAAAGCCCAGAGATAAACCCATACACATATGGTTACATTATCTTTGATAAAGGAGGCAAGCATATACAATGGAGAAAAGACAGCCTCTTCAATAAGTGGTGCTGGGAAAACTGGACAGGTACATGCAAAAGAATGAAATTAGAACACTCCCTAACACCATACACAAAAATAAACTCAAAATGGATTAAAGACCTAAATGTAAGGCCAGACACTGTAAAACTCTTAGAGGAAAACGTAGGCAGAACATTCTATGACATACATCACAGCAAGATCCTTTTTGATCCATCTTCTAGAGAAATGGAAATAAAAACAAAAATAAACAAATGGGACCTAATGAAACTTAAAAGCTTTTGCACAGCAAAGGAAACCATAAATAAGATGAAAAGACAACCCTCAGAATGGGAGAAAATATTTGCAAACGAAGCAACTGACAAAGGATTAATCTCCAAAATATACAGGCAGCTCATGCAGCTCAATATCAAAAAAACAAACAACCTAGTACAAATATGGGCAGAAGACCTAAATAAACATTTCTCCAAGGAAGATATACAGATTGTCAACAAACACATGAAAGGATGCTCAACATCACTAATCATTAGAGAAATGCAAATCAAAACTACAATAAGGTATCACCTCACACTGGTCAGAATGGCCATCATCAAAAAATCTACCAACAATGAATTCTGGAATGGGTGTGGAGAAAAGGGAACCCTCTTGCACTGTTGGTGGGAATGTAAATTGATACAGTCACTATGGAGAACAGTATGGAGGTTCCTTAAAAAACTAAAAATAGAACTACCATATGACCCAGCAATCCCACTACTGGGCCTATACCCTGAGAAAACCATAATTCAAAAAGAGTCATATACCACACTGTTCATTGCAGCTCTATTTACAACAGCCAGGACATGGAAGCAACCTAAATGTCCATCGACAGATGAATTGATAAAGAAGATGTGGCACATATATACAATGGAATATTAATCAGCCATAAAAAGCAACAAAATTGAGTTATTTCTAGTGAGGTGAATGGACCTAGAGACTGTCATACAGAGTGAAGTAAGTCAGAAAGAGAAAAACAGATACCATATGCTAACGCATATGTATGGAATCTAAAAAAAAAAAAAGGTTCTGAAGAACCCGGGGGCAGTACAGGAATAAAGATGCAGACGTAGAGAATGGACTTGAGGACACGGGGAGGGGGAAGGGTAAGCTGGGACGAAGTGAGAGAGTGGCATGGACATATATACACTACCAAATGTAAAATAGATAGCTAGTGGGAAGCAGCCGCACAGCACAGGGAGATCAGCTTGGTTCTTTGTGACCACCTAGAGGAGTGGGATAGGGAGGGTGGGAGGCAGACGCAAGAGGGAGGAGATATGGAGATATATGTTTATGTATAGCTGATTCACTTTGTTTTACAGCAGAAACTAACACACCATTGTAAAACAATTATACTCCAATAAAGATGTTTAAAAAACCCAAAAAAACCCTATCAGTGATTGTCAAGTGACAATTAAACTGCATCTGGTGGCAGGCTTTATATTGGCAAGTGAGTTGATGTACTTCAACTGTACAGCTGCATCTGGCAGCAGGCTTTAAGTCAGAATCCGACACTTATTTCAGTCTATGTGTGGCCCGCCCATTATTTTGTTTACCACTTCTGTCCATGCCTCTTTCCCACACTGTGCACTTGTCTCAGTCACAGTTTTGGTAAGCCCACAAGCTAACCCTAGCCAAAATGAGTAAAAAACAAATGTCTCTGGAGAGCTTCTTTGAAAAGGGGTAAAGACCCAATGATGAGACAGCAGAAGACTCTAAGACTGCCCACAAAAAGAAAGCTGCATTTAAAAGAAAATACCAAGAGTCCTACTTAAATTACAGGTTCATTGCAACAGGTGATTCACATTCTCCAAGCCCACTTCGTTTAGTATGTGGTGACTGGCTATCCAAGGAAGCCATGAAACCTTCAAAACTGCTCACTTATCTCAGCTTTCAAAAGAGTTTGAGCATTACTTCCCAACCACAAAAGACCCCTGAACTGGGAAGGAATGGATCCGTGACCCATTTGTGAATAAGCCAGGTGAATCGACTTTGTCCATGCTAGAAGAGGATCAACTGCTTGAGATCGCAAATGATGGTGGCCTTAAAAGTATGTTTGAGACAACCTCAAATCTCCATATGTTCTGGATCAAAGTCAAGGTGGAATATCCTGAGATTGCCACAAAAGCATGGAAAAGCCTGCTTGCATTTCCAACATCCTGTCTTGTGAAGCAGGGTTTTCTGCAGTGACAGGGACCAAAACGAGATCACGGAGTAGACTGGACATAAGCAACACACTTCGGGTGTCACTGTCCCCATCACCCCCAGATGGGACCATCTAGTTGCAGGAAAACAAGCTCAGGGCTCCCACTGATTCTGCATTATGGTGAATTGTATAATTATTTCATTATATATTACAATGTAATAATAATAGAAATAAAGTGCACAATAAATGTAATGCACTTGAATCATCCTGAAACCATCGCCCCCCCCCGCCCACCCCTAACCCCCACCCCCCTCCGTGGAAAAATTGTCTTCCACGAAACCGGTCCCTGGTGCCAAAAAGGTTGGGGACCGCTGAGGCAGAGGGAGTAGTTGGGAATGATTGCAAATAGCACAAACCACAACATAAAAGAACTAAATGATTTGACTTCCTGAAAGTTAAAGACTTCTATTCTTTGATAGACATCATTAAAAAAGTGAAATGGCAATTCAGTCAAATAGTGAATATTTGTAATATGTACATCTGAGAAGGGATATAAACAGAATATATAAAGTATCTCAAAAATAAGATTGTATTAGTTAGTTAGAGCTGCCATAAAAAAATAGCACAGCCTTTGTGGCTCAAACAATAGAAATTTATTTTCCCACAGTTCTAGAGACAAGAAGTCCAAGATCAAGAGGTTGGCAAGTTCGGTGTCTTCTGAGGCCTCTCTCTTTGGCTTGTGGACGGCTGCCTTCTCTCTGTGTCCTCACAAGGTCTTTTCTCTGTGAGTGCATGTCTGTGTCCAGATCTCTTCTTATAAAGACCATTGCAGATCCTATGGTCAGAGCATTCTCTACTGCAATAGTCCCTTTCCTCCAGTCACAATGATCCTTTTGAATAAGGTCTCTTCTTACCTATGTCTAGATTTGTTTTTGTTTGACATTTCCTTCCGGCCTACTATGTGTTCAGCAGTGGGTGAATCTGGTAGGAATTAAGCAAGTAAGTAGCCAATTACAAGCTAGTAATGAAAGTATTATGCAGGGCCTGTTACATAATTTTTGGGACCCAGTGCAAAATGAAAATGCAGGATGCCTTTTTCAAAAGAGTAAGGGCAAAGGGCTGTTAAAGGTATGAAAATATGTTTTCCCTTTTCTTCCATGGTCTCTTTCAACTTGTTCTGGTGTCTTTTATTTTTTATTTAATGTCATTTTAAATAAAGAAAAAGTTGAAAATTTAGTTACGAGCATGAATTTTACCTTTCCTCTTTATATTGTGGAATACCAGTTTAAATGAAACTATATGAGCATTAAACTTCTGGAATCACCAAAATTACACAATTCGTGCTTCTTAGCTGGTACATGCACATGCAGTTTTTAAAAACTTATTTGTTTAATTTTTTTGGCCTCATTGGGTCTTCGTTGCTGTGCGCAGGCTTTCTATAGTTGCGGCGAGCGGGGGCTACTCTTTGTGGCGGTGCGCAGGCTTCTCATTGCAGTGGCTTCTCATTACGGAGCATGGGCTCTAGGCGTGTGGGCTTCAGTAGTTGTGGGGTGCGGGCTCAGTAGTTGTGGCTCGCAGGCTCTAGAGCACAGGCTCAGTAGTTGTGGCACACGGACTTAGTTGCCCCGTGGCATATGGGATCTTCCTGGACCAGGGCTCGAACCCGTGTCCCCTCCATTGGCAGGCGGATTCTTAATCACTGTGCCACCAGGGAAGCCCTGCATTTTGTTTTTGGTATTGACAGAAGAGCAGAAACGCTGCACAAAACTAACTCTCTTATTTCTCACACTTTTTTTCACTTATTTATACATGCACATCCTACCAATGTGCTCTACAATAATTTAGCTTCCTGATGAATAAGGAGGGACCAAAAGGAAAAGGAACTGTGGGTTCCCCTATATTTCCCTCTCCTTCTATGTCATCCTTTTCAGTGGAAGTGGTTGGCTATTACCAGGAAATTATGTAAATAAGAAAAGACAGGGTAGGGTTCTTTGGTTGTTCGTGTTTTTTAGAATACCACTGCCTTCTTTCTGTATTCTGCATTCAAAGCAAGTTCTTGTTTGAATGAAGTGTAGCTTCTTGGGACTGTTGGTGCCTCACCCCGCCCAATCATAGACCAATCGCAGACCTGACGTGCTTACCTCCTACCGGCTATGAGTCTCGCTGAAACTCCCGCTCCTCCATCATCAGCAACACCCTAGGGCCAGCTACCTTCTTTTATCATTTGGACTGTGCACTACGGAAATAATCTACGGACTAGACTGTCTGCATCCATTCTTGTTCCTATAATCCATTGTACACACTGCAGCCAGAGTGATCTTCTTAACACCAAATTTGACGTTATCCCTGTCCTCACAAAAACCCTTTAACGCTTTGAGAATAAAGACAAATATGACCTATAGACTCCTGCAAATTATGCTTTTATGTTTTCTCCAGTTTCAGTTTGCAACATGCTCCTTGAGTGCCCTCCATTCCTGAACACAGGCCTTGCAGCTCTTTGATCACTCCATTTCTTCTGACCTTTTCCTGAAGAACTCTTTCTCACCTCCATCCCAGCCTCACCCAATTAAACTCCATTCATCCTTCACATTGAAATTCAAATATCGCTTCCTCAAGGAAGCTATCTCTCACCTCTGTCAAGTTCAAATCTTCTAATCATTCTCTCATAGGACCAGATACCTCTCCTTTGCTGCACTCATACAGTTGCAATTTTATATTTATTTTTGTGGTTATTTGATTGTTATCTATCTTTCTAGCATATAAATAAAGGAAAGAGAAGAAACCCCTTCCCTACATATCTTTTTTTGTTTTCATAACACATTGTAGGCGGTGATTGATAATGAGGTTACCAGAATAAAGTGTCTTCCACATAGACCACTTCTGTTTTGTTTACTATTATTCCCCCTATGCACCCATGCCCTGAAGCTTTCCTCAAGCATACTGAGGAGCTTAACAACTAATCATTGAATGATTGATAGCAAAGTTGACCAGACTTCAGCTTTTAAATTCCAAAGAATTGCTGATTTCAAGGAGTGCCTAAGAAGCTTTGCAAATAAACATATTGTCCTGCTGTCTGAATGCTCCCTCCTTTTCCTTTGTCTTGCAATTTTACCTTAGTCTCTTTCAAAATCTCAGTAGCAGAATGGATATGATCCTCTGGTCCTTTGAGGTGAGACAGCTCACCTCAAGGAGTCACATTATCTTGCTTTCCCGTTCTTCTCAGCTTCTCTCTCTACATGTCCACTCACCTAAGGGCCCCTTCCTTTTCTGTTTGTCACTGATACAGTCCTTGCTACTATCCCCTCCTCCTTTTCTTTTTTGACCCGTCTCAGTAGCATTTCCAACATCTGTTATGGTTTAGAGGGGACTCTTGTCTGAAAATAGAAGTTCTTTCCAGGCCATGATATAAATTTCAGATAAAAGCAAATGAATGAATATATAACAAGAAACAACATTTCACAAGGAAGTCGCCCTGGAAGTGGGCTGTTGTAGTAAAAAGAGGTCAGTTCCTGTTACTTAGTCCCCATGGCCTGATCACCCCTGCCCAGTCAGAACTCTCCATCACGTCGTGCGGTTGGCTGTTCCATCCTCAGCAGACTGTGTGGATTACAGTACGTACACTGGCACTTGTTAGACAGCAAGTGCAAACAGCTGGGCTTCTTGCTGTTCATCCAGTGCCAAGATATTATTCCTCATAAGACTTTTAAACTGCTTTTGCAGTTAGTAACATCAGTGACTGGGAAATCAAACATTTTATCTAGTGGTTTGTTAACTTAGTGCTATTTTCCAGATGTTTTCTAGAGCTGTTCCTCAGATGTTGATTTGTGGTGGCGTTGATATTTTCTATCTATAGCCTTTTATTATTTTTGAGCAGTGATATTTAATTTCGTTAGGGGAAATGTCTTTTCCAAACTCTTTGTTTCTGATGACACACAGTTAGTTTGTGCCTCGTGTTAATCTCACAAACTACAGGACTTGGCCTGATTATAGACAGGACTAGACAATAGAAGCTTTAGAAGAACTGCTGCACCAGACTTTCACTGCTATCGAGGCTACCAGATACATAATAGATTATAGACCCAGGGAATTTTAGGGCCAGGGAGATTATTTACTCATATCTTCCCTTTATTCACAAAACATAGCTAGATCTCATAGATGCTAAATGGTTTTACCGTGGGCCACACAACTAGTTGTTAGTAAAATCAGAACTAGAACGCAGGTCTCCTAGGTACAGAGGAGAGGAAACCTTTTTTCTATGCTTTTCACCTGGAGGCATATGTGTAAATTTGCTTGTCCCTTTCAGCGGCCCAAGGATGCATTCGTTGGCAAAGAAGTCTCTCCACAGCATTTTGAAAAGACAGGACAAATTCTTGCTGCCAGTCTTCAGGAACCATTATTCTTCCCCAGTGAGCACCCCTGAGTGTCCCCATTGCCAGCCTGCTCTTCTTACAGGCTGGCATCGAGGTATCACACAGATGCAATGACTCCCGTGCAAAGCTATTTTGCCAAGAACGGTTCCTATTTCTCTACTCTCCAATTTGTCCTTTCTCTCCACAAGCTCTCCCCTACCACACAAACCCACCAAGGACCTCTGAAAGCTTTATGATCATCTGTTTCTCCATCCATCATGAGAGGAAAAGGAGAAGGAATCAAGTTCAGGATGCCATGAGGCAGAAAAGTTTTGAGAGTTTGACAGTAGTTTATAAGTAATGCAGCGTAGATGTTGCCGACAATGGGAAGTATATATGTGAAACACCATCATTAAAAAATGTCTTCTTTGAAAATGAAGGATGACAGCATACAGTCCAAACCCCCAAAAGCTTAACAGAAATTCTCATAAAACTTTAGGTAGGCTTACATTCTATGACGTAAGTTTTAAACTCTGGATCTGGGCCGAAAACATCATCTGCTTTAGGTCTTCAAATAGACACTTAAGAGCTACAGAAAAATACAACTGACCAGCAAAACACTTTAAGATTTGGTTGTAATCTATAGACTGTCAACTTGGGGGTAACTGGTAAAGTAATTTGCCGCCTTTTTTGGTCTGTTTTAATTCGTGATATTTCTCTGCATCTAGCTTTACAGGAGACATTGAAACAGCTGCTGCATTGTAAACCCACAAAGTGAAATAAGCAGTGTCCAGTGAATAACAACAAGGCCCCAGAATTGCTCCTCTAACAACCCTGCTTATTTCCTTTACTGGAATCCTTCCTTGTGCACTCAACGATGATTCATACATACATTGAGGGCAGTGGGACTTGGGATTCAAAGGCACAATCAGGCAAAACAAAGGAGGCCATAACTTGCTGGTGGGAGTTGGACCAGATGAGTCAACAATAGCAAAGAAGGCCTGGAATATGAGCTTCAAAATCTAAGTCAAAACTTACCCCAAAGAGAACAGACTTGAAGGATCTTATTGGATTCTATTAGCTCTTTTACTGTTTGTCATCCTTTCAGCCTGTATGTATTTAGATTTGTCCTGTAATGGCCACCAATCCAGAACACATTTATGGTCAGTAGACTATGGCTGTCCAGTCTGGCATCACGTTTAAGGCGCTGCTGTCCCCTGGCAGCCAGCCAGATGCCGCTGCTCTACTGTACAAGGACCTCCTATCCACGTGTCTGACTCACAAGCTCCACCCGCTCCACAGGGCTTTCTCTCACCTCTTGGCTTTCAGTGTTGATGCCTCCCTGGGGTTTGTGTCCTCACCCTACTCTTTCAGCTCAGTGCTTAATACAGCCTCTCTTGGGGTTTGAGTTTGTTTTCCCTCCAGCCACATTTTCTTCTTTCTCCTTTGTCTTGAAGCATTCACAGACCATCGCAGGGTAAGAATGTCCTTCCCTGCTTGGCTTCACCCTTGAGATTTACCAAACCATATCCTGCCCTTGGAGACAGACTCATTCCACTGAGGTCCAGATATGTTTCAGAAGTAGTGGTAGTGATTAGTGTATTTTCAAAGAAGCTTTCTATTCAAGTTGGTTGAGAGTTTGACTATGGAAAGGGAGAGTGAGAGGGTGGGTAAACCTCACCTGTTCATATTATTCAGCTATTCAAAAAAACATTATTCCTCGAGTGTTTCAAATGAATTTAATTTGATGATATTAACATGCATTTATATTAAAACATTCTGTATTCATTGGACTATTCAATCAATAGTTCATTTACCTATTAAACTCTTAGCTCCTTAAGAGCACAGACCAAATTTTCATCTCTCTTATTTCCCTTCCTGAATAACCACCGAATTTTTTTTTTTTTTTTTTTTTTTTTTTGCCACATTCCGCAGCATGTGGGATCTTAGTCCCTTGACCAGGGATCGATCCCATGCCCCCTGCAGTGGAAGTGCAGAGTCTTTACCACTGGACTGCTAGGGAAGTCCCCCCACTTAAGTTTTTAAGTGACTGAACTGACAGATCCACCAAACCAAGGCCTGCATGTCAGGAAGTGTGAGCTGTAGATCTGTGTACAGATGTCACCACCCGTTTGGAGGACAGTTCCTGTGGATTGTGGACCTGGGAAATCACACTGCGTGGGCATTGTTCCCTCCACCTCCCCACTCAGCCCCAAAACGTTGACATTTTTATTCAGGTGAAATTCCATTAAAACAAATATCAAGTAATGACTTTATCAAGAGGACCAAAACTGGGACCTTTATTTTTATTTTTTAAAAATTTATTTTTCCAAAGTATATTTGATTTACAATGTGTTAATTTTTTTTCCATTATGTTTTATCATAAGATATTGAATATAGTTCCCTGTGCTATACAATAGGACCTTGTTGTCTATCCATCCTGTATATAATAGTTTGCATCTGCTAATCCCAAACTCCCAATCCATCCCTCTCCCACCCCCTCCTCCTTGACAACCACAAGTCTGTTCTTTATGTCTAAAACTGGGACCTTTAGTCAGCAAAGCAGTCAAACTGGTGTGTGCGTGTGTGTGTTGGCACGAGGCTGGGAAAAAACTAGACTGAGGATGTCATGAAAAGGCAATATTTAGCCTGAGGGGCCTGTGGAAGCAAGAGGGGCTTGTGGTTGCCAAGCCATTTGCCTTCCCTCTTGCGTGGCTTTGTGACTTTGAAAGGAGTGTAGGTGGAGACTTAACAATACTCTGTACATCTCTCTCTACCACTCTGTTCGTCTCCCCTCTAATTTGGATCGTTATCATCTCAGATCTGGATTTTTGTTAGTAGTCTCCTAACGTATGTTTCTGCCTCTGTTCTCCTTCCACTACTCCATCCAATACATCCTTCTCAGATTAATCTCCCCGGCGCATCGGGCTGATTGTGCTAATTGTTTAGTCATAAATGTTTAGTCACATTTATTTCTATTCTGTTTTTTCCCCTAGTTCCGCATTCAACGCCGTCTGGGACCTCCCTCTGACCCAGGCTTTCCACTGGGCTCCCAGTACTCCCTTCTCGTTAAATGGGACCCCCTGTTCCCTCCACACACCAATGCCTCTAGGCTGTTCCATGGCTCCCTGCCCTTCACCACAGCGTTACAATCTTTCCCATCTTTCAGGACCTTTAAAAGATGCCTTGTCCCTGAAATCTTCCCTGAACATCCCCTCCGGAAGTGTTAGCTGCCATATCTGTTTTCCCACAGCGTGTTGTGTTTTTCTGTTTCTTGAGATACCTATCACTTTCTACCTTTTGTCATTCTATTTGTGTACCTGAACTGAGTGGCTACGGGCTCTGGGTCAGACAGCCTAGATTTTAATGCCAGGTCTGGTCATTTATGTGATCTTTGATACTAACCTTTTTAGTCTTGGGTTCTTCATTGGTAAGTCAACAATAATAATAACTATCTTATAGGTTTGTTGATGAAGATTAAATGAGATAATGACATAATACACTTAACTCGATGCTCAAAAGATAGTAAAAGATCAAAAAATCATTGTTATGTTATTGTGTTTGTTATTATTGTTGTTTTTCTTTTAATTTTTTTTATTATTGTTGTTTTAATTTCCTTTCTAGACTCTAACTTCATGAGAGTTAAATCTCTCTATATATCAGGCATTAGCAAACTTTTTCTGTAAAAGGTCAGAAAGTCAGTATTTTAGGCTTTGCAGGCAACATATATCTCTGTCACATATTGTTAAATAATAGTAAAAATATGTATATTGGTGTCTGCCCCTAGTTCCCGGCATAATGCAACTAAAACTCTTGTAGTTGTCCAAGTGATAAGAGCACTACAGGCATCTTTTGTTCTAATATTTGGTCTTTGACCCCAGTTGCTGACATAGGGCTCCTGAAACCCATGTAACTTCCTGGTGATGGAAATGTCTTTTGTTCTAACGAGGTGATTCTAGGTGGGCTCCTGGATGGTTCTTGGATGGGGGCAGGTCACCAAAAAGACCAAGCCATGATAAGAAGCTTAGAATTTTCAGCCCCCCACTCGCTTCTCCAGAGAGAGGAGAGGGGCTGGAAATAGAGTTAATAATTGATCATGCCTAGGTGAGGAAACCTCCATAAAATCCCAATGATATGGGGTTAAGATTGCTTTTAGGTTGGTGAACACGTCCTGTTCACCAATGCTCACGTTGGTGAACATACTGGGAGGGTGACACACCCCAACTGCAAGGAGACAGAAACTCCTGAGCTCGGGACCCTCCCAGACCCCGCCCTGAACTCTTTATCTGGCTGTTTCTCTGTATCCTTTGACATATTCTTTAATAAACTGGTAACCTAAAGTGTTTCGCTGAGTTTTGTGATCCATTCTAGCAAAGTAATTATACCCAAGGAAGGGGTTGTGAGAACCTCTGATTTGTAGCCAACTTGGACAGAAGTTGTGGTTAACTTGGGGCCCTACTACTTGTGATTGGCATCTGAAGAGGGGGATGGTCTTACGGGACTGAGCGCTTAACCTGTGGAATCGGATGCTATCTTCAGGTAGGCAGTGTCAAAATTGAGTTGAATCGTAGGACACCCTGCTGGTGTCACAGGATTTCTTGATGGGGGAAACACCCTCACATCTAATGTCAGAATTGTTGTGAATGCAGGAGTAGTGTGAGAGTAAAGGAGACTCATAGGAGGAAAAAGCCGGGTTTTTCCCCATACACATATTCTTTTCTTTTTTCAACAACCTTTGAAAATGCAAAATTCATCCCTAGCTCACAGGCTGTGCAAAAACGGGCCCCAGGCTGGCAGTAGCTTGCCAATCCCTGCTATACAGTCCCCAGTCCCCAGATCAGTGCTCTGCGGATATAGAAATTCACCAAGTAATGTCTGATTAATTAAATGAGTGATTACATGACCGAGCTCTCTAGGAGTGCCTCTGTCCTTTTTTACCTTTTGCAAATGACTCCATTTTGCTCCCTCCCACCCTACACCAGAATCTAAGTCCCGAATCTTTCCAGCTTGCCTGATCCTTAGAACAAGCTGGATGAACCCCCAAAACATGGAGCCAAGGATGAGTTTTTTCTTCTACACAACTAGGTCTTTCTGGGTCTCTGATCCAATCTAGCGGGGGAGTGGTATGCAGAGTTAGTGAGGTTCAGTTATTCTGGGGAGAAAAGTGGTGAGAGTATCAGAACTATATTAAATACTGTATTATTGCATTTGGATGGCAGCTATTTATGTTTCTCCATGAATGTGTAAAATCCTCTCTCCCACGCTGATTTTAATTGAATTCTGACAAATCCAACTTTACTGTGGCAAGAGAAAATGAGAATGTTGGTATTAGCATAGCTTTTCCCCCTTGTTAACTGCATTTACATATCATCTCCTCGGATAGCGTACGTTATTTTGCTTTTGTGCATTGATTTTATCACAACGGCATCAATTAGCTCTATTAAGAATCTTTCCACAGATGTACAGGAATGTGAGGGAGAATGAGTGGCTTAACTCTGAGAATTTTTATTACCAACAGTTCAGGCATTGGCTCTGCTTCCCTTATAAAGCAGTTTTAGAAAATAATTAATATGACATACTAAATTTGAAGCACAGACTATATGTGTTATCTTCTCACATTTTTATTTTTTTATTTTTTAGCTATAATAAAAATGAAAGATATTATATTTATTGGTGTCAGATTACAATTATAAAATGATTTAATGGCTGGGACGATAACTTTCAACAAATGGCGAGGAAATGACCCAATTTTCTTTTCTTTTCTTTTTTTGCCAGTGGTAATGGATATGTAAAGATATTGACAACATTGGAATAGCAGAGGAATTGAAAATGCTATACATTGATCAATGGGAAACTAGCTAAGTTAATTATATTGCATATACACAATAAAATACCATGAAGAAAGCTAACACATATATAGTCTTTGGTTGAACCATATACCATTCTAAGTGCTCTGCATTACATATACTATCTCACATAATTTCCCAACAATACTACTACTATCCCATTTTACATATGAGACAAGTTAAGTAACATGCCCAAGATGACACATATATATATATATATTTTCTATGTCATAATATTGACATTCAGTCCAGTAATCCTCCACTGTAATAGCTCCTTTACTTTGCAGTGAAAATTGATTTGTATATTTTTTGCCTCTGTGTCCTTGTGGGATTTTTTTTTTAATTCAAACAGAAAGTCACAAAAATTATAATCATCCTCATCAGTTCACTCAGTCCCATGTAATTAATTTTTTTTTCATCTTGATCTTTTGTTAGCACTTTTATGAATTCATCAGTTTTCCATTAGAGTTCTGAAAATGCTTATTCATTCAGTTCAGCAGTATAGTCAGTTACCAGAAACCTGTACTTGTCAGAGTCTTTTCCATGAATTCCTTGAAGATGAAACCCTTTTATAGGAACATTTTTGCAAAAGCATCAGAGTACACCCAGAACTGTCTGTAAATGACAAAAGACTTAAAAATGACCACGGTTAAAGATTTGATGAAAGTTCATAATAATGCAACTGACAAGGAAATTTAGTTATTTCTGAGATATACATTTTAAAGTAATAACTAGAATTATGACATAACATACCAGAACATATAAGATTTTTAAGAATTTCATGTAATGTCTGAAACATTTATATTAACATATTTCCATACAAATAGCCCAAAGAAAGTTTAGTATTAGTTGTTTTTTTGTTTGTTTGTGTTTTTATACTGCAGGTTCTTATTAGTCATCAATTTTGTACACATCAGTGTATACATGTCAATCCCAATTGCCCAATTCATCACACCACCATCCCCACCCCACCACGGTTTTCCCCCCTTGGTGTCCATACGTTTGTTCTCTACATCTGTGTCTCAACTTCTGCCCTGCAAACCAGTTCATCTGTACCATTTTTCTAGGTTCCACATACATGCGTTAATATATGATATTTGTTTTTCTCTTTCTGACTTACTTCACTCTGTATGACAGTCTTTAGATCCATCCACGTCTCAACAAATGACTCAATTTCGTTCCTTTTTATGGCTGAGTAATATTCCATTGTATATATGTACCGCATCTTCTTTATCCATTCATCTGTTGATGGGCATTTAGGTTGCTTCCATGACCTGGCTATTGTAAATAGTGCTGCAATGAACATTGGGGTGCATATGTCTTTTTGAATTATGGTTTTCTCTGGGTATATGTCCAGTAGTGGGATTGCTGGGTCA
This sequence comes from Balaenoptera acutorostrata, assembly GCF_949987535.1. NCBI lineage: Eukaryota > Metazoa > Chordata > Mammalia > Artiodactyla > Balaenopteridae > Balaenoptera > Balaenoptera acutorostrata. The sequence continues at coordinate 113,558,147 of NC_080068.1, read as the reverse complement.
TATACTTCTCTCACCTTTAAATACTCAATAATTATGAGGCTGATTATCATTCTTTATGTTAGGTGAACTCTGTAAATTCACACGTTTGCTGATCAGAGCAATGTTAAGAAATATAATCATCAGTAATACCCATATAAAGTGCATTCCTTAGCCAATTTCATACTTTGAAAGGTAGTGAGATGATTCTTAGCTGAGAAGTACAAAAAAGTCCAGTAGATGTTGCTGTTGTACACTGAATTAGCCAGGAGAGCTTAAAGAAATACAAAGTAATAATAATTCCGCCCACAAATTCGTTATCATAATTGTTTAAGCAACTATTATTGGGAAGACAAATAAGAAAATAAATGGTACATAACTTATTTCTATATAATTTTGAAGATGTTGTCATTTGCAATTTTTGTTTCATATACAGAAAGAAAAATGTCTTAGGAGAAAAGCTAAAAAGTCAATCCTAATTTTTATTTTTTAATAGAATAACCAAAAGGAATATATAAAAATAGAAATTATAGGGAATGCAAAAATATCAGAAATAAAATGCATGCACAGACTCTAGACAATGCTCTACTTTATTTTTTTTTTAATTTTTATTTATTTATTTATTTATATTTTTGGCTGTGTTGGGTCTTCGTTTCTGTGCGAGGGCTTTCTCTAGTTGCGGCAAGAGGGGGCCACTCTTCATCGCGGTGCACGGGCCTTTCACTGTCGCGGCCTCTCTTGTTGCGGAGCACAGGCTCCAGACGCACAGGCTCAGTAGTTGTGGCTCATGGGCCTAGTTGCTCCGCGGCATGTGGGATCTTCCCAGACCAGGGCTCAAACCCGTGTCCCCTGCATTGGCAGGCAGATTCTCAACCACTGCGCCACCAGGGAAGCCCAACAATGCTCTACTTTTAACAATATTGAAACTGTTTTTTGTTAATATAACGATTATTAATCTGGAAATTTGGTAAAATTCTGTAACAAGCAAGCTAAGTCTTGAAAGAAAGAAAACCTCAATTTTGATTCTGGTTCAAAATTCCAGCCCTATTCATTTTATTTCTAGGCTTATAGAGTAGCAACAGTTGCCAAAATATCAAGCGTAAACTGTACATTTAATGAACCACACTTTCATTTACCTTTTAGGATTGAGCTGTTGGAAGTTCTGTGATATGGCTGCTTATGACAATAACCCAGGCTAGTTAAAGAAGGCTAGGAGGCAATAAGATCTTCCTTCTGTTAGTACAGTCACGACAGTCGTTATAGAAAGGTAAGGTTGAAACTACTTGGACTATTTTTCTTTTAACATTAGTTTCCATTTTATGCAACCTATGGGGAAGGAGAGTTATCCAAACTGCAGACTGTGCCCCTTTTCGCTCCTGAGCAGGGACACCCACAATGAGAGTATTAATGCTTTCTGGTACTTCCCTCTCATGGAACAAATTTGCAAGGTCTGAGGCAATGATTCATAGTTCAGGAAAGACACACCTTCCAGAAGCAAAGATGAAGAAAGAAGGATATTATATGTTTAGTCTTTGCTATTTTTATCCTTCTGGTTTTCAGTTAAATTGTGACTTACAATCATTTGGTTATGATGACCCATTAGTTCACCACACAGAAGCTCCATTTGAGTCAAAGACTCCTTTTTTCAAACTTAAAAGAACATGAGTCTATATGTTCTTACTCTTTCCCTGCAGTATGTTCTGTCATTTTACTAGTATTCAAAGTCTATCCAATAGGCTTGGACTCATCTTGAATAAAAATTTATAATTTCACATGAATAGGTAAGTAGTGGTTAATATTTTCATTATAATGAACACATATAAAGACCAAATTTGTTTTGTTTTTTTTCCTGGCCCTTGTTTATAATATACACTAAAAATTACCATTGTACTTAGGCAGTATTTTTTTTTAACATCTTTATTGGAGTATAATTGCTTTACAATGGTGTGTTAGTTTCTGCTTTGTAACAAAGTGAATCAGTTATACATATACATATGTTCCCATATCTCTTCCCTCTTGCATCTCCCTCCCTCCCACCCTCCCTATCCCACCCCTCTAGGTGGTCACAAAGCACCAAGCTGATCTCCCTGTGCTATGCGGCTGCTTCCCACTAGCTATCTATTTTACATTTGGTAGTATATATAAGTCCATGCCACTCTCTCACTTCGTCCCAGCTTACCCTTCCCCCTCCCCGTGACCTCAAGTCCATTCTCTAGTAGGTCTGCGTCTTTATTCCCATCCTGCCCCTAGGTTCTTCATAAACATTTTTTTTTAAGATTCCATATATATGTGTTAGCATACGGTATGTGTTTTTCTCTTTCTGACTTACTTCATGCTGTATGACAGACTCTAGGTCCATCCACCTCACTACAAATAACTCAATTTTGTTTCTTTTTATGGCTGAGTAATATTCCATTGTATATATGTGCCACATCTTCTTTATCCATTCATCTGTCGATGGACACTTAGGTTGCTTCCATGTCCTGGCTATTGTAAATAGTGCTGCAATGAACATTGTGGTACATGACTCTTTTTGAATTATGGTTTTCTCAGGGTAAATGCCCAGTAATGGGATTGCTGGGTCATATGGTAGTTCTATTTTTAGTTTTTTAAGGAACCTCCATGCAGTTCTCCATAGTGGCTGTATCAATTTACATTCCCACCAACAGTGCAGTAGTATTTTTAAGATTGAGGCTGACCTTATTGGTAGTGAAATATTTGAACATTCTTCTTGTGTCATATGTCAGGAACCTTGTGCCATATAAAAATACCATCTGTATATTTAATCATGCATAATTTCTCTAGCATCTGCCTTTCCCTTCAGGCTACAAAAGCCCCAAGAACTGTTTTATATAAAGTGTCTATACAAGTGGGTACTTAAAAATTTTTGTAGAATGAACTAGCAACAGAATAGGTAAAGATAAAGATTGCTGAATTAAGCAAATGCAGTATCAGCCAAGGCTAAATTCAATCAGTTCAAAAATAATTTTTTTTTTTTTCTCAAACATCTTTATTGAAGTATAATTGCCTTACAATAGTGTGTTAGCATCTGCTTTATAACAAAGTGAATCAGTTATACATATACAATATGTTCCCATTTCTCTTCCCTCTTGCATCTCCCTCCCTCCCACCCTCCCCATCCCACCCCTCTAGGTGGTCACAAAGCACCGAGCTGATCTCCCTGTGCTATGCGGCTGCTTCCCACTAGCTATCTATTTTACATTTGGTAGTGTATATATGTCCATGACACTCTCTTACCCTGTCACATCTCACCCCACCCCCTCCCCATATCCTCAAGTCCATTCTCTAGTAGGTCTGTGTCTTTATTCCTGTCTTGCCACTAGGTTCTTCATGGCCTTTTTTTTTTTTTTTTTTTCCCTTAGATTCCATATATATGTGTTAGCATACTGTATTTGTTTTTCTCTTTCTGACTTACTTCACTCTGTATGACAGACTCTAACTCCATCCACCTCATTACAAATACCTCCATTTCATTTCTTTTTATGGCTGAGTAATATTCCATTGTATATATGTGCCACATCTTCTTTATCCATTCATCTGTCGATGGACACTTAGGTTGCTTCCATGTCCTGGCTATTGTAAATAGAGCTGCAATGAACATTTTGGTACATGACTCTTTTTGACCTATGGTTTTCTCAGGGTATATGCCCAGTAGTGGGATTGCTGGGTCGTATGGTAGTTCTATTTGTAGTTTTTTAAGGAACCTCCATACTGTTCTCCATAGTGGCTGTATCAATTTACATTCCCACCAACAGTGCAAGAGTGTTCCCTTTCCTCCACACCCTCTCCAGCATTTACTGTTTCTAGATTTTTTTTTTTTTTCAAACATCTTTATTGAAGTATAATTGCCTTACAATAGTGTGTTAGCATCTGCTTTATAACAAAGTGAATCTGTTATACATATACAATATGTTCCCATTTCTCTTCCCTCTTGCATCTCCCTCCCTCCCACCCTCCCCATCCCACCCCTCTAGGTGGTCACAAAGCACCGAGCTGATCTCCCTGTGCTATGCGGCTGCTTCCCACTAGCTACCTATTTTACATTTGGTAGTGTATATATGTCCATGACACTCTCTTACCCTGTCACATCTCACCCCACCCCCTCCCCATATCCTCAAGTCCATTCTCTAGTAGGTCTGTGTCTTTATTCCCGTCTTGCCACTAGGTTCTTCCTGGCCTTTTTTTTTTTTCCCTTAGATTCCATATATATGTGTTAGCATACTGTATTTGTTTTTCTCTTTCTGACTTACTTCACTCTGTATGACAGACTCTAACTCCATCCACCTCATTACAAATACCTCCATTTCATTTCTTTTTATGGCTGAGTAATATTCCATTGTATATATGTGCCACATCTTCTTTATCCATTCATCTGTCGATGGACATTTAGGTTGCTTCCATGTCCTGGCTATTGTAAATAGAGCTGCAATGAACATTTTGGTACATGACTCTTTTTGACCTATGGTTTTCTCAGGGTATATGCCCAGTAGTGGGATTGCTGGGTCGTATGGTAGTTCTATTTGTAGTTTTTTAAGGAACCTCCATACTGTTCTCCATAGTGGCTGTATCAATTTACATTCCCACCAACAGTGCAAGAGTGTTCCCTTTCCTCCACACCCTCTCCAGCATTTATTGTTTCTAGATTTTTTGATGATGGCCATTCTGACCGGTGTGAGATGATATCTCATTGTAGTTTTGATTTGCATTTCTCTAATGATTAATGATGTTGAGCATTCTTTCATGTGTCTGTAGGCCATCTGTATATCTTCTTTGGAGAAATGTCTATTTAGATCTTCTGCCCATTTTTGGATTGGGTTGTTCGTTTTTTTGTTATTGAGCTGCATGAGCTGCTTGTAAATCTTGGAGATTAATCCTTTGTCAGTTGCTTCATTTGCAAATATTTTCTCCCATTCTGAGGGTTGTCTTTTGGTCTTGTTTATGGTTTCCTTTTCTGTGCAAAAGCTTTTCAGTTTCATTAGGTCCCATTTGTTTATTTGTGTTCTTATTTCCATTTCTCTGGGAGCTGGGTCAAAAAGAATCTTGCTGTGATGTATGTCATAGAGTGTTCTGCCTATGTTTTCCTCTAAGAGTTTGATAGTGTCTGCCCTTACACTTAGGTCTTTAATCCATTTTGAGTTTATTTTTGTGCATGGTGTCAGGGAGTGTTCTAATTTCATACTTTTACATGTTCCTGTCCAATTTTCCCAGCACCACTTATTGAAGAGGCTGTCTTTTCTCCACTGTATATGCTTGCCTCCTTTATCAAAGATAAGTTGACCATATGTGTGTGGGTTTATCTCTGGGCTTTCTATCTTGTTCCATTGATCTATATTTCTGTTTTTGTGCCAATACCAAACTGTCTTGATTACTGAAGCTTTGTAATATAGTCTGAAGTCAGGGAGCCTGATTCCCCCAGCTCCATTTTTCGTTCTCAAGATTGCTTTGGCTATTCGGGGTCTTTTGTGTTTCCATACAAATTGTGAAATTTTTTGTTCTAGTTCTGTGAAAAATGCCAGTGGTAGTTTGATAGGGATTGCATTGAATCTGTAGATTGCTTTGGGTAGTAGAGACATTTTCACAATGTTGATTCTTCCAATCCAGGAACATGGTATATCTCTCCATCTATTTGTATCATCTTTAATTTCTTTCATCAGTGTCTTATAATTTTCTGCATACAGGTCTTTTGTCTCCTTAGGTAGGTTTATTCCTAGATATGTTATTCTTTTTGTTGCAATGGTAAATGGGAGTGTTTTCTTAATTTCACTTTCAGATTTTTCGTCATTAGTGTATAGAAATGCAAGAGATTTCTGTGCATTAATTTTGTATCCTGCTACTTTACCAAATTCATTGATTAGCTCTAGGAGTTTTCTGGTAGCCTCTTTAGGATTCTCTATGTATAGTATCATGTCGTCTGCAAATAGTGACAGCTTTACTTCTTCTTTTCCGATTTGGATTCCTTTTATTTCTTTGTCTTCTCTGATTGCTGTGGCTAACACTTCCAAAACTATGTTGAATAATAGTGGTGAGAGTGGGCAACCTTGTCTTGTTCCTGATCTTAGTGGAAATGGTTTCAGTTTTTCACCATTGAGGACAATGTTGGCTGTGGGTTTGTCATATATGGCCTTTATTATGTTGAGGAAAGTTCCCTCTATGCCTACTTTCTGCAGGGCTTTTATCATAAATGGGTGTTGAATTTTGTCAAAAGCTTTCTCTGCATCTATTGAGATGATCATATGGTTTTTCTCCTTCAATTTGTTAATATGGTGTATCACATTGATTGATTTGCGTATATTGAAGAATCCTTGCATTCCTGGGATAAACCCCACTTGATCATGGTGTATGATCCTTTTAATGTGCTGTTGGATTCTGTTTGCTAGTATTTTGTTGAGGATTTTTGCATCTATGATCATCAGTGATATTGGCCTGTAGTTTTCTTTCTTTGTGACATCTTTGTCTGGTTTTGGTATCAGGGTGATGGTGGCCTCGTAGAATGAGTTTGGGAGTGTTCCTCCCTCTGCAATATTTTGGAAGAGTTTGGGAAGGATAGGTGTTAGCTCTTCTCTAAATGTTTGATAGAATTCGCCTGTGAAGCCATCTGGTCCTGGGCTTTTGTTTGTTGGAAGGTTTTTAATCACAGTTTCAATTTCAGTGCTTGTGATTGGTCTGTTCATATTTTCTATTTCTTCCTGGTTCAGTCTCGGCAGTTTGTGCATTTCTAAGAATCTGTCCATTTCTTCCAGGTTGTCCGTTTTATTGGCATATAGTTGCTTGTAGTAATCTCTCATGATCTTTTGTATTTCTGCAGTGTCAGTGGTTACTTCTCCTTTTTCATTTCTAATTCTATTGATCTGAGTCTTCTCCCTTTTTCTCTTGATGAGTCTGGCTAATGGTTTATCAATTTTGTTTATCTTCTCAAAGAACCAGCTTTTAGTTTCATTGATTTTTGCTATTGTTTCCTTCATTTCTTTTTCATTTATTTCTGACCTGATCTTTATAATTTCTTTCCTTCTGCTGGCTTTGGGGTTTTTTTAAAAATAATTTTTGAACTGTGAATCAACCAGAAAACTCTTAAAAATAAGTGCTGCAGTCCATCAGTAGATGAAGCCTTAGCATCTTGGTTGTTTCCTATTTTCCAGCTCCTTAATACCTCTTCCAGAATACAGTTTTCAGCACCTTGTTTCTTGATTCTGCTGTTTCAAAATGATTAACTTAACACTTGAATAACAGACAGTTGCAGTATACCTTCTGGTTTCATTTCTAGCCTCTAGTAACCCTAGATATGCCAAGTCCATGAAAATACCAAGTGATTTAATTGATGCCAGTAAGTATTTACTGCACACTCTCTGTGCTTGGTTCTGTGCTATATTCTATACACACCAAGATATTTTATTCCTTTGCCCCTTTGTTAATGGCAGTCTTTCTGCTTTGAATGTCTTTCTGCTTTGAATGCTTTTCCCTTCCTTCTTCTCTGGGTAACCACTATTCATTCCTTAAGACTCATCTCAGGCATTACCTACCCCTTAAAGCCTTTCCTGAGCCAAAAGGCTGGGGTCCCATAAGACTATGCATAGCTCTATAACAGAACTCAGCCATTTTATTTTAGTACATATAAACACTATCTCTTTATGTATCCATATGTCCCACTAGACTATGTGCTCCTCAAAGTAAAGCAATCAGAAGAGAACTGGGTCTTATTTCCATCACCAAATATACCAACCAACCTGTATGTGCACCCAAATACTCTGTCTTACTTCCTAGTAGAATGAGTGGACCACCATTGATTCATTAGGGCCAGTCCATCTACTCGGGTGCTTCCTTTGCGCTTGATTTATAGCTTGTCTAGTTATAGAATTTGTTTGGAAATTTTTTCAATTATTAGAAATTTTGAAGGCATTGCTCCATTGTCTTTTTGTTTCCAGTATTGCTGAGAAATCCAAACCTTTCCTACCATCCCTTTTAAAACTCCATATTACATAAAATTTTAATATCTACAGTGATACAATGATACAGTGAATCCCTACCTACTATTATTCCGCTTCCACAATTATCCATTCATAGCCAGTCATGTTGGATCTAGTTTTTCCCTCCTCCACAGTTGCCTTTTTTTTCTCTTTACTTATTTTGGTTTCCAGTTTCTGCGGCAGAGCCTTTCTTCTTTGGGCTTGTAATCCCTTGGCTCTCTGCTCAAGAAAGCGTGAGACTAAAAAACTGATTCACACCCTGAGCCTGTGGGAAGGACTTTTCAACTCTGAGCTTCACTGAATCGGAATCTGGGTGGGCCATTTATATAGGGGAAACTCTGAGGTCAGTGCCTTTAAGTCTTGCTTTTAGGCGGATCAGCGTCTGTGGAAAGGAGCCTCAGTTTCTTTTCTGGAAGGTAAATGTCTGGCTGAGAGCAAGTTGGGAGTTGTACTGGGGAAGAAGGCTAGAGGTGTCTGCATTCAGCAATTCACTGGCCATATGGTCTCCTGGCATTCCTCCTCTGTTTTTCCTAGGTTGGAGTAAAGGGACCTGGGATTTTTACTGTTTCTCAATCGGCTTTTGCCTACACCCCCTTATTTAGGAACTCTTCTTCACACTGTGCTTCAGATTTTTCTAGCATTGCCAATTTCTGATCCTTTTGAGGCTGTGGTGCAAATTTTGTTGATTTTGAACTTTCCTTGCTGCCAGCTTGGGATTTGAGTTTCTTGGGGGTGCTAAATCAGTCATCACACATCCATCCGCTTTCCACCTTTCAAAATTTTGTTGCTGTTGTTTCCTCTACTGCTTTCGCCACACTTGTAGGTTTAGAACAAAACTCATTGATTATACTTTCACACGGGGTTTGGGGAGGGAAAAAAATAGATAATTGTGTTCACATCATCTTAACCTGGAAGGGGCTCCCACCCCTTTCTTTTAAAACTTAAAATCCCACAACCATTGTTTAATATAAAGGTGAACCCTGTTCCTTGTGGCTGGCTTCTCTGTAAGATTTCTGGTGACTGCTGCATGCACCAGGGCCTCTGAGCTTTTTGGCTTTTCAATGATGGGGTCAGCTGCTAGCAGGGAGGGTCTGGCCCTGCTAGATGAGGGTGTCTTTGATTTCCTTCCCGAAGCCCCATCCATGTATTTCTGGTAACTGGCCACCAGGGCTTTGGAGATGGGCTAGCAGGTTGCAGAAGTGTGGGCCACCCTTCACAGGGGCACGGATGTCCACGCAGGGAAGCCGCGCTCTGCACAGGAACAGAACGGGTTCCAGGAGCATGCACTGCGGAGCAAGCGGCTCAATCGTCTCCAGGGGCCACTGTTCACCTTGTTGAAACAGTTAGCTCTTCGTGCTGCGCCAGGGCTGTGGTCACCTGCCTGCTTCCCGAGACCTGCACAGACTGCAGCGGACCCTTGGGCAGCATGGCTGCTGGCACAGACAAGAGCTCCTCCACATGCGGCTTCACAGCTGGAAGAGGAAGCATCTCTTCTTGAAAATACCTGTTTCGCTGGAATTCTGCAATACCAACACTGGCATGTTTTTGTTTTTTCCTTACTTCACTGGCCACCCAATCAAAAGCAATCATATGGAATGTTTGGAGTTTTGTTTTTGTTCTTTTCTTTTGGAGGGCTTTCTAAACACCAGGACCTAAGATAATGGCAAACAATTAAGGAACAAAACAGACAACTTTCTGTCCTCACAGAGCATGTGTTTCCCTTTTTCTTTGCTGGGCTCTTATCCTTTCTCTGTCTGCTAAGTTATGTAGGGCCCCAAGGTTTGGTCCTTAGATTTTTTTTCTGTACTTTCTAAGTTACACCGTTCAGTTCCACTGCTCTAAAAACATCTATAAAATGAGAAGTCCAAATCTCATATACCACTGCCTACTCTACATTCTCAGTTGATATCTGTAGTGGGCTAAATGGTGGCCCTACAAAAGATATGTTTATTTTTAATCCTCAGAATCTGTGACTGCTATTTTATTTGGAAAAAGTGTCTTTGTAGGTTTAATTAAAGATGTTGCAATGAGATCATCCTGGATTAGCCATATAGAACCTAAATCCAATGACAAGTATCCTTATAAGAGACACACAGAGGAGATGATAGACACAGAAGAAAAAGCAACGTGAAGATGGAGGCAGAGACTAGCGTGATGTGACTACCCGTCAAGGAATGCCAAGGAATGCTGGCCATCACCGGAAGTTGGAAGAGACAAGGAACATCTTTAATTAAATCTAAGTGTATAAATATATAAGTATATAAATATGTGTTTAATTATAACTAAACTACTAAATAATTAATTTCAGGAAGTTTTCAGGATATAAGATCAATATACAAAAATCAATTATATTTCTATATCTTAGAAATAAATATTCTGAAAATGATACTAAGGAAACAATTCCATTTATGATAGCATGAAAAAGAATAAAATACTTGGGTATACTTTTTGTTTTAAAGGAGTTGATTTCTTTTTTTTAAAAATTAATTTATTTGTTTTTGGCTGCCTTGGGTCTTCGTTGCTGTGCACGGGCTTTCTCTAGTTGCGGCGGGCAGGGGCTGCTCTTCGTTGCAGTGCGCAGGCTCCAGTAGTTGTGGCTTAGCAGGCTCTAGAGTGCAGGCTCAGTAGTTGTGGCGCACGGGCTTAGCTGCTCCGCAGCATGTGGGATCTTCCTGGACCAGGGCTCGAACCCGTGTCCCCTGCATTGGCAGGCGGATTCTTTTTTTTTTTTTTTTTTTAAAAGAGTGTCAGCTTCTCTCTCTTTTTTTTTTTTTTTTAAAGGATTTTCTTATTTATTTATTTATTTATTTATTTATTTATTTATTTATTTTTGGCTGTGTTGGGTCTTCGGTTCGTGCGAGGGCTTTCTCCAGTTGCGGCAAGCGGGGGCCACTCTTCATCGCGGTGCGGGGACCGCTCTTCATCGCGGTGCGCGGGCCTCTCTCCATCGCGGCCCCTCCCGTCGCGGGGCACAGGCTCCAGACGCGCAGGCTCAGCAATTGTGGCTCACGGGCCCAGCCGCTCCGCGGCATGTGGGATCTTCCCAGACCAGGGCTCGAACCCGTGTCCCCTGCATTAGCAGGCAGACTCTCAACCACTGCGCCACCAGGGAAGCCCCGGCAGGCGGATTCTTAACCACTGCGCCACCATGGAAGCCCTGGGTATACTTTTAACAAAAGAAGTGCAAGTCATGTACACTGAAAACTGCTAAACATTATTGAAAGACAGAAGATTTAAAATAAATAGAAACACATCCCATGTTCATGGGTTGGAAGACTTAATATTTTTAAGATGGCATTATTCCCCAAATTGTTCTTAAATTCATACAGAGTTAAGAGAATCCTAAATCAAATGAGAATCCTAGCTGTTTTTTGGCAAAAATTGACAGGCTGATCTTAAAATTCATATGGAAATGCAAGGGAGCCTGAATAGCCAAAACAAACTTTAAAAGAAGAATGATGCTGGAGGACTCACGTTTCTTGATTTCAAAACTTACTGTGAAGCTACAATAATCTAGATGGTATGGCACTGGCATAAGGGTAGACATACACATCAATGGAATAGAATTGAGGGTCTGGAAATAAACCCTTACATTTATGGTCATTTGATTTTTGCCAAGGTTACCAAGACCATTCAATGGGAAAAGAATAGTATTTCCAACAAATGCTGTTAAGGCAACTAGATATCCACATGGAAAAGAATAAAATTGGACCTCTGTCTCTCACCGTAAATAAATGGTAGCTAAGAATGGAATACTGAGATGTAAGAGCTTAAATGATAAAACTCGTAGAAGAAAACATAGGAATAAATTTTCATGGCCTTGGGTTAAACAGCACACAAACGACAAAAAAAAAAAGTAGATAAATTGTACTTCATTAAAATTTAAAACTTTTGTGCTTCAAAGGACACCATCAAGAAAGTGAAAAGACAACCCATGGAATGGTAGAAAATATGTGCAAAACATATATCTGATAAGAGATTTGTATTCAGAATATATAAAGAACAACTCAGTAATAAAAAGACAAATAACAATTTTAAAATGGGCAATGAATAGACATTGTGCTATGCAAAACGATGGCCCTCCCAAATCTGCCCATATCCTAATCCCCAGAACCTGTGAATACACTAAAAAATGTTGAATTGTACACTTTAAAAGGGTAAATTATACAGTACGTGAATTTGATCTCAGTAAAGCCTTTTTCTTTTTAAAGAAATAGTTCAATGAGTTCCCATGTACTCTTTACCCAATTTCATCAATTGTTTACATTTTTCTTCATTTACTTTTTCATATTCTTTCTCTCTATATATATATCTTTTCTGAAACCATTTGGAAATCATTTGGGATGACTGTGGAATACTACTCAGCAATAAAAAATTAACATGCATGAATCTCATAATAATTATGCAGAGTGAAAGAAGCCAGAAAAAGAAGAGTATGTACTGGATGTTTCCATTTACATAAAACTATGGAAAATGCAAATCAACAGGGGCAGAGAGCAGATCTGTTGTTGTCTGAGGGATAGAGTGGGAGGCTGAGAGGAACAAGAGAGAGGGATTACAAATAATTATCTTGATTGTGGTGATATTTTCAAGAATGTATAAATAAATAAAAATTTATCAAACTGTATACTTTAAATATGTACAGTTTATTGCATGTCAACTGTACCTCAATAAAGCTGTTCAAAACTTTTCAAGTTGTATACTTTATAAATATAAGCAGTTTATTGTAAGTCAATCATATCTCAAGAAAGTTGTTAAAAGTGTCAGCAAACAAATGAAAATTGAAAAAATACTTTAAAATCATAAGCAACGGGCTAATTTCCTTGATATAAAATCTCCACCAAATCAATAAAAAAATAACAAAAAACACAATTGAAAAGTGAGTAAATGATATGATCAGATCATGAGAAACAAAATATAATTGGCTCTTAAACCTAGACGGTACTCAACCTCACTCATAAAAAGAAAAATTCAAATTAAAGCATCACTGACACTGCTTTTCCATTCTTAATGGGGCAGATAGCAACAAATTTCATAAAACACTATGTTGACATGAGTTTGGGGAAACAGGTAGTCTCCCACATAGATGGTAAGCGTATGGACTGCTGCAACATCAAAGAAGGATACTTTGATAATATGTATTTAACTGCTGTATCCTTCCAGGTGGTAATTCCACTTCTCGGAATTTTTCCTACAGATATACTTGTGTAAGTGCAAAATGACCTGTGTTCAATGTTATTCATTAAAGCCTTATTTGTTGTCAGGAATTTCCTGGCGGTCCAGTGGTTAGGACTCCGTGCTTTCACTGCAGAGGGCCTGGGTTTATCCCTGGTCAGGGAACTAAGATCCCACAAGCTGCGTGGCCCGTCCAAAAAAAAAAAAAGAAAAGCTTTATTTGTTGCTGTTAAAGACTGGCAATAATGTAAATGCCTGTGCATAGGAGATTGGTTAAATTATTATAGTTTAACTGTTGAATGTAGTACTGTGTATTGGTAAAAAAAAGAATGAGAAAGCTCTTTATATGTTGGAATGAGAAAATCTTATCTGAAGTGAAAAGAACAAGGTGCAGAACAGTGTATATGGTGTGCTGCCATATGGATTTAAAATAAGTCTACAAATGCATATTTGCACAATACACATAAGACTGTACAAGTACATATTTGCCTCTGGGGAGTGGTTTAGAGAGAGGTTTGGGAATAAGACTTTTCCCTACCTCTCTTTTATAAGGTTTGAATTTTAGATTATTTGAATGTATTTCCTACATTTGAAAAAAAATCTCTGGATTGTTGATACTGATAAGCCCCTCTGGGGCTGCCAAGGTTTTCACTCATAAACAAATTCATTTTGTTTTCCCCCCAGTATTTAAAAAATAAGTTTATTTTTAATCCAACATTTCTGGGTGCTTTGTAGCAGAAACTTATTTCATATTTTCAGGTTACATAGTTCATGATATTTCTAGATATTGAAGTCCTCATTATTTCTTACCGTATTTCTGGAGGTGGAACCTGGGTGAAAAAGGTCTGAACATTTTTTTTTTTTTTTAACCCTTTGGAAGAATATTGCCAAATTGCTCCTTGAAAGATTATACCAGTTTACATTCTCACCTGTAGTTAATGGATGTGCTCCTTTTCTTGAACTCTCATTGGCACTTGTGCAATCATTTTCTAAATTCCAGTTTTATGGGCTACACTCATATCTCATTATTTTAATTTTCATGTTCTAAATTGTAATGAGTTTGAACACTTTTTCAAAGCTATATTGGTCACTTGAATTCTTTGTTTTTAAACCTTTTTTGCTTTTTTAATTAAATAAGTAATACATTGATTTCATTTTCACAGTATATGATTCAAACTATATGGAAATATACAAATATATGTTAGTATATGGTGTTAGGTAAAGAATCTAACTGTATTTTTCCACAGTTAACAACTTTTTTAAGCTGCCATTCATTAAAAATCTACTCTTTCTGTATGATTACAAAAGTGCTTCACTAATTCTAAATTCTCAGATGTATCACAGAATTTAGAATCTGTTTCATTAACCTGTCTGTCTAGTATCAGGCCAGAAATACATTGTCTAGTTATTTTTGCCTAAGAGTTGTAAATCCATTCTTTACTCTTTTGCTGCCTAATTCTGGAACTGGAAATTTAAATCTAATTACATTAAATTTATAAATGAAATTTAGGCGATTTGAAATTTAACAACATTCATTCATCTTGTCTGAGAACAAGTTATTTTACTCCATTCACTTACCACTACTTTTATATTCCCCAGTAAAATTTTGTATTTTTCTTTATGTCAGCACTGCATATTTCTTGTTAAGCTTACTCCAAGGTATTTGGAATTTATAGCCGCTTACTCAGTGATTAGATTACTTTATGGTGCTCTTTCGACTTTGTGTCATATTATATCAGCATCCCTCAGTTCCCCTGCCGTCAGAGTAGTTGATGGGAGGTTCGAATGCCATAGGTCTGATGGATAATATTTATTCTCCTTGGGCTTGAATTGACCACCTCTTAGTCTCCATTTATGGCCTGTAGAGAGTTTACAGTGACCCTCTGCTGGAGAAGGACCAGCATCTGTAGTAGCTCTCCTTCATTTACATAAACAGCTAACTGGTTGGCTGCCAGCTTTTTAGTGCCACCCCACAGAGAGCTCACCACTTGTGCTCCTGATCCTTGCTTGGATATCTGATTCCAGGCACTTCCTTCCTCGCAGGGCTTATCCCCACCCAGGGCCCCCTGAACAGCCCTAGAAGAAAGTCAATTGCTTGTTTCCATTTGACCCCAGAGAATCGTTCCTATATTGATTAAATAACTATTTGGGATCACAGAGCATACAAATGAGCCTGGCTCTCAATCAGAAAATTTAAAAAAGAAAGAGAAAAACAAAGATAATAGCCCTTTTCTATTGAAACTCTCTATACCATCCACTTTCCAAGTGTTTTTTTTAAAGGTAAAATAAAATCTTTTATTTAAAAAATTTTCTTTTCCATTTCTTTCCATTAAAGAATTGTGATAAAATACACATAACAAAACTTATCATCTTAAACGTTTTAAAGTGTACAGTTCAATAGTGCTAAGTACATGTACATTGTTGTGCAGCAAATCCCCAGAACTTTTTCATCTTGCAAAACTGAAACTCTATACTCATTAAAAAACAGCTACCCACTTCCCCCTCCCTCCAGGCCCTGGCAACCATCATTGTGCTTTGTTTCTCTGAGTGTGACTACTCTTGACACCTCATGTAAGTGAAATCAGACAGTATTTGTTTTTTTGGAACTGAGTTATTTCATTTAGCAGAACGTCCTCAAGGTTCATCTGTGTTGTAGCATGTATCAGAATCTCCTTCCTTTTTTTTTTCTTGCCACGCCACGGGCATGCATGATCTTAGTTCCCTGACCAGGGATCGAACCTGTGCTCCCTGCAGTGGAGGAAGCTTCGAGTCTTAATCACTGGACCGCCAGGGAAGTCCCTCTCCTTCCTTTTTAAGACTGAATAATATACCACTGCATGTATATATCATACTTTGTTTATCCATTCCACCATTGATGGACATTTGGATTGCTTCTACTTTTTGGCTATTGTGAACAATGTTGCTATGAACATGAGTGTATATACCAATTTCTCTGTGAGACACGTGTTTTCAATTACTTTCTTTTTTAAAAAAATTATATTGAAGTATAGTTGATTTACAATATTGTGTTAATTTCTGCTGTATAGCAAAGTGACTCAGTTATATGTATATATATATTTTTCCGTATTCTTTTCCATTAAGGTTTATCACAGGATATTGAATATAGTTCCCTGTGCTATACAGTAGGACCTTGTTGTTTATCCAACCTGTATTCAATTACTTTCTAAGTGTTTTACTAGATTTATCTCATTTAATCCTTACTACAACTTTGTCAATCAGGTATTACTAATATCCCAGTTTTACTGATGTGAATACTGAGGCACGTAGAGGCTAAGTAGATAGCTAAGTAGTGGTAATTCTAGAACTCCCATGTTTAATACCCCATTATACTGTTTTGCAAAAGAGACATCTAGGTATCTTGCACCAAGAAATGGAAAATACAAATAAATTCTATGTTTGCACTGGCTATTTATAAAGTAAGAAGTGGACATTAATTTTTATTATTCATCATATTCCAAGAACAATACAGTACAAATAATATTCAGGTTATTTCTATTCCAACAATAACTTAGAAAGTTGAGAGCTATCCAGATAATTCAGGAAAACATCCTGATTTTGAGTCATCCATCCAATTACTCAGATAATTGCTTTGATATGAATAACCTAATAAGGTTATTTCTTTTTTAAAAAATTTATTTATTTTATTTATTTACCTTTGGCTGTGTTGGGTCTTCATTGCTGTGCGCGGGCTTTCTCTGGTTGTGGCGAGCGGGGGCTACTCTTCGTTGCGGCGCGCGGGCTTCTCACTGCAGTGGCCTCTCCTGCTGCAGAGCATGGGCTCCAGGAGCATGGGCCTCAGCAGTCGTGGCTTGTGAGCTCTAGAGCACAGGCTCAGCAGTTGTGGCGCGTGGGCTCAGCCGCTCCACGGCACGTGGGATCCTCCCGGACCAGGGCTCGAACCTGTGCTCCTGCATTGGCAGGCGGATTCCCAACCATGCGCCACCAGGGAAGCCCAAGATTATTTCTTATTTTCAAAATTAAACAAGCTCTCAACTTCCTGTCTGTGTAAACACAGCCATAATGAGATAGATATGATGAAAGTTAAAGAAGGAAAAGGGATGAGTGGTCTGTGAAAATCTCATGAACTGGCTCCTTGTTTAAACTGTTAGGATCGATAAGCATTACTTTGAAGGTATATCTTATACTAAAATATCCTATATAATGATTTGAAATATTACTCTAGAAAGCAAAAATGAGCCTGAACACCAGATTTTTCATAGTTAAACAGGCAGTGTGGAGTAGGGAAAAACTGGTGTTGGAGTCATCCCATGATCTGCATTCCTGTATCATTGGTTTGATGACATCTTAACTTACTTACATATATTCCCTATATACTTTTGCAGTATAAATTCCAAAATCTCATGAGAAATGTAAAAATATGTTCTGGGGAATTTTTTTTGAATGAGTTGTCTATAAAGTGTATGCGGAGGTGTATTGCATATATATTAATATTTTTTCTTTTTCATTTTTTTCAACTTAGCTGCACATTAAAATTATCCACCTTGTTTCGTGATCCAAACACTGCTATATTCTCAGGATCAAGAATAAATATGTTTTATTTCCTGCCCTCCAAATTAAATTATTTGAGTTGTTTTTCTAAGCTATACTGTATTCCACTTCCTTTTAGTTTTTTTTTTTTTACCACCAGACATTTTTTCAATTGCTGTAAAATTTATACCTAGCAAATACATTTCTTTAAAAAAATGTAAAGTCCTTTCTAGAAATAGAAATCACTGAATACTTTTTTCACAAAATCATCCTCAAGATAGATGGAAAATGTTTCGCTAAGTCCGATGAGTTTTGGTTGTACAGTGATATATGCCACAGTGGAGAAAGAAAATATTTGAGGAAATTTAAAAATTGGCCTCAATTTAAAAATAAGAAAAGCGATATCATACTGTGGAGGGAAATACAGAGATTAGAGCTGAAGTTTTCATGATTATTACTCTACTTTGGTCATATTTATATGATGGGATTTTAGGGTGAAAGTATTTGTATCTCATCATAGGGATGTAGGTGATAATATTGTAATAAGGTTAATAGTCAGGCTTCTTCTGGCTACGTGACAGAAACCCAACTCAAATTTGTTGAGATATAAACATGATTTTAATTGCTCACTGAATCCTAGACAGGGCTGAACAGACAAAATTGGGGCCTGGGCCTTAAAACCAGCTGGAATCAGGGCTTCCACTGCTGCCACTAACTCCGTCTCTTTCTCTGAAAGTCTGCTTCTCTCTCTTTCCCTGTAGACCAGATTCCTCCACATGGCAGGAAGCACAGCCCACTGAAAACTTCCTAAACTTTCCACCATTAACCACTGTAGCAGACGCTGTTGCTGTCCTGGCCGTGTCTCCTTGGCCCATCTATGAGGTCATCTACAGTTGGGGAATTGCTCCCCTACCTGTCGCAGGCTTCCTACCTCTAGCATCTGCATCATTCTGCCTGAGGACAGCGGCTGGGGGAGCGGGCTGGGACAGCAGGTAGAGCAGGCCAGAAGTGCCAGTTGGTTAATATGCCCAGGATTAATCTTCAGCCAAAGAGGGGTGGGAATTGGTGCATAAATACCTTACTTTCCTCATTCTTTGGGAGGACAATTCTGAGTTTTGTTTTATAGGCCTCTTAGAGGGTTCCCAGCAGGACTCAACACCTTTTATTATTGCTTTCTTCCTTTCCCTGTCTCACTTTACACTCTCTTACCATGCTTCCTGGGATCGTCTCCCAGATAGACTACTTGTACCCAAATCCTTGTTTCAGAATCTTTTTTAGGGAGATCCAGACTGAGACAACCACCAGAGAGTAACTGATTTAGGTTTCCTTTGCGACCCAGTGCAAAAATCATAGATTTAATTCTTAGATTGGCCCATTCTGGGTCAAGTGCTTACCCATGGGCCAGTCAGTAGTAGCCATGGGGACAGGGACATGGTAGCTATCACATGGGTAGACTAGGAGATAAAGTGCTCAGAGTCAGGGCTAAAGTGAGTGGAGAGAAAGAGCAGATCTAAGATACAGGAGAATATTATTTATACAAGATAGGATATATGTTGGGATGATGCCTTGGTTGGGTATATAAAACAATAGATCTTTACCCATAATGTAGTTAATAGCATGTTTTATAAAATGTTTGTTCTGAACCAATTTTGGCGGGGGTAGCTTTGTTTTAAAATAATTTCAGACTTACAAAAAAGTTATAAGAATAGTATGAGGAACTGTCAAATACCTATTGCCCAGATTTACCAATAGTTTATATCTTGTCCTATTTCTTTTAAATTTTTTCTTTTCGTTTTTAAATTGAGGTATAATTGACATACAACATTATATTAGTTTTCATAATGATTTTATATTTGTATATGTCCCATTTGTTTTTATAATATTCTCTACTTATGTATACATACATACATATATATAACCACATATAGGTTTTTATATGTATAGATATATACACTCTATATATGTATGTATGTGTAAAAATATATATTTATATATTTTTTTCTCTGAACCATTTGAAAGTGTGTTAGAGATATCATGCCTCTCTACCCTTAAATACTTCAGTGTGTTTTGCTAAGCACAAAGAATTCTCTTACATAATTTAAGTGAAGTCATAAACTCAGGAAATTTATTATCAATTTTATACTATTATCTAATCTATAGTTCATATTCGAATTTTAGCAGTTAATTCAATAGTATCCTTTATAGCCATTTTCTCCCTAGTCTAAGATCGAATCAGGGAGCATACACTGCGTTTAATTGTCAAGTCTCTTTACTCTCCTTTAATCTGCAACAGTTTCATCAACATTTCATTTTCATCAACCTTGTTATTTTTGAAGAGTACAATCCAGGTGTTTTAAAGAATGTCTTTCACTTATAAAACCAATATATTTTGTTTTATTTATTTTTTAAATTAGTTTATTTATTTTTGGCTGCGTTGGGTCTTCAATGCTGCGCGGGCTTTCTCTAGTTGCGGTGAGCAGGGGCTACTCTTCGTTGCCGTGCGTGGGCTTCTCATTGTGGTGGCTTCTCTTTGTTTCGGAGCACTGGCTTTAGGCGCGCGGGCTTCAGTAGTTGTGGCACGTGGGCTCAGTTGCTCTGCAGCATGTGGGATCTTCCCAGATCAGGGCTCCAACCCGTGTCCCCTGCATTGGGAGGTGGATTCTTAGCCACTGCGCCACCAGGAAAGTCCAAAAACAATATATTTTAAACTAGTGGGTGTGTGGGAAATGGAGAGAGAGATAGCAGCAAGCCGGGCTCCTCAGATAGACTTGGTAGTCTTCTCATTATCTCTGAAGTGGTTTCCATTCTACCTTATATATAGCTCTGGATAGATTAAACATGAGAGAGAATATTCATTGATTTAAGCTAGACAATGCAGTATTATTGGAACATGTGGATGTAATCAAAGTGTCAGTGATGAATTCTTCAAATCATTCTTTTTTTCTTTTTTTAAAATAATACTGTTCAAAGGTGGTCTCTAACCAAAACTTCTACACGGAGAGTGGATATGTGGAATATATCATAGAAATTTATAGCTGAGTGGAGCTAGATATATTACTTAGTGCATTTTACAGAATAAGAACTTCAGGTTTACTGAGCTTAAGAAATTTGACTATGTTGGTCAGTGGAAAGCCAAGATCAGATCCCACATCATCCTGATTCCTTGCCCAGTGCTCTTTTTCACTCTGTCCCAAGTGATAAAAACTATGGTACTCACTGCAGTTATCATCTTGAATCCCATTTTCGATTTGCTGGTAATCCAATTTTCAGTGTATTCAATTCATCTTTTTATTAAAAAAAAAACAGATGAAGCTTTACCAGGAAAGTTCTCACTTTAAGGGCTACTACTTAAAAAGCATTTCTAAAATAAGCAGCTATTTTGTACCTCAAAACATTCATTCTGCCAATAGAAATGTTTCTATAACCAAATGAACAACTATTTTGATACATTAATTTATGATGTTTAAACTCGTATATTTTAGTTTTGTTTTTAAGAAGAAAATGGAGTCTCCATTAATTGTTCTAATTTAAGAGCAATGTACTCCAAAGGAATGCAGATCCATTCCTCTCGTTAGTGACAAAAATTGAATATAGAGCTCTCCCTTCAACAGGGAAAAATGGTTGAAAGCCAGTCTGGTGTAGTGGGAAGAGCACGAACCCTAATCAGCCAAATGGAGTTTCAAAGTCTGAGCAGTCAATACTAGCAGTGTGGCTTGGGCAAATTCAGTAATTTTTCTGAGCTTCAGATTCCTCATCTGTGTAATGGGGAAAATAATATCAATTATTTGACTCTCTGGTACTGTAAGTACATACTCTCCAGGATGACAGAAATGTATCTTAAAGTGTTTGACGTGGCGGAAGTGCTCAATTGTGATTAGTTTCAACTGGGTAATTGCCCAAGTGCTGTGCTATGAGTAGGTACTAAGGAGCGTCCTTATAGGGTGAGGAAGCTGGTCCTACCAGCTGGTGCTAAAAATAATTCAAGACTGTCATAAACAGTCCATAGAGTTCTCCCCTGAACTTGCTTTGCCCCAGGTTCGGGGTTAACAGTTAGCACAATATTATCCTTTTCTGTCCCACTTTTCTGGCAGGTTAGTTGCATTAAAAAACAAAACAAAACTTCTTTCATTCTTCAAAGCTACTCCAGATTTTTATTTTCACCAGGTTTTACCAGCATAAAAATGTTTTGGGGGTCCTTATGGTAGGGCTTGTTCTGCATTCTCTTTGAGTGGCCATTGCTGTATTTATGTATTCCTTTCTCAGTTGAAAATATGACCCAGCAATCCCCTGGCGGTCCAGTGGTCTGGACTCGGTGCTTTCACTGCCATGGCCGGGACTCAATCCCTGGTCGGGAACTAAGATCCTGCGGGTCAGCCAAAAAAAAAAAAAAAGTATATATATATTTTAATATATATATGTATATATATACATTTCAAGCATAGAGTTGCTTGAAATTTTAAAGAAACTATGTGTTTTTTGTTTTTCTATTAGTTTTCTCATCTCTAAGGCAAATTGGTAAAATAAATTTCGTTGTCTTTCATAGGAATATTTTAAAATATTGTTTAAAGTCAGTAATGCCAGGTTAGGCATGAGTTACAAAGGTCTGAAAAAGGGACCTATAATGGAAACTGCAACTCAACCATATAATGATGGTATTGCAAATATGAGGCTGAAACAGACTCAGTCACCTCTTGAATGGATGTCTCTCCTTTCAAGTCCCATGGAATTGCTCCTCCCTACTCTTCTCTTCCTGTTTGAACAGAAAAGATACCAAGAGTATTACCAATATCTGTATGAATCAGTGCTTTTGAGCTTGACAATTTTCTTGGAAAAACATTTTAAAAGCAATTTGCCTAGCACATGAAGATTATAAAATGGCTAATTTGAGAGGAATAGGGGAGGTCACAGGTCCAGCTCCCACCTGTAGCAGGCATTCCCTCTACAGTCTAACAGATGGCCAACCAGGCTCTTTATCATTCAAAATGATAAAATAAATCATTTTAAGGAAAACGGTGAATTCTTTTAAATTGGGTTCCACAATCCTTTCCACCTCATTTTTTATCATTGTCTTCCAGACACAGAAAATACAAAATGAAAGCAAACTAGAATCCTGTGTTTAAAAAATCTGTATCTATACAATAGAAAGAAGACATTCTTTTTTATTGCATTAATTTTTATTCTTTATTCTGCTGGTGCATAAACATACATAACACACGCCACTAAAGAATATATAATACACGAACACACACATGTTCATATACTTTATTTCAGACTGCCTCAAATTATTTTTGTAAACAACATTTAAAATATTACATATATAAAGATGTGGTGGTGAGAAGGCCGAGCATGATGATGGGGCCTGGACATTTTACAGACGGTAGGCACGTGCTAGACACAGCAGAGCCTCAGTCCCAGGTGTGATTTGCGTGCTTGTGCAGGCAGCTCTCAATCATGAGCTGCACTGAGCTTCCCTTTCCTGGCATCTCTATTTCAAAAAGAGCCCAGCAGGTGAAGGGAAAGCTGTAACAGCTGAAAACAGAACCAAATATGATAAAAAGTACTAGTAGATTTTTGATGGCATATTGTAAGCTTTATTTCTTGGTAGTCTTATATAGTAGGGAATTTCCTTTTCTGCCTGCTTTTTTATCTGTGTCTTGGGAGACCCTTTGATGATCAGCCCTGGTCCGACATTGCGCTTTCCTGCCAAAGACCACTGCTCATGTTGGGTGGCAGTTTCCGGAAGTGCCTCATGTCACACAGCGCTGGTGCTAGAGGTGGAGGAATGACAATGATGGCCTAGAGCCGGTAGGGCACAGCTGTCTGTCACATAGTAAACAGCAACGGCTGCTGATCAAGGCTGGGCTGGAACACATGGCAGGCTGCAGGGACAGAACAGAGCGGCTGAAAATTGAATCCTTCCTCCTAGCTCCTGACCCTATCAAATCACAGAGCAGGAGTTTTCTTATGGAATTAGAGTTCCTAATTTTTATTTTACGCCACACATTTGCTTTTGATTTTACTCAGAGGCACCAAAAGAAGGCCTGGAAAGCAAAGGGATTGGTATTTCAGGAGTTTGAGTGCAAAAGTCTCTACTGAAACCTCCCTTATGCCAGCAGAATTTAATTATATTTTCCACAGCTTAGTGTCTACCTTCAGAATGAATGCTCTTATGTCACCCATTACTAAGCATTGGGTCTACCTTATGGTTACTGTTGATTATATACCAGTGGGTCATAAAAATGAAAGATTAAGGTCATTATATGTTTAGCACTTGCTTTCAGAGATGACTTCAGAAAAAACCAAACTCAGTGGCTGCAGAAATGAAATGTTTAGTCATTCCTGAGCACCGAAGTGGCCAGAGCAGCCTATTTTCCAGGTTTTAGACACTGACTACTGTCAGGGCTCAAGAAATTCTGGCTATTAATGCTTGCTTAGGGTTGTTCCACCTACGTACAGGGCGATTCTATCCATCAGCCACGGTTTGTTGACGATTCTTCATGTGCCAATCACTCTACCAGCTACTGTGAAGAATTACAAAAGAAGCAGAAGGCACACATTAAGTCATAAACTCTTGCGGAGTTTAAGATTTAATGAGAGAACCGGAGGAAACACAAACAAATAGAGACCTGTAAACATAACAGACAAAACAAAAATCACCTCTCTTCCCTACGGTGTACTTGGTGCCTTTAGTAACAGAGGTGTTACTCTTCTACCAAGGGCACTAGTAGTGTTACTAGTGGGTGTTCAGGAAACAAAAGTCTTTTTAGTACTTTTCCTCTCCTCTAAAAGTGGTAAAGGTAGTACTATAGTTTCAAAGTTCCTAATTCATAAAGTATACAACAGAGCTTTGATGGAGGAGTAGCAATGTTCCCAAGTATCAGAAATGATGCCTGAATTTGGCAAAGAAGTCAGTTCCCATCATGTAGTGAATATGCTGATTTGGAACTAAATGGCCAGAATCCTATGCATAGGATTCTGAGGCTAGACTTTGTGATTCCATGGATCTAAACTGAGACTGTCAGTTTAGTTAGTTCACTGAAGAAACATTTGAGTGCCAACTACCTGCTCAATACGCTTTTAGGGGATTTAAGAATGAGTAACAAAGAGGCCTTTTTCTCAATGAGCTCATAGTGTAGGTGTATGTGGATGGTGGGGTGGGGGGCTGGGAGCGAGTCTAGGTGGAGAGCAAGTCAGCAGAAAATTGCATTAGCATATGGCAATTGCTATAATGACTTTTATTTCCTATTTTTGGATTTAGTAGTGGGGTATGGATGGGTTGGTAGTTGTACTTCTACTACAATTTCTGGAGGAAGTGCATTGTGAATTATGGAACTGTTGCTGGATATAAATGTTGAGGGTCAGAGGATTAAGGAACAAAAAAGAGTTATGCTTACTGATGGAATTCTAGTATTCTGAGGGCAGTGAAATTCTCAGTCATGACCATAAGGTGGAAGAGAGTCTGTAACAACCACTGTCAGTGGCTAGCCAATTTCACCTCCGCCTTACTATTACAGTAACTACTGTGGCTAAACTCTGACTGCCTGAATGTTTTCTGTGGCAGTGTGGGCGGGCTGGATATTCCAGAGAATTAATGGCCCCTTTCCCAGCCCCCAGTCCCACCAATAACTGATGGGAGTAAGTGCATAAATACCCCAGTTCCTTTGCTCCCCCAGTGGGATAATTCTGAGACTTGACCCACAGAGTTCTACAGAGTGATTAATTGGCGGAAGCGTTTAGGTGAGTCTAGACAGTTGGTAAGAGTAATTATATTAACCCCTGGCCATCCCCCAACCCTCCTTAACCAATCCAATTTTTCTTTCCTTTGCTGGATCCAAACAGGATAAGGAACTTCCACAGGTGAATGTCCGTAGATGAATATTCATGTTTTGAGGGCTAGTCCACAGACTCTTGATGAGAAAAGCAGATTTTCAAATTTTTTACACGTTAACTGGTCAAGTTTTATACCATGAAACCTTCTCGGCTACAAATACAGATAGAGCTGCAGTGGGCCGGTCTATGAGTTGGCCTAAATGAGGCACTCATTCATTCAAAAACTATTTATTGAGAATCTACAATATGCCAACTACTATGCTAGGCATTGTGTAAAGCTATGAACAAAGTAGATCTAGATTCATCCTTTATTAAGCTTTGAATGCAGTGCTTATAGAGATGGCAAGCAGGAAATGGTGGCCGAAGCTAGGAGGTACACAATGAGTATGGCACTCAGAAATGCAGAAGGGAGAGAGTTATGCCCATGTAGCAGTGGGAGGGGAAAGTAAGAGACACAGAAGCAGAGACAGAGAGTGGCAAAGACATGGTAACATTGGGACTCTAGAATGGGCACCCCACAAGCATACTGATGAGATGATGGCAAGGTAACTGGGTTGGAAAAACTTCATTGGTTTCTAAAGGACCACCCAGTTCCCAAACTCCACTGTTTCTGAAAGCTGGCTCTGCTGTAGGCCCTGTATGTCTGTGTCTTTGGGGTCTAAGATCCTGGTTTCTTATTTCCTGGTGTATTATTATGATTATGATTTTACAACAATCCTTCATTAAGTAAGGAAACTTGTGATGAATTCTTTTTCATTTTAAAGTTGATTAACACAGAGATTTGAACATGGAATTAAATTCTCACTTTTAACTGGTAAGGAAACTGAGGCCCAAGGAAGCGAAGTGATTTTCCTGTGAAGAGAAAACCCTGACGCCAAATTCACAACATTTTAGATCTATCAAAAGCAAACATTAACAACCTTAATTACTGTGAGGAGGCCTAGAAACAAGGAACAAGGATATTTCTTGGGTAGCCAGCATCCTAAACGGGCCTTCTATATAGTTTCCAAACATATTAGACTCACTATGTACGTTTTACTAAATTTGCACTGGTCTAACCCACATTTATCAGTGCCATTCTAATCTTCGTATTTATTCTTTTGTTTTGTTTTGTTCTACTCCATATTTTTTTAAGCCAATAGCATCAACATCACCTGGGAACTTGTTAAAAATGTAAATTATAGGGCCCATCCCAAGGCTACTGAATCAGAAGCTCAGGGGTTGGAGCTCAGCAGTTTGTTTCAATAAGCCCTCTGGTTGATTCTGATGGCATTTTAGTGTTTGGAAATTACTGCTGTAGGCTAAGAAAATGTCAGGATTCACTTGCAGCAAATGTTCAGAGTGTTCCTACAGACTCCCATGGAAAAGTTTTTAAAAGAAGAAACACTATAACGTTTGAAAAGGTAATCTCTCTGTTGGATGCTTACTAGGCCTATTTTGCTGTTGTTGTTGATAACAATGATGTGCGTTTGTACCTGTGGGTATGTTTCAGTTCTAAGTACATCAATTCCAGTGGTGTGCTAGGAAATGTTTAACAACTGGCTCTCTGGAAAAAGAAAAGAAAAGACCTCATTTATAGGATTTGCTTATTTCTGTCATGTAAACACTCCCACCATGGCCAATTTCAAGGTACCACCATGACAACCCTGAAAATGGAGCTGGGGAGAGATCTGGAGTCAGGAAGAGATGATCATAGTCAACTCTCAAAAGTACTGGCTTTACCTATCAATTTTTTTTTAATAAATTTATTTTTTAAATTAATTAATTAATTAATTAATTTTTCCTGTGTTGGGTCTTAGTTTCTGCACGAGCGCTTTCTCTAGTTGCGGCGAGCGGGGGCCACTCGTCATCGTGGTGCGCAGGCCTCTCACTGTCGCGGGCTCTCTTGTTGTGGAGCACAGGCTCCAGACGCGCAGGCTCAGTAGCTGTGGCTCACGGGCCCAGTTGCTCCGCGGCATGTGGGATCTTCCCAGACCAGGGCTCGAACCCGTGTCCCCTGCATTGACAGGCAGATTCTCAACCACTGCGCCACCAGGGAAGCCCTATCTATTCATTCTTTTTCAGATTTTTTTCCCTTACAGATTATTTCAAAATACTGAGTATAGCTCCCTGTGCTATACAGTAGGTCCTTATTGGTTATCTGTTTTATATATAGTAGTGTGTGCATGTTAATCCCCAAATCCTAATTTATCCCTCCCCGCCTTTCCCCTTTGGTAACCATAAGTTTGTTGTCCATGTCTGTCTACAGACATTTTGATTCTACATATTTAAGCATAAAACCCAGGACATAGCTGTACTTACATGTTTGGTGAATGAATTCTGAGAGGAAACTAAAGACATAGAGCTGGAATTTTATCTTTTAGGTAGGGAAAAATTTAGTGTGATTGAAGCCTTTAATTAGCATCTCAAACAATTCTTCCTTGATTTTAATGACTTTCACAAAAGTAATAACAGAAAGAAAACTGAAATTAAACATGTATTTATTTAAAATATATTCTTTAAATAGCTCTCTTTATTATCCACTGCAACAAATCAGGCAATTTAAATACAGGGCATTTTCAACATAGCACTTTATGGCAATAAAACACTTTGCAAATCAATTTTATGGTTTGTCTCTGCAACCTCAAGAGGTAATAGCTATGAGCTCCCTATTTTTACAGATGAAGAAAGTAAGGCACGAATAGATCTTCAAACTTTCACAGAGTGCGTTCATAGAAAAACTGGGATTAGGAGTTGAGCCCTGGAATTTCCCAGCCACAGTTTTTTAGGTTATATTTTCTGAAATGTGAATAATTAAAAATGAGACTTTAATTGTATTTGGCCTACAGGAGTGGCTAAGATTTCTGTACCAGACTAAGATTCACCCTGATGCTTGCCATCCCCCCCACTTTTAAAAAAATATTTTATTTATTTATTTGGCTGCGTTGGGTCTTCGTCGTGGCATGTGGGATCTTTAGTTGCCGCATGTGGGATCTAGTTCTCTGACCAGGGATCAAACCTGGGCCCCCTGCATTGGGAGCTTGGAGTCTTAGCTACTGGACTACCAGAGAAGTCCCCTGCCACCCACTTCTTGCCAGCCCTGACTTCCCATAGTCCCTGCTGAGAAGCGCCTTGGAGGACCAGTTTCCTGCAATATTCCTAAACCCATCCATCCTCCAAACCACAGCTGGCTGGATTAGAGCTGGACACCAGATCCACAGGTGGCCAATCAGTGGGTTGGCCTGTGACCTAAACAAAACAAGACAATCATACTCCTCTGCTCCAGAACTTGGAATAACGAAGGATGAGAAAATTAGCATGGGAACTGAAAGACCATGGTGGACTGTGGGTAAACGGAAGTTATGAGATAGCAAAAAGAGTAGAACGTTTTGCTTAGAGACTAGATATAGTGATCAGATTAGGAAGCAAGTAGTTAGAGAAAAGAGAATAAATAAATGTTCAGGAAAAAAAATACCTAAGAAACAGACCATGTAACAACTGGAGAGGGGGTGAGATGGAGACAGTAGTCCATTCGTAGGGCTGCGGCAGTGCCTGACAGCTTTCCAGGTTCTATCCACATATATATGTATAAGTTCTGTTGCACGGAACTGGAGCTCTGCATTAGTGACTTAGCCCAGAGGGGGTTTGCAGTCTTCAGGTAACAAGAAGTCTGGAGGCAGGTGCTCAGGGCTGGAGCGGCGGCTCCACATTATGACATGCTGGGCTCCTCCAGGTTTCCTCTTCACCATTCTTTTTTTTTTTTTTTTTAATACATTTATTTATCTATTTATTTATTTTTGGCTGCAATGGGTCTTTGTCGTTGGGTCTTCACTGCTGCGTGCGGGCTTTCTCTAGTTGTGGTGAGCGGGGGCTACTCTTCGTTGCAGTGCATGGGCTTCTCATTGTGGTGGCCTCTCTCGTTGAGGAGCATGGAGTCCAGGGCGTGCGGGCTTCAGTAGTTGTGGCTCACGGGCTCTAGAGCACAGACTCAGTAGTTGTGGCGCACGGGCTTAGTTGCTGTGCGGCATCTGGGATCTTCCCGGACGAGCCATCAAACCTGTGTGCCCTGCATTGGCAGGCGGACTCTTAACCACTGAGCCACCAGGGAAGCCCCTCTTCACCATTCTTGACATGCAGCTTTCATCCTGATATTTACCATCTCAGGGCCTCTGGCATCACATCCATTTCCATGCCTGCAGAAGGAAATGATGAAGAGAAATGTGTTTTCCATATGTAAATATCAGGAATTCAAAACTTCTGCTATTATCTTATTGGCCTGAACAGTAACATGGACTCCTGGCCGCAAAAAGGATAGGAAATAGAGTGTCTCTCTCTCTCTCTCTCTCTTTCTCTCTCCCCGTCCCTCTCTCTCTTTCCCCCCACTCCCTTCTTCCCTCCCTCCCTTTCTTCCCACCTTCCTTCCTTCCTTCCTTCCTTCTCTCTTTCTAGCTTAGCACATTGCTTCCAAGGACAGAATTGGGAGTCCAGTTAACAAGGAAGAAGGGGAGAATAGGGTAAGCAACTAACAGTGTCTGCCCCAGTATTGTTATACCTAGACCCCTACCATTTGGGTAACTTGAGTAGGTCTTAAACTAAATTAGAACCAGCATGGAGGTAAGAGGTGCTTGGTTGGTCCAGGGGGAGGTATTTTGGCCATCAGCCATCATAAATCTGCTGTCTCCTACTTTAAGCAAATATAGCTGACCTGTCCAGAAGAGTGATATCTTGATTTAAAGCACTTAGGAAAAAACCCCAAAACATTAACTGCTAACAACAATATGGTTTGTTAACAAGTTATGACAAACTAATTTCATGACTTAAAAAATTTTTTTGGATTAGATTGAAAAGACAGGGAAATGCTATAGATATAGTATCTTGCTTTCAGTAAGGCATTTAATAAATTCACTTGACGTCATTGCAAAATAATGGAGACATTTAACTTGATGGTGGTAGAGTATCTGAACTTAAAGCTGGTTAAATATATTTACCCATTATGTTGACAAATGGATTAATATTAACCCAACAAGAAGTCTTTAGAGGTGAACAAATAGACTCTGCCCTTGACTTTGTCCTGTTCAGTATTTCTGATGGTGGCTGGAAGAAGAGAGAGACATTCACTGACCCAAAGTTGAACGATAGCTGTTACAATGGGTAATAGAATAAAAATACATGGATAGAGTGGCCTTAGGTTCAAAGGAATCAGTCACACAAATACAGCAGAGAGGGGCTCTGGCTTAATAGCAGCAGTTTGTGGGAGAAAACACTTACAAGGACTACATTCAATCCAAGTCAACTGTGATGATACACAGCTTGCTTGCCCCTCTCTCCCTTTATCTACCTCACTTAGCATATCCACAACCCAGGTGAAATCCAATTCTTACTACACTGCACTTGGACTTGTGCATCTGAAAGTGGCTGGAAAAAAATACAACCACATTGGAAGTCCTCATTTCAAATTCATGACCAAATAGGCCCTCAGTACTGCCAGTCCTAGAACTATATAAATGCTCATGGCGCACTAGTACTTTTTACTGTTCCGCTCTGCTGAAGGAACACTTCACACATTCTCCTCTCTCCTCAAATCCTCAGCATCTCCTCCCTTATCCTCCTTTTTAGCTGATGCTCAGGGCTTGTACTGAGATGGGAAAATTGAAGCAATAAGGAGAGAACTTCCACAGATTCCGCACCACCGTGTCTACCCACCCACCAGCATCTCCACCCACCTACTCTTGCAACAGAATTATCTACAGTGCACGCCTCTATTTGTGCACTGGATCCCACCCTTCTTGCCTCCACAGAGACATTACCCAAACAATTCTCCCTTCCTCATCTCTATCATCAATTATTCTCTCTCTGTTGGGTAATTCCCATCAGCTTTGAGATGAGCTATTATTCTGTGAACTCTTCTAGCCCATGTGATCTGGGAATTGTTCCCCTTCCTCCTTTTCCATGGTTGTTTCCCTGGCCTTGGAGAGTTTCCTCTTCATAGACACGTGCTGATCGGTCCTCAGCTGAGGCCCCTCTAGAAGGAACACCTACAGATCTCCAGAGCTTTTTCTCTGTGCAGCTTCTCGGCTCAGCTATTCTGCTCTGTGCCTTGCACTGCCTTGGCCTCCTGGAATTCTCACCTCTGTCTTCTCAACTCAGGAGAACCTCTGAGGTCTATCTGGTTTCTCTCTCCACATGCCATGGCCAGGAACTTTTTTTAGGCAATAAACTGGGTCAGGGATCACTGTCCCTTGCTGCTTGTTTTTCAATATCTGAAACTGTTATTTCATGTATTTTGTCCAGGTTTTTAAGTGTTTAAGGAGGGAGGGTAAATCCAGTCTCTAATATCATGGCTGGAAGCAGAGGAAATGGGACTTGTGCCTGGAGCACATCCCCTCAGCATCTCTTGTCTGGGTCAGCACCGGTGTCTAGGTGGGTAAATTCAATTCTCAGTCCTTGCTGTACTTGGCCTGTGGGCAGCACTTGGTACACTCGATTGCTCTCTTTCCCTTGACGCATTCTGTCCCTTTGGCTTTCAGGACAGCATATTTCTTTATCTTCCTCTATTGCACTGGCTGCTCCTTCTCGGTCTCCTTTTCTGGTTTCCACTTTCCTCCCTCAACCTCCTGGTCCTTGGGCTCACTCCTTCCCCAGTCACTCCGGGCTGATCTTATCTAGTCCCTGAGATGTGCCCCAGGTTAGGTCTACAGCCCAGACTTTCTCCCCACCTGGAGACACGCACGCTCACCTCCCTGCTCTGCGCCTCCGTCCTTAGGTGTAGTTAACAGCTCAAACTCAGCACGCTCCAAATCCAACTCCTGCTTTTTCTCTCTAAGCTCGCTCCACTAGCAGCTTCTTCAACTCCTGGATACAACTCTACCTTTTTGATTGTTCAAGCTGAAAACTTGGCAGTCATTGACTCTCCTTCTATCACACCTCATATCTCATCCACCAGAAAACCCTCTTGACCCTACCCTTAAAACATACCCAGACTCTGACCCCGTCTCATCTTCACTGCTGCCAACGTGGTCTGAGTCACCATCCTCTTTCTCTCACCGTATTGACAATAATCTCCTAACTCACTTTCTCTTCAGCCTGAGGAGGGGGTAGTCTTTTCTCAAATCAGCATCCAGAATGATCTATTTAAAATATAAGTCGGATTATTGATTGTGTTCAAAATCCTGCAGAGGCTCTAGATTTCCCTCAAAGTCAAGCCCCCTGCCCCCGCCCCGCGCCCGGCTCTAACTGATCTGCCGGTTATCTGCAGGAACTTCCTCTGTAACTGCTCTCTCCCTCACTCACTGTGCTCCAAGCCACTGTGCTCACGAGCCACATTTTGTTTTGGGAGCATGCCGCGTGCATCTGCACCCTGCACTACTGGAACACTGTTTTCCTGATATACCTATGCATAGTTAACTCCCTCACTTTGAGTCTTTGCTCAGATACCACCTTCTCAAAGAGGTCTACCCTGGTGAAGCTGTGTAATATAGCACCCTTCCTAACCCTCCCGATCACCAGTCCTCCACATGCTCGCGGCAGGGACAGGATCAACAGCTGTTGAATGAAAGAGTAAATAATGGCTGTTAAGAAAGCAAATGCAGTTTTTGGCTACTTTAGTAGAATCACAATTTCCGAGCAAAGGAATGTTTAGTCTCATTGTGCTCTGGAGTAATGATAAGAGTTAAAATTTTGGAGCACTTACTATGTGCTTTATATACAAGATTATACCACATATTCACAGCAACATTATAAAGTAGGTCTCTGTTTGTTCAGTGAAGAAAAAGGGACATAGAAAGTTCAAGTCGGGACTTCCCTGGTGGTCCAGTGGTTAAGACTCCGTGCTTCCATTGCAGGGGGCATGGGTTCAATCCCTGGTTAAAAAAAAAAAAAAAAAAAAAGGTTAAGCCAATTTCCCCCATTTACACAGCTAAGAGCTGGTAGAAGCAGTATTCAAACTCAAGCAATTGACTCCAGAACCCATATTTTTAACCATTCACTAGAGCCAGAGTGTATCTAAAGCAGAGTGACTGGATTCCAGAAACCATGTCGTGTGACAGAAGGCTGAAGGAACTGGTATTTTCCTCAGATAAGAGAACATTTATGAGCGCATGGCATTTTCCTAGTGTGTGAAGTAGTGAGGTGGAAGGATGAAATTTTCATATTGCTGTAGAAGGGGAAACCTAGAGCTTGTCATAGAGACAACACAGAGAAGCAGATTTTAGACTAATATTAAGAAAGAACTTTGTAACCATAGAGTTGCACTGAATTAATATGCTCTGCTATTCAAAGTGACTACTTCCTTATCACAAAAGTTTATGCAGACTTGGATGACCATTTCTCGGGGATAAAGTTCCTCAGGTAGAAAGTTGTCTTTCTAACTTGCAGATTTTGTGGTTCACCTGTCCTTTACCTGGTGGCTACCTTAGACACCCAGGACAGTACCAGGGAAGGACAGTGTGAGACTGCTTCACCAGTGTGGGAAAAAGAGAAGCAATGAATTCCTGTTCACACCCACCTCCATTCCACAGGCACCCTGGAGATGAGGGAGGGAGCACTGTTGTTTCCTAAAGGTAAAATTGTGTTCCCAATAGGAATGCAGTGGGATTAAACTCACATTCCATTGTCCTTTGCCCTTATTTGGAAACGGGCACATGTTAATTGGACTCACAGGAAAACTCATCGTTGCTCAGGCTGGAAGGAGCATGATTAAACAAATCATCTAGCTTAATTTGAAAGGAACTCAAGGATACACTTCTGACTAGATGTGTCAAAAGAGGGCATCTCTAGAGGGTGAATGAGTAGGAAAGGGTTGGAAGGATGATGTTGAAGCCAGAATGGGAAGCTTAGAGAACCAAACCCCAAATTTTCCTACTTCACAAATCTCCAGAGTGCTGGACCTACTCTATTCCTTATTCTTAGTCCAGCATGGCATGGATACTGGTCAGATCTGGGTTCTAATCCTTACTGGTTGTGCGAGTGGGGACTAGACATTTCATTAGCCCCTGAGTCTCAGTTTCAGCTTGTTGATCACCACCCACCTCAAAGGGTTGTTTTCAGGATCAAACAGCATAGGGACAAAGCTAAGTGTGGTTTCATTGTTCAAAAATGTTAGTTCCCTTCCCACTTCTGCATCCAGGGAAGGGAATCTTCTAGAATTGTGCTGCTCAAAGGGTAATTCCCAGACTGTTACTAGTCCTTGAACTGTTTGTTACCGGTTAGAGATGAGATTAGCAGCTTGATCTAGGCCATATGTTAGGTGCACTGCTTCTTTCATCCAGGAAACCCACTGAAAAAAACAAAGTCAGCTGAACTGATGGGTGTTTAGTGACCTAGTCCTTATGTTCTGTGCAAGTGCCTCATCTCATTGTGGACCAGTAACAAATACTCCATGGACCAGCACTTGCAGTAGCACTGTATCCAGTGACTTATAATAAATATTAAGGACATAGTGAGAAGGACCTAGAAGCATAACTTCCTGGGTTCAAATCCTGATTCCACTGCTTAGTGATTCTGGGCAAGTTACTTATCTCCTTATGCTTCAATAACCTCATCTGTCAAGTGGGCATATGAATTGTACCTCTGAGTTCATTTGTGTGTAACCTTTAGAACAGAGACTGGCACAAAGTAAGTGTATGTAAGGTTTTTGCAATTATTATTATTATTATTGGGGAAACTTTAAAAGTAAGTTTTGGTCTTATAAGAACTAAGGCGGTTTGTTTTCACTCTATTATAGATTATGTACCCTTTTGTGGATCTTTATTTTTTTGTCCTTATTCTTCTTTTCCTCCCTCCCTCCCTCCCTTCCTTCCTTCCTTCCTTCCTCCTCTTTTCTTCCCTCCTCCTTTGCCTCTTTCCCCCTCCCCACTCCTCTCTTTCTCTTGTTGAAATAGATGACATCATGACTTTTTTTGCTAGCGCTAAAATTATATTGAGCCCTTGGTGAATTCACTCATCAATGTTAATAATATTTTGGAAGCTTGGCTTGTAGAGTGTTGCGACTTAAAGTGCTTATCCTGGGAAAGAGGATCTCTACATCATTTTTTTAAGGGGAGAGTAAGAGGTTTTGTGGTTTCCCTAAGGGAAGCAGATAAACTGACCTCTCTCATTCCCTTTGATTAGGATGGTGATCTCTGTTCTTTTGACAATGCTCACCTGACACCAACTCTTCTCCATATACATAAAAACCACCAGGGACCATCTTTTGTGAGTTGGTTCCAAGAATAACAAGTACATTTTCACATTTGTAAAATAATAACACACAAGGAGTTAAACACTTTTGTTAAAAAGTAAAGCAATTCTGCAGTGTTTTAGGGCAGTCAGAGTGCATAGCCTTGTGTATCTGTGTACATTTCTGCTAGATATTTCAACTTGCTAATTCCATATTCTTCCCCATGGTCAGCTGTGAATAATACCTATCTCTGCCATTTAGTCAGTTTCTTAGACAACCTATTTTTATATATTGCCATCTTGGAACAAGACTTCAGTTACTTGGCTTGGTTTGTTTTTCCTGTGTATGTGTGCCATTTGGATGACATTGTCCTAAATTTTAATTCTTTCTTGTTTTCATTCTGTAAATGATTGAAGAATCAGCATTGCATTATTTGGGGACATTATTTGTAGAATAAGAAAAAGCATTCACCAGATGTCCCCACTCCACCTGTATCTTTCCCTATCATGTGAGGCAGAGATTTGAACTCTACTCTAGGGAGTTCTCACAAATAAGTTGATTCTTATAATGACATCACTGGACTTGACAACAGACATCATCAAGCCATCTTAACAATGACTCTGTGTATATTTTTAGAGAAAATGGAGTTGTCAATGTGCCAGCTGTCACTCTTCCGCTTTATTTTCTTCATTCCCACATCTGATCTATAGGAACTTCTACCTACACTCAAAGAAATGGCACTTTATCCTACTAATAAGTGTGCTTTGTGGGGTCACTTCCAATCTTTCCCTTCACACCAATCCCTTACTGTTGTTATAGGGCTAATTTTCAAGTTTTAGAAGCTGACAGGAAGTTATTGGAGTAGATTTTTGCTGCTTTTTGAAATAGGCTCTGCTGGCTTCTCATGAACTTTAGCTTTAATGATGTTGCAAACATGATCACTAAGCAACTAAATACTTTTTAAGAGTCTGCTCATTGGACTCTCAAAACCACACATTTCTATGATTCCTGGTAATAATTCAAACTAATGTTAGAATCCAGAGTACCTGAGAAGCAAAACAAGACAATTTTAATGATGAAGGATAATGTTAGAAAACTATACTCATTTGGAAGTTGTGTCTTAATTTCTATTCATATGCCTTCACAGAAGGTTCAGATGAGGCCAAGGAAAGAAGTAGAAATAATCCTTTTTTATAAAATAAGTTTTTTTCCATGTGTGAAATGAAGATAGCGTTTGCTCATGAGTTGAAAGTGCTTTGAGTCTTCCTCACTGTAGGGACCCTAGGAGTATCTGTCTTCCAAATGGGAAACTACGATAATTGAGGCACGACATTAAAGAACATATTGGCTGTGCTCTGAGTGGAAGATCTGGTTTGACTCTTTAGCACAGTTGCACCCACCCATCAGACAATTGCTGAGACCTTGATACCTCTCTCCCCTACATATCTCCCCTACCCTCCACCGCCCGCATTTCAATCTGTCCCCAGGTCTTGATGACACTAACACATCAATTTCTTGAATGCATTCCCTTTGCTCCTCTCCAATTCTGCACCTTAGTCCAGGTCATGGTTATCTCCAACCTGGGTAGTTGCAATGGCTTCTAACTGATCCCTCTGTCTCTAACCCTCACTCCATACTGAGGCAAGAGTATTCTTGGGAAATGCAAATCTGTGCCACTGAGCCTGTTTAAAGCCTCTAGACTCCTCCTCACTGCCTTCGGGGGAAAGTCCAGGTGTCTTAATTTGCTTAAAAAAGGCCTTCCAGACCTGGCCATTGTAATTCTTCCAACATTATCACTAACCACTCTGCTTCTTCCATTGAGCTCTTTTTAATTCTTCAGGCTCACTTTGCATTCTCACATACCATTTCCTCTGACAGGACCATTCTGTCCCCACTTTTCACCTATTGAACTCTCTTTCAGGTCTCAGCTGAAAGGCTACTTTATCATGGAGGCAAACCCTCTCTTAGATGCCTTGCTATGATGTTTTTCTTACATGTTATAGTCGCTACTAGACTATAAGCTTCATGAGGACTAGCTCTCACCTACTTCGTACCTAACCCAAGTGCCCAACACATCAGAAGTGTTCAACAAATACTCATTAAATGAATGAGTAAAATGATTTGCACATTGCCTGGCATATAGTTAGCATGTGATGAATGGCAGCTCCGTGCATCTACATCTATGTCACTATCAACGCACATATACACATGCATGTGGCATGGTCAGTATTAATAAAATAGTCTTGCTGTATATAATAGACTCACAATGAAGACTGTGGTAGGAGGGATACAGTCTATTTATTTACTGAAATTATTGCAAGTGTGTAAATTGGCTCTCCACAGAAACTGGAAAATAATCTTATAAATACACACATTCCAGTGCTGCTAAGACTTAAATCTGAATGAGCTTTCTGTGCAGGAGAGGTGGTAGAAGAGTACATGTGTGGTGAAATTTTAGTAGCCAGTATTATTTGAACATACACAGATGTTACGGTGAGCAAATGTTTAAGTTATTACTATTTAACAAGTACACTTAGTACTGAGAGCTCACATTGAGGCTGGGTACAGTGGATCGTTTTTTGTTTTGAATTTTTGAATTTTATTTATTTTTTTTATACAGCAGGTTCTTATTAGTTATCCATTTTATACATATTAGTGTATATATGTCAATCCCAATCTCCCAATTCATCACATCATCACCCCTACCCCGCCACTGTGCCCCCTTGGTGTCCATACGTTTGTTCTCTACATCTGTGTCTCTGTTTCTGCCCTGCAAACCAGTTCCTCTGTGGCACAGTGTATCATTTAAAAGGCGATGTCGTTCTTTGCCAGGCAGAGTTACATGTTGAACGGGTTTAGGTTTTGTTAAACCTTAGCTTTACTACAAAGCTCTTCCTGGCTCCCTGGTATATGTTGGAAGTTCATGGCATTAAAGGTGAAGACGATGGTACAGTGAGAGGTGAAGAGAGTGTGAAGTAAGTGAACGGACTGAACCGACTAACCCTCGGCAGCTGGCTTCCAGTTGCTACTTGCTCTCCAAAGGAAACAGTGGTATGCACGAGGAAAAACAAATCAGGGAGTTAGAAAAATGTGATCGTGACATTTGCGTCACTTTCCATGATTGAAATGTTGAGAACTGAAAAGTGACTTTCCCAGCCAATTTCTCATTGATAAGCTCTGTTCCAGGAATAGCTAAGCCCAATGGAGTCAAGGAATGTAATCCCTTTCCTTTATTACATTCTGATCTCAGCGTCAGTGGAACAAAAGGTATACGTTCAGAGGTTCTGTAAGTCTGCAGTATGTTTTCTCCAAGGCATACCCCCTTCCCCCCCCTTCCTCCCCCCGTCCCCCCACCCCCCCCGGAACCGCACAGCTTGCGAGATCCTAGTTCTCCGACCAGGGATGGAACCTGGGCTCCCGGCATTGGAAGCTCGCTCAGAGCCTTAATCACTGGACCGTCAGGGAGTTCCCCTGGCATACCCACTTTTACCTCTCAAATAGAGAAATATATGTTTCCTTTTTTTTTTTTTAATTTTTTATTTATTTATTTATTTTTTATTTTTGGCTGTGTTGGGTCTTCGGTTCGTGCGAGGGCTTTCTCCAGTTGCGGCAAGCGGGGGCCACTCTTCATCGCGGTGCGGGGACCGCTCTTCATCGCGGTACGCGGGCCTTTCTCTATCGCGGCCCCTCCCGTTGCGGGGCACAGGCTCCAGACGCGCAGGCTCAGCAGCTGTGGCTCACGGGCCTAGCTGCTCCGTGGCATGTGGGATCTTCCCAGACCAGGGCTCGAACCCGTGTCCCCTGCATTAGCAGGCAGATTCTCAACCACTGCGCCACCAGGGAAGCCCTGTTTCCTTTTTTAAAAATTAGAATTGGAAAGGTTTCCAAAGGTCAATGTATATCCGAATTGGATCAATATCATTATTGAGTCATTCTCTTGAGGTCAATCAAAACCCCTCAATTGGACACGCTCTTTAAAGGTTTTACTCTAAAGGAGATGAGTGTGCTGTAAGTATCTGCTCTCCACGGCTCTGCCGTGTTAATTCTGTCATATTAATTCTGCGTTCATAGATGTGATACATCTTGCTCGAGTCTGTCTGCTGGCTCCTACTGTTCTCCTGTATCATAATTATTCTAATGGCGTGGTATACTATTCTTATATGTGGCTTCAGCACTGTTAAGAGATGTGAAAAAGATGTCCTTTCAGAAATCCATAACGTATGATCAAAATGAATAAAGTTAGCATACCCGATACCTAACTTGATGACCTAACTCTGGTTCCTAAATGACAGACACATGGTGCTGAGAGGTGTAGAAGTCAACTTTCTTTCTCTTCTTGTCTTGAGTTCTGCATTGAAAGAGTTGAACGGTTGTTTTATTTTTAATTAGTTAACTAATTAGTTATATTTATTTATTTTTGGCTGCATTGGGTCTTCCTTGCTGCGCGCAGGCTTTCTCCAGTTGCAGCGAGCGGGGGCAACTCTTCATGCAGTGTACGGGCTTCTCATTTCAGTGGCTTCTCTTTTTGCGGAGCAGGGGCTCTAGGTGAGCGGGCTTCAGTAGTTGTGGCGTGTGGACTCTAGAGCACAGGCTCAGTAGTTGTGGCGCACGGGCTTAGTTGCTCTGCAGCATGTGGGATCTTCCCGGACCAGGGCTCGAACCTGTGTCCCCTGCAATGGCAGGCAGATTCTTAACCACTGCGCCACCAAGGAAGCCCCCAGATTACTGTTTTAAAAAGCTGTTTTAAAACACACACACACACACACCAGCATTTGTTTGTAACAGGGGTAATCATGGAACAAGGAAAGTATCCCAAGATGTATGAATGACTTGCTCACTGTACCCCAACAGTGACCCGATTGGAACTCACATCACCCTGTTCCGTTCTGCTGCACTGGGGCTTTGCATATGGATCCACAGCTGGGGCCTGGGTGATTCTCCACTCACCAAGGACACTTTTTAGACCGTGAAGGAATTTCGCCTCATGAGGTTAGCTAAGCCCACTCTTTGACTTTAGACAAAAGGTTTGAGATTATGTAAAATATCTTTATATAGTACTTTTCTTCCAAAGAGTTAAAGTTGTTTTTT
The DNA here is from genome assembly GCF_949987535.1 of Balaenoptera acutorostrata. Taxonomy (NCBI): domain Eukaryota; kingdom Metazoa; phylum Chordata; class Mammalia; order Artiodactyla; family Balaenopteridae; genus Balaenoptera; species Balaenoptera acutorostrata. The sequence goes on along the minus strand of NC_080068.1, from coordinate 113,517,452 downwards.
TTTAACATATGTCATATTCATTTCCTCCTATTAATGATCTGATGAAAAGATAAACATGTTTTAAAATATAATTTAAACATCAAAGCAAAATCCCCTAAGGATTTATATATTTTCAAAATAGATTAGGTATTAAAATAATAGTATGTTAAATTTTAAAAATTAAAAAGAACAAAAAATAAGAGTATGTTAATATGCATATTATACAAAAGCATTTTCTTTCCTACTATAGGGAAAAAAGCATATACTCATGACATTTATAGTTATACTTATTTTTTATTTTTGAGTAGTAGACAATTTACTGAAAGGATGTTTATATAAATTTTAACTGTGAATACCTCTCTTCTCTCATCATTCTTTTTTGGGGGGGTTTTACTTAAAAAATAACATCCAAAAGTAATAAAAAATACAAAACAACAAAAAAGAAAAACAAATTAAAAACTGAATAAAGAAAAATTTTAAAAATGGAAAAAAACAACATCCACACCCAATGATTTGAATAAGAAAACAATTCCTAAGAATACGTGTAATGGCTGTGCATCGTCCAGCACAGCTGTTATTTTATTAAATGTCACAATTTTAAAGAGACACCGTCATCCTGGGACATATGATGCACACGTGCATGGTGTATAGCTGTTCTAGAAGGAGTCAAGGCAAATCCCATTTTTATGGCTCCAGTTTTTAAATCCCAGGAAGACTTTACAGAAGGAGACTGACAAGAGGGACAGGTGGATATTGGCTCCAACTTGGTGACAAGTTTTCAACCTCAGCTGCATTCTTACAACAGGGGAGTGAAGAGCAGCTGGCAGCCTGGGAGCCGCTCTTCTACAGATGGAATTCTTGCGGCGGAGAGAAGAATGTCCTCTCTGGCTCCCCAGCTTTATGAACAAAGAGCACAACTTAAAAGAGGTTGAACCTACTGTTTGATCTAAATGGTGCTTTATTCTGCCTTCCCTCTCTCCCATCTTTTGTATTATAGTCTTAGTGATTTGTGTTTAGAAAAGAATATAAAGTTTCCCCATTTATCGTTAGTCAATGATTTCTCTGAATTCAGTATGTTCTTCTAAAGACCCACCCCTCACATTTGGGAGGTTTGGGGCAAGAATATACATAAGGCCCACCCATCATATATCTAAATACTCATCAGTTAGAAATCAAATTAACACACTGTTAAACAGGAGATGTTCTTTCCGCTAACCTGGACTTGCCTACCAGAGTAGGGACATGTGAAGGAAATCAGTCCCCTTCTTCTCCCATCACTGGCTCTGTTCCATATAGCCAAGGGCTTCATGTGCACATGGTACGGACGCCCCAAATCACATGTCTAGGCTCCATCCACACCTCCTTGCCGAGAGCTGCCCCGTGGTCACCTTAGGCCTAGAAACTCTGGAAACAGATTGAGGACTATTTGGGCTGGGAGTTCTGTGGTCCTAGAGTTCAGAAAGTGGTCCAGAGGGTAAGCTCAGGCTCTGAGGGAGCACATCCCTTCACCTGCAGTAGGGAGAGGGGAGGTCTGGAAGAGAGCCGGAGAGGGGCCCTCGTCAGCATGAAGCTCGGGACAAGGGCCCTTTTACCTGGGTCTAAGGACAGTACTTTTCTTTGAAACCTCAAAGTCTATAATATTGTTCCCTCTATGTCCAGATGGGGAGGAAGACACTGTGGCTGACTTCTAAGTCCTCCATTTAATTAAGAATGGTTGGGCTTCCCTAGTGGTGCAGTGGTTGAGAATCCGCCTGCCAATGCAGGGGACACGGGTTCGAGCCCAGGTCTGGGAAGATCCCACAGGCCGCGGAGCAGCTGGGCCCGTGAGCCACAACTACTGAGCCTGCGCGTCTGGAGCCTGTGCTCCACAACAAGAGAGGCCGCGACAGTGAGAGGCCCGCGCACCGCGATGAGGAGTGGCCCCCGCTTGCCACAACTAGAGAAAGCCCTCGCACAGAAACGAAGACCCAACACAGCCATAAATAAATAAAAATAAATAAATAAATAAAATTAAAAAAAAAAAAAAAAAGAATGGTTAAAGCCAGTAATTATTTAGCTAGTGTTTATGGCCCATCTGCTCTCAAACTGGGAACGATTTCAGTAGAGACAAGGTAAACTCTTTACTGCTGCACATAAAATATGAAATCCGGTGGTTCAACATGGAGATCACTCCTCCCCTGCATTCCTATAGGCTTCAGAAGGGTGACAGCAAATGTGGACCGACCTCCTCAGAGTTCATTATATTTGACAGGACTTTGGTCTGAAAGGTAAATGGCATCCATTATTCTAATCCTACAAATAAGGGAACCTGGAAAGCACTTTCACTTTATGGTTACTTCAAATACACAATAAACTAGGAAAGCAGCCAGTAGTAGATGCAAGAGTTCTACTGGTGCTTAGAAATCAGTGAAATACAGGTTGAGACAGAACACGGAACCAAAAAGATCTGAATGACGTTGCCTCTCGGTATATCTAATAGAAATTTAAAAGGAGGAGCAGAGGGAGGAATCCCCATTTGCATTTTTCAGAGAATCACCCATAAATTAGTGGTGTGATGTAGGTGAGAAACCCCGCATAGTGTTAGTAGGAAAGCTAATGCTACATAGATTTTTACTGTAAGGTGCAGGGGGATCCAGCCAAGTGGAAAAATAGCTGAGTTATGGTGGAAACCAGTCACCTTGTTAAAACTGAACAAGCAGGTGTTTAGGAAAAGAATAGTATGAGAGACTTGTTTCTTGCCTGCTGAACACAAGCATTCACTGTGAACACAGAGAAAAGAAATCTTTGTGACAAGCATAGAGGATGATAAAAATTGGTGGATTTGAATGTTTAAAAACTAACCTATGTCACAAGTCCATTCTGGGTTTCACGATATAGTCAAGGAGAGCTACATTTTGAGCTACAATTATGCTACATTCCTTAGAACAAACTTAGTTGAGGTGTTTGTCTCAGTACGGAGTCTATAGCAATTCAGACTAGGATAAGTCTGCATAGATGGAGGATATATTCACTTTTCCTATATAATTATTTTCCCCTAAAGAAGGGTGAATTACACTAAAAAGAGTGGATACAGATCACTCTCATTCCCAAATAAAAACCTTTGGTGAATGTTGTGACAGTGAATAAGAGAGGTTCAGAGTAAAAGATCATAGCTGTTGACTTTAAAAGAATAGTATTTACCAAAAATACTCATAAAATTTGATCTGAAAAATATAAAGAGTATTTACATTCATAAAAATGAAATAAATACTCATGAGTGGCTTCCTGTTGCTTTGGGGATTAAAAACCCTGCATGACCAGGCCCCTCCCTGCCTACCCAGCCTCATCTTCCAAATGTCTCTGCTCTGCGCTGATCGCATTGTTACCTAACCTTCTCTTTGTCCCTCCAACACCATGCCTTTCTCTCTCACTCACAATGTCTGATTTGCTTCCTTCTCTTACCTAAACCCTTCTCTTTCCAGTCTCAACTTCAGTGTTATTTTCCCAGGGACCTTTCTCCATTTACCAGTCTGGTTAGGGCTTCTATTGGACCCTTCAATGAAACAACGTAGCTTTCTTTCTGTGCAGAAATAAAAATTTCTATCATAGGATGATCCTGGCCTTTTCCCTCTCAACTGCTAAAGAGTGTGCTAGTTTGTTTGTTCCACTCTCACACCTTGCAGGGGGATTTTGAGATACTGTCGGGGGAAAGTGGAAGTGGAGAAGATACCAGGGAGGTGAGAAATGGGGAATAAAGCAGAAATAAAGGACTAATGTGGCCTCAGGCTGGGGGCTGAGATGTTTTGTGGTTTCAAGGAGTGAAGCAAGTGACGAGGAGAGGGAATTTGTGGATGTGTTGCTGAATATAAGTATTTCTTCCCTGGAGTTACCTGTTAGTTCCTGGACTACGTTCTTTGCAGCAAGGCTGAGACTGGATCACACGTGTCCTGGTGTGAGCAACATTTCTTGCTGTGTACAGTTGTGTAATTGCTTTATGCTTTTCTCTTCCTCCCTACCCCCAAGACCACAGGGCAGGGCTCATGTCTGTGTTCTTCAGAGCTAAGTCCCCAGTGCCTAGGATAGGGTCTGGCCCATGGTAAACACTCAGTAAGTGATAACCGAATGGACAAACGAATACATGAACGTGTCAATCCATTCTGTTTTAGATTTCTAATCTCTAAATATCACCCTTAGCCTCAGTGACAAAATTATGCTCTACTCAGCCAAAGTTCTCTAGAAGATATTCTGAGCTGGTTTCCAAATGCCTGTCATTAGAAACTTTTAAAATAAGCTATTTTTTCCTCACCACATTTCTATGACATTGAAAGGTGCAGGGATTGAATATTAACATGATTCTTGTAATTGAAATGAAACTCACCCAATACTCATATTCTTTTCAAAGCATTAAAATATTTGCTGAAAGAATCCTATCTTGGTGCACTTGTTAGCTAAGAGTTTCTCTCTATTGAAGAACAAGACAAAGCCAGTGAATGTACCTAATGCTGCCACTTACTGAGAACTTACTGTAGGCTTAGCAGTGTGGTATTGCTATCCACAGGCTACATCATTTGAACACATAAACAATATTTTGAGGTAGGTGTTAGTTCCTGATTTTTACCAATGAGGAAACTAAGTCTGAGTGGCTTGCCCAGGCCTCCTAAGTTAGAAAATAGTGGAGCTGGGATTCAAACCTAGGCCCGCTGATTCCAAAGTTTAATGCTGGTGAGCAGCAACATTCATTTTTTAATTTTGAGGAATTAGCTACATAACTGATTAAGAATTTAGTTAACTTGTAATTATAACAGCAAATCGGAGTTCACAGTCTTGCTCTGCTTCTCTTTTCCAGAGGTCACCTCCCTCATCCTGCCTCCAATCCACACTGTCAATTCTGGAACTTCCCTGCTATTTACTACATGGCTAGATAAAGACAATGCATAGTTAATGTACTTCCCAAGGAGCCTTATGTTTGTTGAGTAACTTGACAGAAGTCCAAAACAGCACAGAAAATCCACTTTCAGCCAGGAATTTCTGGTTGTCAATTTAGTATACTAACTAGTCCTCTGGCTTCTGCAATTTCATCCTCTGTGTTATTAGTTCTCTGTGTTTATCTAGATCATCTAGAAATTTTTCTCCCCATTGAAAGGATCACCCTATCCTCTTTTTAAAGACTTATGGAACAAAATATATATATTGAGGGCAGCCAAAAATTGGTCCTAGGAAAAAAATTGTTTATTGTTGTATGTACACACACACACAGAGTCAGTTCTTGTTATTTGTGGTAGCTGTGTTCAGTAAAACTCTGAGTTAGTGAATACTGGACCTAAGGGAAATATAGGGCCAGGTTCCTGTGAGCCTCTGGTCACATTTTCATCAACCAATCAATACAAAACTTTGTTTTACGTGTGTTTCTATTTAAAGATGCTTTATTTAATATGAAATTGACTTATTAACTTTGAACAATTTACCTTCACCCAGTAGTCAAGGGTTTCATTTCTTTTCACACTGTTTGGTTTTCTTTTGACATGCACAATGAAACAAATGTTAAGAAATCTCAGGCGAGTTTTAATGTTTGGGATAGAAAAAGTAAGCAAATGACTAGGGGAAATGTGCTGGTAGCATGAGTGGCCTGGAGATTTGGAGGAAAGAGGCCTGAGTAGGAATTTTTCACATGAATTATCACATTTTCCATATTTGACCCTCACCATCACTCAATGGCTTAGCTAGAAAATAGATTCTCTCTTTTTAAAAAGGTTTATTTGAAAACAACACAAAACTGAGGCCCAGATAGGGTTAAGTAACTTACTAAGACAAAATGGCTCAGTAGGCTAGGCCAAGAACAGGAAACACTAGATTTTCCCCATAATTATTGCGTGGGTAAGGGTAGACCACTCTGCTATCTGTGGTTCATTTCCTTTTCCTCCTGTGGTGTAAAAGAGTCTGAGAAGCACACATTGAAAAGTTCTAGAAATCCCTTAAAAAAACTTTGCATAAAATATTAGTAACTTAGCTTTCTAGTCCTTTGGCTTAAGTCAAGAGTCAGCTGAGGCTTATATTTCTTTCTGTCACCCAAGGTAAAAGCAATGAGAAAGGCAGGAGGCGACCTGGAAAAGAGCGATGTTGAGGAGGAGAGTCAGATGGAAGCAGGGCTGGAGTGTGCTCAGACAGCCTCACCCGCTTCCAAGAATCTCTGTTTCTTCTGATGCTTGAACTCTCCTGGTAGTGTGATCAGCCATTCCTGTTTGTCTGGGACTTGGTGGGGGGGATTCCCAGGATATGGGGCTTTTAGCGCCAAAACCAGGGGAGTCCTGAGCAAATCAGGATGAGCCAGTCACCCTTCTCTCTCTCTCTGTCTCTTTTTTTTTTTACACAAGCTAGTTTTCAGTTTTCTCTCCATCTTTAGAAAAGATCACTGTTTCTTCATCAAGAACCGCATTCAATTGTTGACTTGCATTTAGGGGCCATTGTATGAAAAACACGAATCTTAGATAACAGACTCATGCTCAGTAAGGTGAGATGCTCACAGTATAAGAGAGTGTCAAGAACAGAATGTGGGGCTTCCCTGGTGGCGCAGTGGTTGAGAATCCGCCTGCCAATGCAGGGAACACGGGTTCGAGCCCTGGTCTGGGAAGATCCCACATGCCGTGGAGCAACTAGGCCCGTGAGCCACAACTACTGAGCCTGCGCGTCTGGAGCCTGTGCTCCGCAACAAGAGAGGCCGCGATAGTGAGAGGCCCGCGCACCGCAATGAAGAGTGGTCCTCACTTGCCGCAACTAGAGGAAGCCCTTGCACAGAAACGAAGACCCAACACAGCCAAAATAAATAAATAAATAATAATTAAAAAAAAAAAAAAAAAAGAAATAGCAGATCTTACCGTAGCTCAAGCTTACATGGGGTTATAAATTCATTGAGAGGAACAGCCATAGAACTGCAGGCATTGTTTAAATTATTTATCTTTTTACCATCCCCACTCCTTACTCCACAAGCGTGCATAATTAAGTTCACATAATTTAAATCCCTCTACTGAAAAAGGCATCTGGATGTAGAAGACTGATCTAGCTAGCAGTCAAAGACCTCAGGGAATGTGAAGAGCGGCTTGGAGGTGAGCAGTTGTTAAAAACAAGTGTGACACACATAAGATAGGAAACTTCCAATCACAGTTTTGGCTGAAGCTCCAAAGCTGAGAATAAAACAGTACATGCCCAGTCACAACCATGCCCCAAGGTAGATACTGAATTGTCCCTTCAGGACATGCTACATGATGGAGGTCAAAGAAGCTAGGAGAAAAGATATTTGGCGAGAGCCTTGTGGTATGAGTAACCAGTTCTCCTGTGGGCGAAGGGAGCGGGTGTATTTGGGTTGTACACATTCACGCCGTAATCTACATGAGAGAGGCTACAAAGAGCCCACCTGGAAACTTGACTCCTGACCCCTGGAGTTGAGGATGCATGTGTGCTGATACTGACACACAGCTGAGAAGACTAAAAGGAAGAACCATGTACTTTCACTGACTGCAAGGAAAGGATGCATGAGTTTTCCTTTGAAGCAAGTGAAGCCATTGGGATTGGGGACAGGGGAAAGGGGGACAGACTCCGCCTGGAGCCAACTTAAAAGTCGTCTGGCCAAGAGGACTAGCTGGAGGGTTATGGAACCCCAACAGAGAGAGTCTGGAGTGTACTGCCAAATGCTCAGGGGATTAGAGTTGGGGTTATTAGTGACCAGCAGAGAAAAAGGCCCCTTCCTTTTAAAAATGTAGACTTCTGAGAAAACTTCAAAACCACTCTGCTAGAGAAAGTTCCAGCTGTAATCAACTGCCAAGCTCAGAGTGTTCCAATGTCAGATCACAGTGGCACCGGCCATCATAACCATCACTGTGGGCTTTCCCATAATACCCTCTTCCCTTGGTGTAGACCTTGGAAAGGTCAGGGGTGCTGACAGGATGCTGGGATAGAAGGAGGTGAAATTAGGAGGGAGAATAAAAGCTGACACTTACCATTTTCTCCCACTCTGTCCACCACACAAAGCCTTCCAGGTCTAAAAGGTTTTGAACTGGTAGAGGAAAGTCTCTATGTTAGATAAAAGTTGGAAATTTTGATGATTTCACACTACTGGATATCTTAACTATTCAAAAATAACTTCTTGGGGCAGACAGTGATTGGAGCCATGAAGAAAATGATGGAAAAGTTATAGGACCAGTTCACAATTTCATCCAAAGGATAGGAAGAAACTAGTTCTTAGATGGGATTTAAAGGGACTGTGTATGTGTGTGTGTGTCGAGAGTGACAGAAAAAGAGAGAGAGAGTGAGCTCTACCTAGTTCGGCCTGTTTAACAGCAGTTGGTGTTTACATTGTGCTTATTACGTGCCTGGCACTGTTCTGTTTCATGGGATTAAATCATTTAATGCTCACAGCAACTCTATGAAACAGGAACTATTATTTCTCTGATTTTGCAGACGAGGAACTTGAGGCCCAGAGAGGTTAAGGAATTTGCCCAGGTCACACACCCAATAAGTAGAGAGGTTGGGGTTAAAACCCAGATGTATAGTTTAGGAGTTCATACTCCTAATCACCGAACAGTTTGCTTGTTCTCTGAGAAAATGCTTACAAAAAGATGCTGTGGGACTCACAGGAAAAGGGTTTGTGAATGAGCAAGTTAGAGCAATGGTCTGGAAGCACCTCTTATGAAGTAGGAGGACGCCAATGGCCAGCACCTTGGAACTCCAACTGGAACTTGAGTGCAAGGTTATTGTGGGGCTGCTGTAGGTTTTCACCCCCAGAGGACTCTCAGTAGACCTGGGATGGGGGGCTGCCACTTCTGGCCAACAGGGAAGACTTCCTTAGACATGGGTCCATTGAAGGGCTTTCTTTCTGAATATCACCTATTCTATTTTTTCCCCCTTTGAATTATTTGCCTCCGCTCTGGCCCCCACTGTCTGAGCTCCTTTCTCTCCTGAGTCATCAGAGTGCTAACGTTCAAAGCCATTATTTCATTATGACTCTCCTTCAACTCCAAGACTGAACCTAAAAGCTTTTCTGATTAAGGAAGTACTAAGTACCATATTTCATGCATAATGCTCACCTTTGCATACAAGGACTCCAGACATCACAGTTCCAGAATGTGCCCCAAACTATTTGATCTGATTAATTATTCTAATAAAGATGTGTTTCCATAATGAATTAGACATAATGGAGAATATATGAATGAAAAATTCTGTAGATACATTATTGCAGAGTTAAAATTTTCCAACCTTGAAAGTCAATGAATACAAAGTCATAGTTTTCATGAACTCTATTACTCTCTCACACTTTTTATATCACTACAATATAATGAAAATTATTTCATTGCATTCACGCAAAATTTAATGTCAAAATAATGAGGTTGCACTGAGGCTTACTGCAGGAAAACTAAGAAACTTGAATCCTCTTTTCTTTGTCCATTCATTCTGGCCATACCACCTAAAGTGCCCTACCCCATCCGGCCAGTCAGCTGTGAGAAGAAGGTGTCAGGAAATAGTGAGGAATTAGAGAAAGAAAGGAGTGTTGGGAAGTCAACTCAAAGTCACCCAGGAGGGGGCTGGGTTCTCCTTCTTTTCCACTCTAATCTCGCATCTTCCAACTTGGAGTTGAGTTCTTAAAAGAGTAAAACTTGGATAGGTTCAATATGAAATTCAAGTCTTTCTAAATTAATTTTTATTTTTATCAAACTAACATATGTACATAGTTAAAATGCAAAGGATATAAAATCCCACATAACACTCTAAACTGAGTCTAAAATAATTCAGTTGGTTATAATATGGGGTGGCAGTATTGTGAAGGTAGTAAAATAATAAGGATGAGTCTAGAACAGAGCATAGGAACCAGTCACCAATTCATTCCATTATATTGGAATTCATGTTATTGGGAGGTGTGTCATCAATGGGTTTTCCCATAGTTTAAAAATTCATAAGTACAAGCAGCAATTCCCCCCATGCCCTTTCATACCCCTAGTTCCAGAGTGTAGACCTAATCTTCAACATCTTGAGCTGTTCCTGCTGGTATTGACGTTTACATCCTAATATTTTGGGGTAAATCAGATCAAATTATTGTGATATCTGAATATTACTCACTGAACAGTTAAGTAATATACCAACATTTTGGTTTCTTTTTGCATAATGTCTTTTATGAACTTTTACTTATTCAGTTTATTATATATTTATCCTCAATTCTTTCCACATGTGCCATGAGATCTGTCTTATATAAATTTCATTTTCCAAATGCACAAATATATCAGAATATCATCTCTTTATCATGTAAAGTTTAAGTTTACCTTCAGGGTGGCAGTGAATCAACACCAGGTTTGCTGCGCTCTGGTGTTACACCAAAAAATGAATGAGAAAACAACAGAGACCGGTCAGCTTTAGAGTCTTATTCCATCAAATGATTGAGAAAACTCTACTGCTTGCTGTAGATTTTTACTACCTTAGACGAATTACTCTATATTTTTAGTTTTTGAAAACAGAATAAATATTAAATTCTAGACTTGAAAGAGACTTCATTCATTCATTTGTTTTTTTTAAACAGATGTTTTCATCCGGTATTTTCCAACACTTATTCAACTATTTTTGATCTACCAAAATGGCAATTTCATGTGAGCCAAAGAGCTGCTGTATGTCTGGCATGCTGCTAAGTGCGTAGTCAGAATAGTCTTATCCAGTCCCTCACCTTACAAATGAGAAGGGAAAACAAAGCTGGCTTGTAAAGTCCATCGATAAAGCTGTTATAAGAACAATAAAGAATAATACATTCTAAGAGCTAAACAAAAATATGATTGTTAGCATGTGCGTTGGAGGTGTAGTTTTACTTCCTGCGGATTTACAGTTCCTATGGCACTGTTTATTTTCCTGGTACTTTACTGCTCTAAATTTGAATATGTTGCTGAAGTCCTATGTCATAGGTACTTTAAAAAAATTTAAAAACCTCCCTAAAGTGTAAACAAATAAAAACATTATACAGTGGGAGAATCTGAAAACCTGCCTATTTATTTTCATGTTAAGTTGGAAAAATCTTTAGCCTCCTGGGTAAATATTCATTATCTTAATTGACTTCTGGCTAGTTAAGTCTTCAGAAGGGTAAAAAAAATAGTCTGTGGGTAAAATACATTTGCTGGAAACTACAGGACTGGAACGAAAGCAACATCTGAGTTTCACTCTGAAACCAGAAAATCTAATACGGTAGTAATGATTTCGTCATGCTGCTTTTTCCAGGCATGATCAATAAAAGAGGGGAAGTCAAATCCTACTTTGAAAACTGGAGTTCCATAAAGAATAAAGTATAAGAGCTGAAAAAGAAATCAGAGCTATATTAATTTGGAAGCACACGCTGGTAAGAGAAAGTCCAAACAGAGGAGTGTGAAGAGGAATGGAAAGAAACAAAACTGTTCCATTAAAAAGGTGTTTAAAGGGCTTATTCTCCCTCAGTGCGCATGCATATACATTCCATTAGTGTTAATAGGACCTAACTGCATGACTCATGGGGAGAATAGAGTGACTTGTGTATATGTGGTTAAATGAAGTCTAGAAAAATTCAATTAAAAACCACAGATGATAGTTCAGGAGTCTAACAGACTTACAGGTATCTGCAAGAAAGGCATTTAATTTTAATCAATGGAATAATGCGTTTTTCTTTTGCTAAAGACAGAAGTTATAAAAATGGCAAAGGGAAAATAAACCCAAATTTAGTTCTCAAAATCATTGCTTAAAGTTAAGGGATGTATTCTTGCTCTCCAGATGGTAAAATTGATCCCTTGTGAAGGATTTATAATTTGCCTTCAAATTGGAATACTGAGTTATGTAAGGAATTCAAACCATTGTCCATTTTTCCTAGCCTTCACAGTCAGAAAGAAGAGAGAGAAAGAGGGGATAGAAAGAGAGAGAGAGAAAGAGAGAGAGACAGAGACTCATTTACACAGAAACAAAACTCTGGCTTTTGATTATTTACAAAAGGGAGCATAATCAAACCAGACTTTAAAGAAAATGCATAATGGTACACAAACTAGTAGATGGAAATCTCTTAATCAAGGGAGAAATTATTTCTGGAAGAAAACTTGCAATCACTTTGCTGTAGTTCAAGTGAACAATAAAGTTCTTTATCCAGAAGAGATAGAAAACTAAAGGTGTTTTTCTTTCTACTGATACATATATCAATAGAAAAAAGTCAGGGGTTACAAATAAAGGTTTTCTTTTTGAGTATTTACTACTTCTGTCTTATAAGCCGTATGTTATTTGAAACTAGGCATACTGTAATCCTTTACTTTAGTCCTCATATTTCTGCTTGTATTAAATAGGTGCTCAAACATTTAAATAAAGAAGAATAAGTGAACACGAAGGGGGGGATTGGAAGAAAAAAGTCTTACCTGAAGTGTTTTCTTTGAAGTGTCTTATCTTTCCTCTGCTTTTGGAAAAAGTTGAATTTAGCACTGAGAAATGCTTCAGACAAATTGAATACGTAAGAATTGACGTGATCTCTTTTCTAGTAAAAGGAACTACGTTTAAGAAGAAGAACGTGAGTGAAGTCTCTTTTGGTTAAGTTTAATAAGAAGCAGATCTTAGAGGGACTTGATATCATGCACTTGCATTAAGCTTTAATCCTTCACTCTGTACCTCCAATAGTATGGTACTGAAGTCATACTTCCTGTTGTAAAGCGGTAAGTCTCTAATATTGCTATCTCCTTCCCATCCACTTTATTTTTCATCATTTGAAAGGGTTCTTTATATTTTAGGATCTAACACAGCAATACTTTTGAAATAGAAGGTTTATAAAATTTGCACATTCACAGCACTGGCACCAGATGTACATACATGTCTGTGACTGTTTAATCAACCAGCTCCAAGTTAGGAAAAGTTAAATATGGAAAGTCTAAGAAGATTATGTGGTGTGTAATGTCATTTCTTTACTGACAGTGCATGTAAGGTAGTACCAGAAATAGAAGGGTGAATTTAGTTTTAATGTAAATACTAATTAGCACAGTGAAGTTGCTAAGATGGGGCTACTGGGAGCGCAGGGATAGAGGGTGGAATGGGAAGCGGAAAATTGTCTCAGTGGAGTGGGAGGTGGGTGGGTTATGCACCACAAATTAAAAGGGGATTAAGAAGGGCTTTGCAATACCAAGAGTTGGGAAGGATGCAGAGCACCTGGACCTCCCATACACAGATGGTGGGAGTGTCAGTTGTTGTGACCACTTTGAAAATGGTGTAGCAGTATCTTTTAAAGCTGAACACTTGCAAAGCGTATGAACCAGCCATCTCCTAGATACATGCGCAACAGAAATGCACAGAAATTCACCTAAAGACTCGGGCAAGTATATAATAGAAACTATACCTGTAATAGCCAAAAAACTGGATCCAACCTAAATATGAATCAGTTGGAAAGTGAATAAATAAATTGTGTTACATTCAAGCAAAGAAATACATACGGTAACAGGAATAAATACGGTTACCACGTGTAACAATATGAATGAGTCTCACAAACATAGCATTGAGCAAAGCAGTCGGGGGGAAAGACAAGTCTGTACTGTTTGATTCCATTTATAGAAAGTTAAAAAGAAGCAAGTCAGTCTAAACTATTAGGTTGCAGTTCTCTCCTGGGGAATGGCAGAGAGAATTGTGGCTGTTTCTTAATCGGGGCACAGGTTACCCAGCTGTGTTCACTTTGTGAGCATTTATGGAGCTGTACACTTATGATTTGTGCAGTTTTCTATTTTTGGATGCATGTTAACCTTCAATAAAAAATTTACCCTTGTCCTCAGGTAAGTATAGGCCCCATGGAAGCTTGGGAACTCAAGCCCTAAGGGAAGAACTTTAGGAAGGAAGGGTGATGGAGAGCTTCAAACAGAAAGAAAATTTGGGAGAGTGCTGTGGTCAGTGCGTCCAGTCTGTCATTACTTAGGGGAATAAATTAGCATTTGGATAAAACCTGAAGTCATGATAAATAATAATATAGACTCACCATTAATATTGAAAAAATCTGAGGAGGTCTAAGCTTGAGTCAGAATAGACACAAATATAGGTTTCAAATGAATAAGACCAGAGGCAGGGACAGGATGAAATGCCAGGGTTCAAGAAGCCAACTGTCGAGGTATGAACAGAGTATCACACAGTAGCTTGGAATGGCCAGCCGAACCGAGTGTGCTTAAAGTTTTCTTGCCCATGCTTGAGGCCTAGCCAGCTTTTTACAGTTTATACAGAAGACTGAGAAAGAGAACGACATGACTTACCATTTTATTTATAAATCAGTTATCACATGGTCATACCCTATACTTGCAAATTTCCCCGTTTTTCAAACTATGCTCTGACGTCCACTTGTAAAACATGATGTAGCAAGTATACCAGCTTTTATCTACTCATTTCATTCCCAGTCTCTCATTGATGCAGGGTTATAGTCAAGACTGGCAAAGGCCCCAAATAAAATTCTTACTGATTTATGGATCCTAGGTAAAGTGAAGCAATAATAAGAGCTAGCAATTATTGAGTGCTTGCTGTATATGAGGCACTGTCCTCAGCAATTTGCATATATATTGTCTTGTTTAATTCTCACAACTATCCTGAAACTTAAGAGGAAAAGGTGCAGAGTGACAAGGGGCAGAACCAGGGCTCAAGGCCAGGTTAGTCTGACTTCCAACTGTATGCGGTTTTATTGTGTCAACTATATTTAACCGTCAGACATAAAAATGCTTTGAAATCTCAGTGAATGTACCTGCAAGTTTTCCTGAGCTCAGCTCCTACCAAAAAGAGGTCATCCTCACCACTGCCCCGCTAGATCCCTTTTTTTCAATCATGAGAGCTGGAGCACATCCACAGAAAGCACTCAGAAGGGAAGGGAGGCATTGGGAGATCTTTCTCAGGAAAGCCTGGGCCATCAGGCAATGTTGGCAAAGACATCAGCACAATACAGCTCCTGTACACTCGAATGGAGCCCCTTAGAGTAACTCTCTCTCCCTGTGCTGCCGGCCTTCAACTCTCCCCACTCCCACATGCAGTGTCTGTTTCCCTTTGATCATTCTCCAATGCGAGCTGTATTCTCTTCTTTTCTTTCCCCAATAGTCTATGACAAATAGAGCCTGATGCTTTTCTCTTTGGGGGAGAACAAGGAGTGGTGGATCTTTAAATACACCATTTCTTCATCTCTGTGGGGACAGAATCAATACACAGAGATCATAAACCTACATACCTACAGAAAGGACATTTATTTAAATGACTGAAAGCGGTGGTGGTAAGACCTTATTGTCTAGATTTTTTATAGAGAAAAATAGGGATAAAGTGTGTGTGTGTGTGTATATGTAGGGGGTGTGGATTTGAAGGCCCAAAATTCACTGATTCCAAGGAGAAGTGCTGAAAGCTGCATTTATAGGCCATTTTTCATTAGATTGAGAAAGTGAAACATGCAGGGTGTGAAGGATGATGGTGGGGGACTGATGGGAAAAGTGGCCAAAGGGAGAAATTAAGCTCTCCCCAGGGATGCGGTGTCTACTCAGCCCCAGCTGATGGTTGCCAGTTGGCAATGAGAACGGTTGCCAGATCTTCTGAGTTTTCAGAAGATGGAAATCCAGATTTTTTTTAAAATGGGAAATCTCCTATTTTTAAAACGCTGTGTGAGCCAAACCAAACACGATTGTGGGCCGAATTCAGTCTGTGGCCTACCATTTTGAGACCTTTGATTTATAGTCTTCCCAAAACATGACATTTCTGTTCCAATTTGTAATCTCAAGGCTTGTTCCTTTCAGACTCAGTTCATTTTCGGTACTTTGCCTTCCTCCTTCACTCCTTTATTATTTACACACATGTCTGACTCCCCCTCAAGAAGATATTCTGTTGATGGCACGATTTGCATCTTTTTCAGTTTTGTAACTTCTCCATGGTTTTCTATAGTGCTTTAAATAGTGCAACGCTCAGTCAGTGCTGGTTTAACAAGTGTTTGTTAAATAATGCATTCTCAAAGCTAGTCCAGGGAAACTTGAAGCTCTACATGGGGTCCATTTGCTGAAACACAATTTGCCTAAAAACAAGTATCTGAAAGCCATTTTGGGATTTCAACTGTCAGTGATAGTCGACTATAATTCAGCCCAAGTTTCTTGTAAAATCAACTAAAACATCTTGACAAAATATAGAAAACATCTTATTAAGAACATCAAAGACCTAACAAGATAGTGAGGAATTGCTTTGAGAGAACAGGGAGAGTGTAAAAGCGCACACTGGTGAACAGATACATTTTTTATCCTGAGGGCATTTGCCGTGAATGGGAGGGGACAGTGGCCAGGAGGAACAGGTCAATAAGTGGGTCAGGAATGGAGAAAAGATGGAGACCTTGGAGTCTCACCCACTGCCCCTTGGCAGGGACTCTCCCCATGTCCTACCTCCCCTGCACCCAACATTAGCTACGTGACCTTTCTGGGGAAACAGCTGAGCAGTGCTTTAGGCTTTAGAGAGATAAGAGTAGTAACTCAGAAACATCTGGTCAGAAACCTCATGAGACACACCCTTTGCCCTGGGAGAAGTTGGTGACTTGACTTTCTAAAGCTTGTAACTTCCTTTCCTTGAACTCACTCGGATAAGGCTAATCCTAAGTGAAATGGTTCTTGAATTTGTGGTTAATGGAACTGTTAAAGCTCTACAAAGTTGGGACTTCCCTGGTAGTCCAGTGGGTAAGTCTCTGTGCTCCCAATGCGGGGTGTCTGGCCTCCATCCCTGGTCGGGGAACTAGATCCCGCATGCATGCCACAACTAAGAGTTTGCATGCTGCGACTAAGAATCTG